>NC_080572.1:219981545-220292100 GCF_030247185.1 Malaya genurostris
CTAGCCTGACCGCTCGTATTCTAGCCGTAACCAATAGCTGTCAGTTTATGCAACTTGTAGAAAATGCAATCGTCTCTGTCTCTCTCTCTCTTCGCTGTATGATCCCATTTAGTATGGTAGCAGAGATGAACGAACGCCGCTCGTTGCAGCTAATAATCCTGCACTTACCCGAAGTGGATTTTTGTGTATGGGTTAGTGAAGTATGAATTAGTTTACCTTCCGGGAGTGTTGAACATAATCCTGCCGGGAATTAGTTCCAGTAAAAAACAGGAAGAGTTAATCTCGACCTCGTTTGCCCTAGAACCGGAAATGTTAGATGGCAACCATCTGTGCTACTGTCGAAATTTTATGTCAGAGTGGAAAATTGTTCTACCGAAAGAAAACAAAACTTTCCTGGTACGTAAATTTCACCATACTGTATTGCCGAAAGAAAACCATCAAAATAAACGGTTTCTATTTCGCTGTGTGGAGATCAACAGAGAATTGAATTCATCTGAAAGAAGTTGTTTGTACAATGTATTAGATTACAAACACAAACTGGTTTCAATTGTGCCTAATTTTTTATGTGAATACCTCTTACTTTACTATGTGACGCCGTTGAAGAATTTACCCTCTAGGAGAGCGATGAGTTTTTTATCGTTAATATCCCTTGTTGTATCTAATGTATCAACATACTTTTTGCTACATGCCACCAGAAATACGATCAGCAATTTATGGAAAAAATCAATTCTGTATAAAATGTTCATTTCGACCTTAGTAACTAAGTAAGAGATTCTCTTTGTTTACTTTCTCTTTCGATTATTGCGAAATATTTCTGCTTATTTCGGTAATTTCTGCAGTGCGGATACGAAGATGATAGCTTTAGTTATTATTAACGGTAAATAATTGAAGAGAAGGATTGCTAAGAGTAGCGTAATAATCGAAAGAAAAAGTAAACAAAGAGAATCTCTCATTGTTACTTAGGTCGAAATGAACATTTTATACAGAATTTTATTAAATAGCCACCAATAATTCAAAATGAAAGTTTTCTGAAATGTATGGTATCAACGAATCCAAGAAGAAAACTCATGACATGTTTCTGCTTTCTCGTACCCGCGACGATGGTTTTGAGGAAGTAAACGACATTTTATTTCTTCTTTCATCTCAAGCACCTGAGTTCGGTTGATACAGATCCAGAGCAGAAGTTAATATTTCAGTGCGAGAAATTTCTCCAGATTAAATCCTATCTCTACTTTAAATTTTAAGTATTTCTCATACGTGTAGAAAGCAGTGATGTACCAAATCGGGTTCTTATTTAATTTTCGGGAATAATTCCGTGGGAGAAGCCCGGTCAGTTGGGTTTTTGCATAGGAAGATAGTTTTTTTTTTCTTTTTTTGGGTATTTTTCTAAGTAAGATACAAATAAATCATATTTCGTAAATCTCATATTTATTAAAAAAAAAAAGGTTTCCAAAGAATCTGAAAAATCTGTTGAGTCATCATCGTTTAAATTTTCATATTTCTTTGCTCAATTTCTAATTATAAGAAACATAAGTTAATTTTCCTGCTCGTATGTATCCAAAGGATCTCTCCGTCACTGCTGATGTCGTTGGTGATGAAAGAATTCGAATACCAATTTGAGATAATCCGGTTCTCGGAGCGTATGGAAAGTGTATTATCCATAGAAAATATTGTGAATTCATTTGGAAATGGTTTAAAGTGATTTACACTTGACATTGATGTGTCGAATCAAAAGCGCAAAATGAAGTGTAAAACACTTAATTCCAAACTGTCGCTTTTTATCAGTACTTATAGACAATCAATGCAAAATAACAAAATTACATTGTTTCAGTTTGCTTTCACATTTCATCCAAGTCAGTCGATAAAACAAATCACTTGTTACCTATGACAATCAGATGGCCACATGTCAATATTGCCAAAAAGCTGTTCACTACGGTAAGCCATGTGATAAACTGGACAAGGAGACTACTACACCAAAGGACAACGGTGCTTCCTTCACACCAACCCCAAGCAACCCCAGTACACCTGTGACAGTCACCAACAACAGGGAAGTATCCCCTTCAACGAAACCATCCAACGTAACCCCTATAGAACAAAGTACACCAGCTGCAGTTAACAACTTACCCTCCAACCAACCAGCAACTGCAACCAATGTACAACACGGCGCATCTACAGCAACTCTCAACGAGCCCAAGACTACGATCAACAAGGACAACGAAAAGAAAACGGAAATCACATACAACACTCACGATGAAGCAATTAATGATGAGATAAGCCGCGGACGAAGTGACCCCCGATCCTCGTTGGTTGGAAATGGAAACTCATCTCCCCATAGAAAAAGGGTGACAAAAAAAATTTAAGTAACAAAAATGTAAGCCAATCGGCCACGTAAAGCTTTAACGCAAAAAGGCCAGAATAATGTGATAAAATTTGAACAGTATAAAATATGTAGAGAAGTGAGATTTTAAAATAAAATTATGGAAGTTCATAATTTGGAACGAAAAAAACCCAAATTTTGGTATTTTTCAAGCTCTTGGATGAAAACCCGGTTAAAACAAAAAAAATAAAAACCGGGATGGAAGGTTTTTTCTCGACGGTACATTACTGGTAGAAAGGTTATGTAAGGTTTGCATTCACGTTATTTTATTCTACTGTTCGGAATATTTACCAATGATTGCTACTTCCCAATCAGGTAATTTTGTATAATCTGCACATTTCGGAAAAAAAACCTTGTGAGTTTACATCTTATAAGGTATATGGGGCATTCCACGCAAAATCAGCCACCTACAATTTTTTTTTTCATCTAACTTTTTTTTCGGTAAAGAATTCGAAAATATTCGACGCGTATTTTTTTATTTCAATATGGAATTTTCGAGATATGATTTTTTGAAGTTTCGCATTTTCAAAAAAAGAGCCTTTTTCAACAGCCTATACTGTAAAATCTAATCAAGATACAAAAATTCGTCCAAGACATGAAATGTGCTTTCAAATAAGCGATTCAATAAAAACAACCTTTACAGTTAATTTAATGAAAAAAGTTGAAAATTGATAAATAAATAAAAAAAATCAAACTTGGGCCTATTTTTCTCTTTTTTTAGTTGAAAAAAGAAGCCTTAGGGGTTTAACTCAAACTTGCCCATGTTTTAGAGTGGAAAATTTAATACTTTCGGAGCAGTGAATTTTTCAATCACGACCCGCACGCGGGGAGTGTACCGCGGCGCAACTCGCTCGGATACGGGCTTAACTTATCGACAAATGTCGCGCCACTGATCGAATCCTTACTTTGACAGTTTATTGTTAGCAACGTTGCAGTTAAGATCGCGGCGTAAAAATGAATTCTAAAATCAAAAACATTCGTTGCATCAAGTTTCTTCTCCCCTTCTTGAGAAATTCGATTTTTTGCAAGCAAACGATGTTATGTGTGCATCGTGTAAAATTGTTTGACTGTAATTATTATTTCAGGAAAAAATTGTTTTTCATGTTCATTGTTCATGATTTTGAGGACATCAAAAATTTGCCAAAAATTTCGATTCCGAGAACAAAAAGTAAAAACTAATTCTACTTTTTGTTCTCGGAATCGAAATATTGATTTTTTTAGGAATACTCTAGTTTTTTGGCAAAACAATTAAACAATTAATTAATCTCATTCTTTCGTGTTCAATCACAATTTTGTTTCAATTCGGAATGCAAATATGATTCATTCTAAGAAGGCAATCGAAATTTTGCAATTTGAGAAATGCAATGTTACACATTGTCATCATTGTCATCAGTCTCAGAGGATTCAGAATCTGTGATCACTATTGCATCAGCAGAAATTTCCTCACAGCTGAATAGTGAAAATTGCATCATTTCGCAACTTTTCCAAAACTGTATGTTAGCACTATTTTAATACTCACGTAAATCATTTGCTCCAATTTTACTCGCTTGCTGCCTACACGGTGCACACAAAATATCTTTTGCTTGCGAAAAATCAAGAATGTTTTTGATTTTTGCTAACATGAGTCTTAAAGTTAAACTGATTACAGCAACGATTTTTGATTTTTGAATTTATATTCACACCGCGATCTTAACTGTAACGTTGCTATCAATAAACTGTCAAAGTTAGGATTCAATTTGTGGCGCGACATGTGTCGGCAGGTTAAGCCCGTGTTCGAGCGAGTTACGCTGCGGTGCACTCCGCGCGTGCGGGTCGTGATTGAAAAATTCATTGCTCCGAAAGTATTAATCTTTCACTCTGAAACTTGGGCAAGATTGAGCTGAACTCTTAAGGCTTTTTTTTTCAACTAAAAAATAAAAAAAATTAGGCCCAAGTTTGAATTTTTTTTTATTTGTTTATTAATTTTTAACTTTTTTCATTAAATAAACTTTAAAGATTGTTTTTATGGAATCCCTTTTTTGGAAGCTAAGGAAAAGACGCACATTTAATGTCTTGGACGATCTTGTATCTTGTATCTTTATTAGATTTTAAAATATAGGCTGTTGAAAAATGTCTCTTTTTTTGAAAACGCGAAACTTCAAAAAATCATATCTCGAAAATTTCACGTACCATATTGAAATAAAAAATACGTGTCGAATATTTACGAGTTTTTTACCGAAAAAAAAAGTTAGATAAAAAAAATTGGGTGGTTGATTTTGCGTGGAATGCCACATACCATAAATGGAGCATCGCAGCAAACGCAAGAATATGTAATACTGTGTGATAATTGAAATAAAAAAAATACTGATTGCGACTGCAGCTACTTGAACCGAGAATCATTGGATCACAAAATACGCCCGTTAATCGACAGAGCCACAAAAGCACACATTTGCTTGGCTGGCAAATAGTGGATATAAATTCATGTAGTTCTGAGCCGCATGCGGATTGCAGTCTAAACTAGTAAAATTCATTGTAATCTATCACTAAATCATTACAAATGAAATTTTCCGTCATTTTACGAATTACATATTTATAACTTGCATCATATGTGGAATTATGTTACCTGTGAAATTCAATTTTGTGTGTATGTATAAGTGTGTGTGTGTGGCAGAGAAGCAACCGATCTCCGCATCACAAATATCACTGTTCAAATTCAAAACGATATGATACTTAATTTTTACGGAGTGAAAATAGTAAAATTATCAACAGAAGAAAGCAAACAACTCTATTCACGTGTATCCATAAACATTTTCTGCCATTAATTTTTCCAAGTGTTTTGATTTTTTCGCATTACACACTTAAATAAGATTACCGATCTCAGCTGTTCAAACCTCGGTAGCTAATTTTTCAGTAAAAAACATTTCATCACAGCGGTACCTAAGGATACTGCTGCCAACAAATGATTATTTGTGCTGATAACACATGGATCAATAAGTCCCGAGACTAAAGCAGAGATGGCGCTCGTAGTAAACCAGTAACCACGTCTTTCTAGAGTACTAACCTTTGCTTGAAACGGGTCAAAATTTTAAGTCGATCCGACCAGAAACAGCTGAATTATCGAGGTTGGAGTAAAGTCGTTTTGTAGTTTGTTTAAAAATGGAAAAAAACCGAGTTTCGTGTTTTGATAAAACATTGTTTTTTAATGGGTAAAAACACCGTGCAAGCGAAACAATGGATTGAAAAATGTTATCCGGACTCTTGTCCATCAAAAGCAACGATTTGTCGGTGGTTCTCCGAGTTTAAGCGTGGTCGTACCGACACAAATGACGCGGAACGCTCGGGTAGACCTGTGGAAGCCGTTACACCGGAAAATGTGTGGGAAGTGACAAAAATTATAATGAAAAATCGTAAAGTGAAGCTCCGTGAGATTGCTGAGATGACACAGATATCATATGAAAGTGTATTTACTATCCTTCATGAAAAATTGAGCATGAAAAAGGTTTTTTCCAAGTGGGTGCCGCGATTGCTTTCGATGGAACAAAAACAGCAACGAGTCGATGATTCAGAAAGCAGTTTATCGAGAAAAAAAAACGTTGGAACCATTGTATCACCCTAAAAGGTGATTATACTGATGAATAAAAAAAAAATTGCAAAAAATGTTGTTTCCATTGTTAGTCTCGGGACTTATTGATCCATGTGTTATATCAGTTGAATGAAAATGTTCGGTACTAAACTCGTTCTGAACACGTCCAAAGATGAAAGAACTACCGAATGAAATTTACAGTGTAGATTACACCAAATTCTCTCGACACAAATTATCGAACTAAACTATTCGGTTAAATATAGCTTGGCAATTTGATATACGAACTTCTTTGCAGCTCGTTGCAAAACAATTCTACAAGAGCTTGAAAAGATCGTAAATGTTATTTAAATCTACGAGGGACAGCTCTACGGGATTGTTCGAACTGTTGACGTAGTACTTCACAATTATTGTAAAAATCGCTTCTAATTTTTGTGTGTTAATATTTAGCCAGCAGTTCTTTCTGTGCTTCAAAGGACATAGGACCGCTTAGTTTGTTGGTGTTGATCACAATCATCCAGCTCTCAATGATTGACGTCATCCTGCATTTTCCTCTAATGTGAAGAAAAATTTATAATTTCGATGGAAACCTTTCTCGTACGAAGCGAATGACGCACAAAACAAATACAAAAATGATCAACTTGCTGATGGGCACAGTCACCTTCTCCAAAACACTAACAAGCCGCTCACGTTTGTGAGGATTGATTTAAATGCACACATTAAAGAGCGGAAAACCTAAGAAAACTGTTGCCTCTCATACCTCTAGAATAAATCAGTAAAAATTACACTAGCGATCTTCCAATCAGTTCTTGAAGTCTCGAAAATAGTAAAAAAAAAAACTTAGACTAGGTAATGTCAGAGACATAGCCGCGAGATTGACGTAGGACTCCATTCGAGATGTGTATAGTTTGTAACAGATTTGATACCGTTTGACCATTTAAGATTTAGAAGTCCTGAAAAGGACCATTCGGTTTCGGAAGATTGTGTTTGTATTCTAGGAATTAAAGCGGCAGTTTAAGACAGTTTTCTAAATGAGGACCGTTAGTGGCTTTGGAGTTTTGGAAAGAACTATTTGGTTACGGATGATTACGTTTGTATTCCAGGAAGTAGAGTGCCATTTTAAGTCATTTGTAAGATTGAGCCTTGACCTAGAAGAAATCATTACATAAATATAATCGCAACACAAGTCGTACAATCGCTCATATATTTCTATATTTCGTACTTCCCAAGAAACCAACAAAATGCTGTATGGGGTTAATTTCCTACTTCCAGAAGGGCCAAATTACGATATTAAACACTTTGAACATTTTTCTTGAAAGCGAAGCAACTAAATGCTAGCTTTGTTTGCGCTCGTTTGGTACGAATTTCGCACTGCGGAAAGTACACAAAGTTAATCAAACTAATCTAGACTTGAACTTGATGATTATCACCTTCAATTCGCAAAAAAAGTAATCTAAATAGTTCTCTAGGAAACATTTAGAGCAATTAGAACGGCTGATTTCGTATAATGTTGTATTTATTTTAAAAAATTTTTTATTCTGGCCTTTTTGCGTACAAGCTTTACGTGGCCGATTGGATTACATCTTGTTTTTTTTTTGTTATTGGATCTCATTGTCACCCTTTTCTAGGGAGAGATGAGCTTCCATTTACATCTAATCAGGTTCGAGGGTCTGCCTGAAGTCAACAATAATTGTATTCTTTCGTATCGGCGGTAGCTTTTGTTCATTTGGTTCACTCATTCTCGAGGTCGTTCTATTGTTCACTGCACAATACTGTACTTGGTTTTTTCCGTCCCGAACGTAAGCGGTTTTGTTTTATCGACTGACCTGGGTGAGATGTGAAAGCGAAATGACGTATAATGTTATCCATCGTTGTTCACTTTTCGTTTTCTTTTTCTCCAATGCAAACAATCAGCAGCTGGATGACGAAATCGCTCCCATTTAAAGCGAAACTTATACTGCAAATGTCGAACACCAGATATACTCACTAGAACTCACAAGAACTAGTTGTTGTTTTTCTGCGTTTAGGCTTGAGCGACGAAACCTCATATTCGCCATTGACTGAAGCACCAGTTGAATAATGCCGGGTGTAGTTTCATTGTCTTGACGTAGATGGATTATCATAGACTGAAGCAAACATGCAACAGAGTCGATTTATAGATTCGGTTCGTTTTGATGATTCGTGTTTCACTAATTAAACAATGTTTTCCTAATCACAACACCTTCTTCCATGCGTTTCGTGAAAAAATAGACAAACTACTCAAACAGGGAAAAAATTATGAATAAATCAAATCTAATTTCGTAACACTTTCGAGTTGTGAAATTTTCAAAAATGCTCCCAGGTGAGCATAGTGAAAAACAGACGTAGTTGTACATCAAAATACAAAACAGAAATCACTCAGATTTCAGGGAGAATGACAAAAGAACTTAACGGCAAATTAGAGCCTCTCCTTGTATACTTTCTCTTTCGATTATTATAATAATCGAAATCAATCCGATAATTCGTGAAAGAAACAGTAAACAAAGAAAAGCTGCTACTTGCAGCTGGACCTTTTTGTCATGGGACAATAGAAATGTTTTATTTCCAATAGAAACCACTAACCGAGATTTTAGCAGCTGTGATCGGTAATCCAATTTAAGTGTGTAATGAGAAAGGCATCATAACGCCACTAGGTGGATTAGAACAGTTTTTTTTTTTGTGATCGAGAATGCTTCCTACGGTTGGTAAACAAACTTTACCATACAGACTCGTTCACATGAATGATTCAGTTTCACAAACAATGTTAGTTTAAACAATTGAGTTCGTTATTGAAAAGTTTCAGTTTCAACAGCATATTTTTGCAAGTTCTTTCAAAAGCGCAACACAACATAACGCTGCAGTATGACGAGTAATCAATAAAATATACTGAAACTGGAGAGCGATTAAAATTTCACCTATGTTTGGATTCTACTTTGTTATCAATGAGCCCCAGTCGTGTTGGGAACAAAGCGGAAAATCAATTAACTTCGGGTTGCAATCGCTCAATCGCAGCGAGCATCATGAAAAACATTGCTCTCGAAGTGTAAATTGCAAACACCATCACTCTACCGTATCACTGCCACATTATGGACAAAACAATCACGTCTCCGTTTGTTTGAATTCGAAAACTAGGAACAAAGCTTTGTTATTCCTACCATCATTAAAACTCAGTGCCAACATTGACCCACACACGAAAAAGTTTTGGCAGCGCGAAATCCAGGCATCCCTGAACTCGGTTCCCGGGTTCTCTTCACGGTAATGGCTATTTCCACTCTTCCTACCTCATTCGCTCCCGCTTCGTGTATGGAAGTACTTTTCAATGTGCATGGCATTGATCTTCAGCGCGCAGTAGCACGGTCACAGTGCTTAAAACCACAAGGACAGGAATTCATTGCAAAATAATAGCCCGCCGGAAAAGTAGCTTGCAATTACTGGCAGTCGTTCCGTGGAACGGTGTGAATTTCAATGGGGACTTGAATTGAATAGATTTGAATCAAAACTAGTTATTTGATTTTTCGAGGTGACTTTTATTCGTTTTTAATGACGATGATAACTTTTTAATGCATTTCAGTGTTTCGGAACTGGAAAATAATTAACTTTCATCGATCGCATTGCTCATACGCACAAAGACTTATTTATGCGGAGGATATGTACCGCATATAAAATCGCACAAGAAAAACCGCATTACTTCGGAAGTACCACAAAAAACGCATTAAAAGAGACTTGAGTGTCATACCCCTCGAGATCAATAATGTTGAGATAGTACTTAAGTGAACATAAACGGGCACATATTAGAGTGAAAACTAAGACAAATTCATATTTTTTTCATATGAATGATTCATTGTCAATAAAAATGCGAGAGAGTAATGTCAGAGACACACCCGGACTGATATGAATGCGAAAAAAACTAGCATGTTTGATTCAGTTTTACAAATAAGTAGCGTAACGGCTCCCTATTTCATCTCTTTTATTAGAACGTTACAGCTTAAAGTTGAATTATTCACTAAAATCACCGATTCACATTTCTTGGAAATTTAACTAATATTCAAACAACACTTCTGATATGTTCACTACTCTGTTCCTAATTTCATCACACTGTATTTTTATTCAACCTATCGTTGATCCTTTATTCATCCCATTAATTAGCGATTACAGGGCTCAACGCCAACTGTGACACAACACACGATATTTTTTGAAGTTAAGTAAAGTTAATCTGGATTGGCACTTTTAAAAATATGAAAATAGAGTTGCCATGTTTCATTACCATTTAAGACGCACTTTCTAGTAATATTCGAAGCCGGAACAGTTTTATGGAAATATAAATATCAATAATGTAATTAAACTAATGTCACGGATACAAAAAATATATTTGTTGGTGGTAATTTAAAGAAGAGAAAACATTTTTTTATTTTCATAACATTATGAGAAAACTTGCTCACCTTGCAGTAGTGAGATGAAAACAAGACGCAGTCAAGACAAACAGGTCATTTCGCCGAATGGGTCATTTCGCCGAAAGAGCCATTTCACCGAAAGGGTCATTTTTTACGAAAGGCTAATTTTGAATACATAACTTAATTCATTAGGAAACTACAAGTTCTGGTTATTCATCAAAAATATCTATTTGTTTTTATATCTCCTGGATAATTGACATAACCGAAGCTAAGAGGCGACGCCAGATAATTAATGTTAATAATAATTAACAGTATAACATTGTGAAATTGGACCCTCTGTTCAACAGACTTCGCAACCGATTCGTAGCGTACAGAACCATTGCATGACCGGTGTTACGATCCTACTGACACTAAGCATCCTACCAGGTCGGGGCTCAAACATGCGACAACTGGCTTATAAGGCCCGTTCCCTATGCATTGAACCGCAAACATCGAAGAGTGGCTTCATAAATGTCTATTGTCACATCATTTTGGGAAGCTTTGGCATCCTGCCACTACTCAAAACTAACGAAAAACGGGTACGAGGAAAATAATGTAATTGTGATACATTTCCAAAGCTTCGACCGTTTGACAAATTTTGGCCAGGAATCAAGACTGGGAAAATAAGATCAGAGTCAAAATCAACTCAAATTTTCAAGCTGAAATGAAAATAGGTTTAATTATCTTTTGAACATATAACGTTCGTATGATGATGCAAAATTAATGCCCAGACATAGCTCAGAATTTTCAGGGTTTTTTCCTAACCTCTCTACATCTTTAAAAATATATCTGGAATTCTAGAAACCAAATTGAATGGTTTTGTATCGCAAATCTTTTAAAACTTGTCTATTTTAACCTTTCTCGGCGATGCAATCTTTGTGAAAACCGATTTGTGAACAAAGAGAGCCATATTGACATATACCATTCAACTCAGTTCGTTGAAATCAGAAAATGTCTGTCTGCACTCGATTTACTCGGACCGATTTTGACAACCTTAGTTTGAACTAAAAGCAGTCACGTACCCAGCGGAATCAGAAACAGAAACGAAAAAAAAATTTGAGAAATATTATGGGGCTGTCGATCCTGTAGATTACACCGTGAGATAAAGAGAGAGTTTTGAGAGCTGTAAGGGTTAGATTCTTGCGGTAAACGAGTTACGATGCGTTACTATCAAGGCTACGTGGCTCTTTTGTAAGTTATAGGCGTTACGAAGCGTTACATGCGTTACTTTTTAGTAAGTGAAAGGCGTTACGAAGCGTCACATGCGTTACTTTTTAGTAAGTGAAAGGCGTTACGAAGGGTCACATGCGTTACTTTTTAGTAAATTAAAGGCGTTACGAAGCGTCACATGCTTTACTTTTTTGTGACTCAAAGGCGCTACGAAGCGTTACATGCGATACTTATTTGTGAATCATAGATGTTACAAAGTGTTACATGCGTTACTTTTTTGTAAGCTATAAGCGTTACCAAGCATTACATGCGTTACTTTTGAATAAGTTAAAAGCGTTCAGTCGGTGTTGAACAGTCGTTCGCACCGCACGCGTATAGCTCTTGGCTCCTGGAATTTTTTTCTGGCTACCTAGAGTTTCATTGATTCAAGGCTTCAGTCTTTTTCAAGGCTACCTGAATCACTAACTAAGTGACTAAGTGATACAAAGAGTGATATTAGAGTGACTAAGTGATACAAAGAGTGATATTAGAGTGACTAAGAAATTAATCAGCCTTTTTTAAGGCTAGCTAGGAGTCTAATCGAAGACTAATTTAGCCTAGTTAATTTAATTTAAAATTTCATTAATTTCAAAAATGCCTGTGTCCAACCGGAAAGGCAACAAGCCTAAGGCTAAAAATAATTCAATACGGAATAAATCACAATCCGTTATTCAACATTTTTCTAATAACATTCACGATCTTATAGAATCTGAATGTAAAAATAAAAGACAACGGACGGATTTCCCTTCCGTTGATCCTATGCCGTCTAACAATATTTACGAGATTCTTCCTGAATCCGATTGTAGCGACATAGAAGAAAATTCTTCAAAAATTCCCAAAATGGACGCTTGTCGTTCTGGGAAGAAACATCAATCTATGCCACCAGTGACGGTGATGATTTCCGACTTCAAAGCATTCCGTACTGAGCTTTCTACTTTTCTCCCGGAAGTAAAAGTCTCATTTCAAATCGGACGAAGAGGAGAATGTCGAGTCTTGGTGGATGGATTGGAAGATTACGAACGTCTTATTCGATATTTGTCCGAAAAACTTCATAAATTTTATTCATATGATATAAAATCAGACAGACCCTTCAAGGCTGTCTTGAAAGGATTATCAAATGATCAAAGTAGTGATGAAATTAAAAATGAAATAAAAGAATTGCTTGGTTTTGCCCCTTCCCAAGTAATACTTATGAAAAAAAGAGCGAATGGTACTTCTAAACCACGCTCTGGAATTTCCCATGAACTTTACCTAATACACTTCAATCGAAGTGATGTAAACAATTTGAAAACTTTAGAAAAAGTACGTTTCATTTCCCACATTAAAATTCATTGGGAACATTATAAACGGCATAATCGTATTGCAAACTTAACGCAATGTCGTCGTTGCCAAGGCTTCGGCCATGGAACCAAAAATTGTCATATGGATATACGGTGTTTGAATTGTGGTAAATCGCATTCGAAAGACGTTTGTCCAATGAATGAAACCACTGATAAATTTTCATGTTCAAATTGCAATGGAAATCATAAATCCAATTATTTGAAATGTCCTGTCAGGGAAAAAATTTTAAACGCTCGTTCGCTTAGACAACAAGTCAAATCAACGACCTTAAATTTACAGAACATACCTGAAAATTCTTCTAAGGCACCTGCCAATTCGTCTTCTAACGAAAACAATTTATTGACAGGTAGATCGACCTCGTCATCATCTTCTTCTAATGTCAGTTATGCTGGTATATTAGGTAGAAATCTATCTCCTATTTCTTCTAATGTAAATAATCAAAACACAGGACCGCCTTGCAGTTCTTCTTCTAACGAAAACAATTTATTAATAGGTAGACCGGCCAAATCATCTTCTTCTAATGGCAGTCTACCTACAAATATTCCTTCAATGCCATTCGCTTCTTTAAATGAAGTCGATTTAGGCGATATAACTGAAAATAAAATGATCTACCTACAAGATCAACTTTTTCAAATGATCATCCAAATGAATTCGACTTCATCACTTTTTGAAGCATTTCAAATCGGATGGAAATTTGCAAATAATATTATAATGAATTTAAAATTTAACAGTGATGTTAAATAATTATTTGAATATTTTAAATTGGAATGCTCGATCTTTGAAATCGAGTGAAGATGAATTTTATAATTTTCTCAAAGTTCACAAAATTCATATTGCCATTGTGACAGAAACTTTTCTTAAACCAAATGTAAAATTGAAAAGTAATCCACATTATGTGGTTCATCGATTTGACAGGTTTACTGGAATTGGTGGTGGAGTTGCCATTTTTGTCCAACGGCAAATTAAACATCGAATTTTACCTCCTTTCAATACTAAAGTTATTGAAAGCTTGGGAATCGAAGTTGAAACCATTCATGGAATTTATTTCATCGCTGGAGCATATTTGCCATTCCAATGCACCGGCGAACAATTAAATTTCTTTAAAGGCGATTTTCAAAAACTTACAAGATATCGATCGAAATTTTTCGTAATAGGGGACTTAAATGCTAAGCATGTCCAGTGGAATTGTAGGCAAAATAACAGTAATGGTAAAATACTTCATAATCAACTCTCAGCTGGTTACTTTACAGTTCTTCATCCCAGTAATCCTACTTGTTTCTCTTCCGTGAAAAACCCGTCTACAATTGATCTGGTTCTAACAGATCAAAGTCACATTTGTAGTGAACCGATTACTCATGCTGATTTTGACTCAGATCATCTTCCTGTAACATTCAGACTTTCCAACGAAGCTATAATTAATCCAATTAGTTCTATTTTCAACTATCATAGAGCAAATTGGTTGGATTACAGATCTCACATTGAAAATCATGTGGATCATGAAACTATTTTAGAAAATTCTGCGGATATCGACACAGCAATTGATAATTTGAATCATTATATTATCGAAGCTAGAAATCTTTCAGTTCCCAAAGCTCAAACTAAATTAAATTCTCCTATCATCGATGACAATCTTCAACTGCTCATTCGGTTGAAGAATGTTCGTCGACGACAATATCAACGTTCTCGTGATCCTGCTATGAAAAACATAGTTAAGGATTTACAAAAAGAAATTAAACATAGATTTACTCTTTTGCGAAATGAAAATTTCGCTAAAGAAGTTGAACAAATTAAACCATATTCTAAACCTTTCTGGAAACTTTCTAAGGTTCTTAAGAAACCTCAGAAACCTATTCCTGCTCTCAAGGAAGGAAATCAAATACTTCTTACAAATGGCGAAAAAGCTCAAAAACTTGCTCAGCAGTTCGAGAGTGTCCACAATTTTAATTTGAACGTTGTGAGTCCTATTGAAAATGAAGTCTCACTGAAATATGATCATATTTCAACCCAAGTGTTATCACACGATGACATTATTGAGACGAATTTTGATGAAATTAAATCAATTATTAGAAAACTTAAAAACATGAAGGCTCCTGGTAATGATGGAATTTTTAATATTCTTATTAAAAATCTTTCCGATGTTGCCTTGAGACTCCTGGTTAAAATTTTCAACAAGTGTTTTTCATTAGCTTACTTCCCAAAAAGATGGAAAAACGCTAAAGTAATTCCTATCCTAAAACCTGATAAAAACCCAGCAGAAACATCAAGTTATCGCCCAATTAGCTTACTTTCTTCTATCAGTAAACTTTTTGAAAAAATTATCTTGTTAAGAATGATGACTCATATAAATGAGAATTCAATTTTTTTACCAGAGCAGTTTGGATTTCGTCATGAACATTCAACTACTCATCAACTTGTCAGAGTAACGAACATGATAAAATCAAATAAATCTTCTGGGTTATCCACTGGAGTTGCTCTTCTAGACATAGAAAAAGCATTCGACAGTGTTTGGCACAAAGGTTTAATAGCAAAAATGTCTGATTTCCAGTTTCCTATTTATTTGATCAAAATGATTCAAAATTATTTAACTGATCGTACTCTTCAGGTTAGCTATCAGAATTGTAAATCTGAATTGCTACCCGTACGAGCCGGTGTTCCGCAGGGTTCGAGTGTAGCTCCAATCTTGTATAATATTTTCACTTCTGATCTTCCAAATCTACCCGGTGGTTGTCAGAAATCGCTATTCTGTGACGACACAAGTCTGTTAGCCACAGGTAGAAATCTAAGAGTGATCTGCAGTCGCCTACAAAGAAGTTTAAATATTTTCAGTGATTATCTGTCAAAATGGAAAATTAAACCAAATGCAGCAAAAACGCAATTAATTATCCTTCCTCACAAGCCAAGAGCTTCTTTTCTTAAACCAAACAATAATCACATTCTCAAATTGAATGGCTTGGAATTGACATGGTCTGATCAAGCTAAATACTTAGGTTTAACGTATGACAAAAAACTCACTTTCAAGGATCACATTGAAGGAATCCAGGCAAAGTGTAATAAATATATTAAATGTTTATATCCTCTTATAAACAGAAATTCTAAGCTCTGTCTAAAAAACAAATTGTTAATTTATAAACAAATTTTCAGACCAGCCATGCTTTATGCGGTACCAATTTGGTCAAGCTGTTGTTCCACCAGGAAGAAAACGCTTCAAAGGATTCAGAATAAAATTCTGAAAATGATTCTGAAGCGTCCTCCCTGGTTTAGTACAAATGAGTTACACAGACTCACAAATATAGAACCATTAGATGTAATGTCACATAATATTATAAGCAAATTCCGACAAAAATCGATGCAATCTTCAATTGAATCGATTCGCTCTCTGTATTAGTTAGTAAGTTAGTATATAAGTTCCTTTTCCCCATTACACAATACAACTAGGTTTAGAATTTTCCCTACACAAAAATCTCAGAATTGCGGAAGCAAATGATGTCTTCATGGTAATAACCAAATCATATATATATATATAACAGGGCTGAAAAGTCACCACTTGTGGCTGAACACCCAATTTAAATCTTAATAATTTAATTTTAACTCATATTCCAATAAATAGTTATTTTAAAAAAAAAAAAAAAAAAAAAAAAAAAAAAGTTAAAAGCGTTAAGAAGCGTTACATGAGTTACTTTTTTGTGAGTCATAGGCGTAACGAAGCGTCACATATGATATTTCTTTGAAAGTTATAGGTGTTACGAAGTGTGACATGCGTTACTTTTTTGTGAATCACAGCGTTAAGCGTTACGAAGCGTTACACGCATTACTTTTTAATAAGTTATAGGCGTTACGTAGTTACATATGTTACAGTGTTACTCTGTATAAGTTTTTGGCATTACGAAGCATAACATGCTTTAGTTTTTTTGTGAGTTGTAGGCGTTACGTGTGTTACTATTTTGTGAATTTCAGTCGTTACGAAGTGTTACATGCGTTACGTTTTTGTAAGATATATGCGATAAAAATCGTTACATGCGTAACATGTGTTACAGAAATAACATGACAGTAAACGTAAAGAAATGTAATACACAAAGCTTCTCTCGGGCATAACCACAAATTTTATTTCAATACTTCATAATGACAGTTCCAGTGTAAAAGTTTAAAGTGTCTGTTAAAAACGCCGATAAAAGGCACACCGAGCATTAGGAACATAAGTAATCTTCAGTAACATTATTTTTTATCTGAGTGCCCCTCCCAAAACATAATCTTGGGTACGGGCCTGACTGCAAGGTCTGTTGGTTCCATAGCCTGCTAATGAACTTTATTCGGATCCGACTTCCAACTCGGGGGTTACGGAATGAAATGTGCAACACAAAGTGATAAGAGAAAACACGATTTTCTCAGAGACTAATTAGCCGGTGTTTCTAAGCTTACACACTTAAAAAATCCCTGTGATTTCACAACTTATTAGATGCACATAAATGGAGCGTCGCAGTTCACGCAAATTCACATGCAAGAACATTTAATATTGTGTCTAAAATTCGTTGTATTAAAAAAAGAATACTGATAGCAACCGCCGCGACTGGGCCACAGGAGCATACATCTGGTTGATTGGTACAAGGTGCATTTAAATTCATACAGTCGCATCTGCTAGAAGAATTCAAGTTACAGTCGAAACCAGTAAAATTCGTGCTAATCTAACATTAAGTCATAGCAAATGAAATTTTCCGTCATTTGACAAATTAGGTCTTTATGAATTACATCGTATGAAGGATTAAGTCATCTGCAATTTTTTTTTGTGTGTATATTCAATATATATGGGCAACAAAAAGTGCACTCGATTTACTTCGAGACCGCTTGATCAATTTTTACAAGGCTTGCATCAAATGGAAGGTCGTACAACACCAAAGAACCCTATCGAATTTTATCCGAACATGACTTCCAGTTCCAGAATAACAGGCTGATAAGTATAAAAATGTTTAGTATGTTTAGTTAATGACCAAATACAATGATTTCGGGTATACCGAATCCCAGTTACCGGTTCCGGAATTACCGAAAACAGTGGTCCGATTTTTACAAACTTGAACTTAATTGAAAGATTCTATACTCCACAAGTTGCTGTAGAATTATACCTGGAACTAACTCTCGAAGAAAAAATTCTTCTAATTCTCCTTCAAACTGTTTCAATTTGTAGGATGCGGATGCACCGGAAATAGTAGTCAAACACTCCAAAAACAGAACTCACATCAAACTTCGGCTCAAAGTAAAGGTCTCATGGTACCACAGATTGCCATCGAATCTCATTCGGATTCGATTTTCCCAAATCATAGAGTGTTAAAAATTGGGAGTCGTCATTCAGAGCGACAATGCAAAAAGGATAAAAAAAACTTAAAAATTTGGATAAAAACGGTTTTAATGTGTAGCATATTATAGTTCCTGGCCAAACGAACCGACTTCTGTCGGTTCCGGAAAAACTGGAAATATTTGGCAGAGTTCCGAAACGAAACCTCCTTCCATTTTCTTAGAGATAGCTAACCCGAATTTATCAAACTTAAGCTCAAGAAATTTATTTCAAATTTCAAACCGTCATTCAGAGTGATGATGCTTTTTTTTTAATTTGGCTCGAAATTTTTTCTTTTTGTAGTTTCTGCTAGTTTGCAAACACCATCACTCTACCGTATCACTGCCACATTATGGACAAAACAATCACGTCTCCGTTTGTTTGAATTCGAAAACTAGGAACAAAGCTTTGTTATTCCTACCATCATTAAAACTCAGTGCCAACATTGACCCACACACGAAAAAGTTTTGGCAGCGCGAAATCCAGGCATCCCTGAACTCGGTTCCCGGGTTCTCTTCACGGTAATGGCTATTTCCACTCTTCCTACCTCATTCGCTCCCGCTTCGTGTATGGAAGTACTTTTCAATGTGCATGGCATTGATCTTCAGCGCGCAGTAGCACGGTCACAGTGCTTAAAACCACAAGGACAGGAAAATTTTCATTGCAAAATAATAGCCCGCCGGAAAAGTAGCTTGCAATTACTGGCAGTCGTTCCGTGGAACGGTGTGAATTTCAATGGGGACTTGAATTGAATAGATTTGAATCAAAACTAGTTATTTGATTTTTCGAGGTGACTTTTATTCGTTTTTAATGACGATGATAACTTTTTAATGCATTTCAGTGTTTCGGAACTGGAAAATAATTAACTTTCATCGATCGCATTGCTCATACGCACAAAGACTTATTTATGCGGAGGATATGTACCGCATATAAAATCGCACAAGAAAAACCGCATTACTTCGGAAGTACCACAAAAAACGCATTAAAAGAGACTTGAGTGTCATACCCCTCGAGATCAATAATGTTGAGATAGTACTTAAGTGAACATAAACGGGCACATATTAGAGTGAAAACTAAGACAAATTCATATTTTTTTCATATGAATGATTCATTGTCAATAAAAATGCGAGAGAGTAATGTCAGAGACACACCCGGACTGATATGAATGCGAAAAAAACTAGCATGTTTGATTCAGTTTTACAAATAAGTAGCGTAACGGCTCCCTATTTCATCTCTTTTATTAGAACGTTACAGCTTAAAGTTGAATTAGTCACTAAAATCACCGATTCACATTTCTTGGAAATTTAACTAATATTCAAACAACACTTCTGATATGTTCACTACTCTGTTCCTAGTTTCATCACACTGTATTTTTATTCAACCTATCGTTGATCCTTTATTCATCCCATTAATTAGCGATTACAGGGCTCAACGCCAACTGTGACACAACACACGATATTTTTTGAAGTTAAGTAAAGTTAATCTGGATTGGCACTTTTAAAAATATGAAAATAGAGTTGCCATGTTTCATTACCATTTAAGACGCACTTTCTAGTAATATTCGAAGCCGGAACAGTTTTATGGAAATATAAATATCAATAATGTAATTAAACTAATGTCACGGATACAAAAAATATATTTGTTGGTGGTAATTTAAAGAAGAGAAAACATTTTTTTATTTTCATAACATTATGAGAAAACTTGCTCACCTTGCAGTAGTGAGATGAAAACAAGACGCAGTCAAGACAAACAGGTCATTTCGCCGAATGGGTCATTTCGCCGAAAGAGCCATTTCACCGAAAGGGTCATTTTTTACGAAAGGCTAATTTTGAATACATAACTTAATTCATTAGGAAACTACAAGTTCTGGTTATTCATCAAAAATATCTATTTGTTTTTATATCTCCTGGATAATTGACATAACCGAAGCTAAGAGGCGACGCCAGATAATTAATGTTAATAATAATTAACAGTATAACATTGTGAAATTGGACCCTCTGTTCAACAGACTTCGCAACCGATTCGTAGCGTACAGAACCATTGCATGACCGGTGTTACGATCCTACTGACACTAAGCATCCTACCAGGTCGGGACTCAAACATGCGACAACTGGCTTATAAGGCCCGTTCCCTATGCATTGAACCGCAAACATCGAAGAGTGGCTTCATAAATGTCTATTGTCACATCATTTTGGGAAGCTTTGGCATCCTGCCACTACTCAAAACTAACGAAAAACGGGTACGAGGAAAATAATGTAATTGTGATACATTTCCAAAGCTTCGACCGTTTGACAAATTTTGGCCAGGAATCAAGACTGGGAAAATAAGATCAGAGTCAAAATCAACTCAAATTTTCAAGCTGAAATGAAAATAGGTTTAATTATCTTTTGAACATATAACGTTCGTATGATGATGCAAAATTTATGCCCAGACATAGCTCAGAATTTTCAAGGTTTTTTCCTAACCTCTCTACATCTTTAAAAATACATCTGGAATTCTAGAAACCAAATTGAATGGTTTTGTATCGCAAATCTTTTAAAACTTGTCTATTTTAACCTTTCTCGGCGATGCAATCTTTGTGAAAACCGATTTGTGAACAAAGAGAGCCATATTGACATATACCATTCAACTCAGTTCGTTGAAATCAGAAAATGTCTGTCTGCACTCGATTTACTCGGACCGATTTTGACAACCTTAGTTTGAACTAAAAGCAGTCACGTACCCAGCGGAATCAGAAACAGAAACGAAAAAAAAATTTGAGAAATATTATGGGGCTGTCGATCCTGTAGATTACACCGTGAGATAAAGAGAGAGTTTTGAGAGCTGTAAGGGTTAGATTCTTGCGGTAAACGAGTTACGATGCGTTACTATCAAGGCTACGTGGCTCTTTTGTAAGTTATAGGCGTTACGAAGCGTTACATGCGTTACTTTTTAGTAAGTGAAAGGCGTTACGAAGCGTCACATGCGTTACTTTTTAGTAAGTGAAAGGCGTTACGAAGGGTCACATGCGTTACTTTTTAGTAAATCAAAGGCGTTACGAAGCGTCACATGCTTTACTTTTTTGTGACTCATAGGCGCTACGAAATGTTACATGCGATACTTATTTGTGAATCATAGATGTTACAAAGTGTTACATGCGTTACTTTTGAATAAGTTAAAAGCGTTAAGAAGCGTTACATGAGTTACTTTTTTGTGAGTCATAGGCGTTACGAAGCGTCACATGTGATATTTTTTGAAAGTTATAGGTGTTACGAAGTGTGACATGCGTTACTTTTTTGTGAATCACAGCGTTAAGCGTTACGAAGCGTTACACGCATTACTTTTTAATAAGTTATAGGCGTTACGTAGTTACATATGTTACAGTGTTACTCTGTATAAGTTTTTGGCATTACGAAGCATAACATGCTTTAGTTTTTTTGTGAGTTGTAGGCGTTACGTGTGTTACTATTTTGTGAATTTCAGTCGTTACGAAGTGTTACATGCGTTACTTTTTTGTAAGATATATGCGATAAAAATCGTTACATGCGTAACATGTGTTACAGAAATAACATGACAGTAAACGTAAAGAAATGTAATACACAAAGCTTCTCTCGGGTATAACCACAAATTTTATTTCAATACTTCATAATGACAGTTCCAGTGTAAAAGTTTAAAGTGTAACACAAAGTGATACGAGAAAACACGATTTTCTCAGAGACTAATTAGCCGGTGTTTCTAAGCTTACACACTTAAAAAATCCCTGTGATTTCACAACTTATTAGATGCACATAAATGAAGCGTCGCAGTTCACGCAAATTCACATGGAAGAACATTTAACATTGTGTCTAAAATTCGTTGTATTAATAAAAGAATACTGATAGCAACCGCCGCGACTGGGCCACAGGAGCATACATCTGGTTGATTGGTACAAGGTGCATTTAAATTCATACAGTCGCATCTGCTAGAAGAATTCAAGTTACAGTCGAAACCAGTAAAATTCGTGCTAATCTAACATTAAGTCATAGCAAATGAAATTTTCCGTCATTTGACAAATTAGGTCTTTATGAATTACATCGTATGAAGGATTAAGTCATCTGCAATTTTTTTTGTGTGTATATTCAATATATATGGGCAACAAAAAGTGCACTCGATTTACTTCGAGACCGCTTGATCAATTTTTACAAGGCTTGCATCAAATGGAAGGTCGTACAACACCAAAGAACCCTATCGAATTTTATCCGAACATGACTTCCAGTTCCAGAATAACAGGCTGATAAGTATAAAAATGTTTAGTATGTTTAGTTAATGACCAAATACAATGATTTCGGGTATACCGAATCCCAGTTACCGGTTCCGGAATTACCGAAAACAGTGGTCCGATTTTTACAAACTTGAACTTAATTGAAAGATTCTATACTCCACAAGTTGCTGTAGAATTATACCTGGAACTAACTCTCGAAGAAAAATTCTTCTAATTCTCCTTCAAACTGTTTCAATTTGTAGGATGCGGATGCACCGGAAATAGTAGTCAAACACTCCAAAAACAGAACTCACATCAAACTTCGGCTCAAAGTAAAGGTCTCATGGTACCACAGATTGCCATTGAATCTCATTCGGATTCGATTTTCCCAAATCATAGAGTGTTAAAAATTGGGAGTCGTCATTCAGAGCGACAATGCAAAAAGGATAAAAAAAAACTTAAAAATTTGGATAAAAACGGTTTTAATGTGTAGCATATTATAGTTCCTGGCCAAACGAACCGACTTCTGTCGGTTCCGGAAAAACTGGAAATATTTGGCAGAGTTCCGAAACGAAACCTCCTTCCATTTTCTTAGAGATAGCTAACCCGAATTTATCAAACTTAAGCTCAAGAAATTTATTTCAAATTTCAAACCGTCATTCAGAGTGATGATGTTTTTTTTTTAAATTTGGCTCGAAATTTTTTCTTTTTGTAGTTTCTGCTAGTTTCAGTCTGAAATTTTTTTTTTTTGTTGCTATTAAAGATTTAATCAACAAATTGTCGAAGAAAACTATAATAATATGTATGAAAATTTTAATAATATGTGGAAGGCATGAAGATCTACTAGGTGGTTTGAAACAAATACTTGAATAGCCACAAGGGACTGTCCTATGCAGTTGTTCGAACGTTTGCTGTGAGACTATACGACTATCGTCAAAATAACTGTTGATTTTTTACCTGTTTTTATATTAAGATAGCAGCTTTTTGATTTCCACCTATATTAATTTGCACCTATGCGAAATGTACTGTCGAAAAACATTCCTTGAGAACTTTGGATGCCCTGAAAAGGACAGTTCAGTTCGTTGGTGTTGGTGATGAGAGGTACGGATCACGAATCATCAGCAATTCCCTCGAATGCGAAGAATTAGCAGAACTCCGATTAAAATGATTGCTTGAGAGTGCGAGGCGAACGGTGCATACAATAAATTCATCGATTCTAGAATGACCGTCGTCTTCGGACAATCTTTGGAATCAGGAAAATGCTTTGACTTATTTAGTAATTATTTCATTAGCCACAAGCATTTTCGGAAACCTTCTAAAATCTTTCAAAATCACTTGAAACTTTAAATTTCGTAAAAAGAATTCTTAGCTTCACAAGTCTTCTAAATATTTAAACCGATCTGTTATATAAATGCGATTATATATTAAAAATCATCGAGATTTCCACAGCACGTGTTACCAAACACTAATTCCATCCAGCTTCCGAGTACTCCAAAACCAAACAGGAAGCGCATGTTTTGTGGGTTGTTCTAAAGATGTGAATATGTCTGTAAAACAGTCAAACAATACCCGCTGAAAACCGCATCCAAACAGGTGGTTCGCTTAATGTAGTATCATCTCTCCATTTTCAGCGATAACCGATGCGAAACAGTCGTTCCACCTACAGTTCCTAGGATGTCTCCCGGATGCACATTTCTGGCCGTACATGGAACAAAGGTAAAAGCGATTAATTTCCGCTAGGCATACGACATTTCAGTTGCTCCCCGTACCGCAGTCAAACCGTGTCTAGCTAGATGTTGTGCGTATGTGTGTGTTAGTGTGTTCGTGTGTGTGTGCAGGATGTTATTTGTCTGTTTTTGCCTGCTGTAACACGGGCGACGTTTGTTCGGCTTGTTCAGAACAGTTTTAATAATTCATCTATCTCGTGACCGTTCTGGTAATGCACGGAGAGTGAACATGTAGTGGTAAACTTATTCAAAACTAAACGAAAATTGAAAAAAATTGTGCTTTGCAAAATGCAATCGTGAAGTCTACATCTGACAAGTACTGTTTTTATTTATTCCATATGAGTTATATAGCCTGAATTATATTTTATACATGAAAAATCCTGAACATTTTCTCCTTACCGGGAGATAGCCAGTGGTTTCTTTTTTTACAACTTTTTGCTGTTGTTCGAAATTTCTGCCGAATCTACTTTCCGTGCGTGTTCTCGGTGTACTAACAGAGCCGGTGGCCATCGGCAAATTTATCTGATTTGTCCTGTATTTGCTTGTACTGCAATTAACCAGACGTGTCCTCGTGCTTGTTTCGGTTCGGTGGTTCACCAAACTCTCATAAGCCAGTCGAAGCTTCTGTTGGAGCACCGGATTTGGAAGACAGTAGCCTCGTAGCATCGGCTTAGCAACTGTCCAGTATCTTCCCGATGAGTCTGCGAAGTTTGTTAAAACCACAAAATCAAATCTCGCACAGGAATGTAGTGCTTTCTTTGCTTTTCTTTTGTCCTTCTTATTGCTAGGCAAGCTGAACAGACACTGAAAAGACATTCTGAAGGCTAACCATCGGGGTGGTTTTCCTAGTATTTCTAGTCTCGCAATGCTTTCGTTAAGGGAAACCTAACAACTGGCGTTGACAATAACAACACATCAGTTAGACTGGTTACTATTACCTTTCCCACCCACTCAACTATTATTTTTGCAGTATCTTCATCCTTTGAATGGTTGAATCATAGAAAACAGAACAGATTCTAAGCCAGAGGAACACCGATTAGTCTGTCTGCGGACCGATGCGCAAATCTAATTCTATCCCGTATTGACAATAACGATTTGCACCTATTAAAAAGCTATTAAAATCAATTTACTGGTCATCAACGGTACGATGAGTTTTTAATCGGCTTCCTTTAGAAATGGAGTGTCTACTTCGGCTCGCTCAGCCAGAATGAAGATACATATTTACGAACAGCTTCAATGCGTGACGAGGTGCGAATCAAACACGTCAGTCTATATTTTCCAAACAGATAAACAATTTGCCATACAGTAGTCGTCACAGCATCGTCGTATTTTAATAACTTTAAGATTTAAATGGGGTGTTCAGCCACAAGTGGTGACTTGTCAGCCCTATTATATACATGATTTGGTTATTACCATGAAGACATCATTTGCTTCCTCAATTCTGAGATTTTTTTTATAGGGAAAATTGTAAACCTACTTGTATTGTGTACTGGGGAAAAAGAACTTATATACTTACTAACTAATACAAAAAGCGAATCGATTCAATTGAAGATTGCATTAATTTTTGTCGGAATTTGCTTATAATATTATGTGACATTACATCTAATGGTTCTATATTTGTGAGTCTGTGTAACTCATTTGTACTAAACCAGGGAGGACGCTTCAAAATCATTTTCAGAATTTTATTCTGAATCCTTTGAAGCGTTTTCTTCCTGGTGGAACAACAACTTGACCAAATTGGTACTGCATAAAGCATGGCTGGTCTGAAAATTTATTTATAAATTAACAATTTGTTTTTTAGACAGAGCTTAGAATTTCTGTTTATAAGGGGATATAAACATTTTATATATTTATTACACTTTGCCTGGATTCCTTCAATGTGATCCTTGAAAGTGAGTTTTTTGTCATACGTTAAACCTAAGTATTTATCTTGATCAGACCATGTCAATTCCAAGCCATTTAATTTGTGAATGTGATTATTGTTTGGTTTGAGAAATAAAGCTCTTGTCTTATGAGGAAAGATAATTAATTGCGTTTTTGCTGCATTTGGTTTAATTTTCCATTTTGACAGATAATCACTGAAAATATTTAAACTTCTTTGTAGGCGACTGCAGATCACTCTTAGATTTCTACCTGTGGCTAACAGACTTGTGTCGTCACAGAATAGCGATTTCCGACAACCACCGGGTAGATTTGGAAGATCAGAAGTGAAAATATTATACAAGATTGGAGCTACACTCGAACCCTGCGGAACACCGGCTCGTACGGGTAGCAATTCAGATTTACAATTCTGATAGCTAACCTGAAGAGTATAATCAGTTAAATAATTTTGAATCATTTTGATCAAATAAATAGGAAACTGGAAATCAGACATTTTTGCTATTAAACCTTTGTGCCAAACACTGTCGAATGCTTTTTCTATGTCTAGAAGAGCAACTCCAGTGGATAACCCAGAAGATTTATTTGCTTTTATCATGTTCGTCACCCTGACAAGTTGATGAGTAGTTGAATGTTCGTGACGAAATCCAAACTGCTCTGGTAAAAAAATTGAATTCTCATTTATATGAGACATCATCCTCAACAAGATAATTTTTTCAAAAAGTTTACTGATAGAAGAAAGTAAGCTAATTGGTCGATAACTTGATGTTTCTGCTGGGTTTTAATCAGGTTTGAGGATAGGGATTACTTTAGCGTTTTTCCATCTTTTTAGGAAGTAAGCTAATGAAAAACATTTGTTGAAAACTTTAACCAGGAGTCTCAAGGTAACATCGGGAAGATTTTCAATAAGAATATTAAAGATTCCATCATTACCAGGAGCCTTCATGTTTTAAAGTTTCCTAATAACTGATTTAATTTCGTCAAAATTCGTCTCAATAATATCATTTGGTAATAACACTTGAGTTGAAATATGATCAAATTTCGAAGAGACTTCATTTTCAATTGAGAGCAGGATTTTTTTTGAGGTTTCTCAAGAACCTAAGATAGTTTCTAGGAAGGTTTAGAAAATGGTTTAATTTGTTTAACTTCTGTAGCGAAATTTTCATTACGCAAAAGAGTAAATCTATGTTTAATTTATTTTTGTAAATCCTTAACTATGTTTTTCATAGCAGGATCACGGGAACGTTGATATTGCCGTCGACGAACATTCTCCAACCGAATGAGCAATTGAAGATTGTCATCGATGATAGGAGAATTTAATTTAGTTAGAGCTTTGGGAACTGAAAGATTTCGAGCTTCGATAATGTAATGATTCAAATTATCAATTGCTGTGTCGATGTCCGCAGAAATTCCTAAAATAATTTCATGATCCACACGATTTTCAATGTGAGATCTGTAATTCAACCAATTAGCTCTATGATAGTTGAAAATAGAATTAATTGGATTAATTAAAGCTTCGTTGGAAAGTTACAGGAAGATGATCTGAGTCAAAGTCAGCATGTGTAATCGGTTCACTACAAATGTGACCTTGATCCGTTAGAACCAGATCAATTGTAGACGGGTTTTTCACGGAAGAGAAACAAGTAGGATTACTGGGATGAAGAACTGTGAAGTAACCAGCTGAGAGTTGATTATGAAGTATTTTACCATTACTGTTATTTTGCCTACAATTCCACTGGACATGCTTAGCATTTAAGTCCCCTATTACGAAAAATTTCGATCGATATCTTGTAAGTTTTTGCAAATCGCCATTAAAGAAATTTAATTGTTCGCCGGTGCATTGGAATGGCAAATATGCTCCAGCGATGAAATAAATTCCATGAATGGTTTCAAATTCGATTCCCAAGCTTTCAATAACTTTTGTATTGAAAGAAGGTAATATTCGATGCTTAATTTGCCGTTGGACAAAAATGGCAACTCCACCACCCATTCCAGTAAACCTGTCAAATCGATGAAACACATAATGTGGATTGCTTTTCTATTTAACATTTGGTTTAAGAAAAGTTTCTGTCACAATGGCAATATGAATTTTGTGAACTTTGAGAAAATTATAAAATTCATCTTCACTCGATTTTAAAGATCGAGCATTCCAATTTAAAATATTAAAAAAATTATTCAACGTCACTGTTAAATTTTAAATTCATTACAATATTATTTGAAAATTGCCATCCAACTTGAAATGCTTCAAAAAGTTATGATTCATTCGGATGATCATTTGAAAAAGTTGATCTGTAGGTAGATCATTTTATTCTCCTAAATCGACTTCATTTAAAGAAACGAATGACATTGAAGGAATATTGGTAAGTGGATGTCTACCTGTTACGCTAGTGTAACTGTCATTAGAAGAAGATGACGTGTCCTATTAATATTTTTTTCGTTAGAAGACGAACTGGAAGACGTTCCTGTTTTTGTTTATTTACATTAGAAGAATTAAGTGGTAGTCTACCTGTTACAAAAGCGTAACTGTCATTAGAAAAAAATGATAACGTGGTCGATCTACCTGTCAATAAATTGTTTTCGTTAGAAGACGAATCGGAAGGCGTACCTGAATTTTGTTTTACATTCGAAGAAACAAGTGCCGTAGAAGAATTAGGCTTGGCATTTGTAACGTTTTTTTGTCGTGAATACGACTTACTTTACTATGGGGTGCCTTTTCAAAATTAGCCATATGGAAGAATGGGCAGAACTTAATCGCGAATATCTCGACTTGTATTAATGGTAGCAACATAATTCTTTCACCATTTCATCAAAAATATGATCAGGAATTCAGGATAATATTTTGAACAGTGTGCGATAACCACAAACAACTCAAAAATTAAGTTTTCTTAAAATTTGAAAACAATGCGGAAAACTTTTTACTTTCGCTTGGGTTTTTCGCGCAAGGACGACGATTTTGAGATAGTCAGGCACATATCTTCAACTGAATGCGTATAAAAGAGGAACCGTGGTCGAAAATCGATCATTTCTTTTCGTGCGTTCGATGGAAGCAGACGTCGTGGGAGTGGAATCATCAACCAGCAGCGAGAGAGAATGCACCTTCTGCGTGGTTAATAAAAACCTCAAACGCTCAGGTCGCATCTCTCATTCGCTTGCTGGCCATCGAGGCGAGAGGACCAGCCAGCAGCAGCAGCGGGAGTTAAACTTTCCACCAGCAGCGAGAGAGAATGCACCTTCTGCGTGGTTAATAAAAACCTCAAACGCTCAGGTCGCATCTCTCATTCGCTTGCTGGCCATCGAGGCGCGAGGACCAGCCAGCAGCAGCAGCGGGAGTTAAACTTTCCACCAGCAGCGAGAGAGAATGCACCTTCTGCGTGGTTAATAAAAACCTCAAACGCTCAGGTCGCATCTCTCATTCGCTTGCTGGCCATCGAGGCGAGAGGACCAGCCAGCAGCAGCAGCGAGAGTTAAACTTTCCACCAGCAGCGAGAGAGAATGCACCTTCTGCGTGGTTAATAAAAACCTCAAACGCTCAGGTCGCATCTCTCATTCGCTTGCTGCCCATCGAGGCGCGAGGACCAGCCAGCAGCAGCAGCGAGAGTTAACCAGCTGCGACGGAGAATGCACCTTCTGCGTGGTTAAAAACCTCAAACGCTCAGGTCGCATCTCTCATTCGCTTGCTGGCCATCGAGGCGAGAGGACCAGCCAGCAGCAGCAGCGGGAGTTACACTTTCCACCAGCAGCGAGAGAGAATGCACCTTCTGCGTGGTTAATAAAAACCTCAAACGCTCAGGTCGCATCTCTCATTCGCTTGCTGGCCACCAAGGCGAGAACCAGCAGCGACTGAAACTGGATTCTGAGTGTTATTGGATCTAAATTTAGGTCTTGAACTCAGGGTCCAGTTCTCTATTCCAGACTTCTATTCGGTTGTTCTTAAAACCATAATAATACTCCTAAAGAATTATGCGGAATTTACTTTACTGTACCTCTATACAACCCATACCCATACAACAACTCAAAAATTAAGTTTTCTCAAAATTTCAAAATAATGCGGAAAACTATTTACTTTCGCTTGGGTTTTTCGCGCAAGGACGACGATTTTGAGGTAGCCAGGCACATATCTTCAACTGAATGCGTATAAAAGGGGAACCGTGGTGAAAAACGATCATTTCTTTTCGTGCGTTCGATGGGAGCAGACGTCGTGGAAGTTAAACCTTCAACCAACAGCGAGGGAGAGGGCGCCTTCTGCGTGGTAGCAACTTTCATTCGCTTGCTGGCCTTCAAGGCGAGCAGACTGTCATCACGAGAGTTAAACCATCAACCAGCAGCGACGGAGAGAGCGCCTTTTGTGTGGTTAAAACCTCAAACGCTCAGGTAGCAACTTTCATTCGCTTGCTGGCCTTCAAGGCGAGCAGACTGCCATCGCGAGAGTTAAACCATCAACCAGCAGCGAGGGAGAGAGCGCCTTCTGCGTGGTTAAAACCTCAAACGCTCAGGTAGCAACTCTCATTCGCTTGCTGGGCTTCAAGGCGAGCAGACTGCCATCGCGGGAGTTAAACCATCAGCGACGGAGAGAGCACCTGCCATCATTTGGTTTTCGGTAGTCATAACGAGAAGTTCAATTTTCAGATTGTAGTTCCGCAATATAGGTTTAGAATTCAGAGCCTGCGTGCTGAAACTGGATTCTGGAACTGTATTCCGGAACTAATTTGAGTTTCGAAATTGCAATTCTAGAATTGAAACTGGATTCTGAGTCTGTTATTGGTTCTAAATTTAGTTCTTGAACTCAGGATCCAGTTCTTTATTCCATACTTCTTATATTCGGTTCTTTTTAGAACCATAATAATACTCCTAAAGAATTATGCGGAAATTTACTTTACTGTACTCTATAAAACCCATTCTGGTAGTCATGGCGAAAAATCGTCTTCATGTTTTAGAGCTTAGTTCTGGAATATGGGTTTAGAATTCAGAGTCTGCGTGCTGAACTAACTCAAATCGTCACCATTTTTTTATTATAAAGAACTATACTGCTTATTTCATAGTATTTAAGTGCGTTTCAGAATGTTTAATGTAACTAATCTGTAATTTAGTCTAGGCGCATCGTTTAAATTTCTAGTAATGAAAGAGGGGAAAGTTGCACAATTCAAACAATCGATGAACTACCAATTCGAATTCGGAAGCATAAATAAAGCGTGTCATATTCGTATTCACGACATCCAGTTATGTCTCTGACATTACACACCCGTACTTTTTTATTTTCAGGTATATTTTGAAAATTTAAGATCGTTGATTTGACTGTTGTCTAAGCGAACGAGCGTTTAAAATTTTTTTCCTGACAGGACATTTCAAATAATTGGATTTAAGATTTCCATCGCAATCTGAACATGAAAATTTATCAGCGGTTTCATTCATTGGACAATTTCCCTCTATGTCGCTGCAATCGGATTCAGGAAGAATATCGTAAATATTGTTAGACGGCATTACATTCAGATTCTATAAGATCGTGAATGTTATTAGAAAAAATTAGAATATCGGTTTGAGATTTCTTCCGTATTGTGTTGTAACGTTTCATGACGTCTATAACTAACGGAAATATAACGCATGTAAGGGTTCGTAACACTCATAACTTACTAAAAAATATCGCAAACAACGTTTATAATTTACAAAAAATCGAAGCACACAACGTCTCATAAAACGTATAACTTACAAACAGGAACGCATGTATCGACTATAAATTATTGTAGGTACAAATTAATTCGATCCATTTTTTGGGGGTCAAAAATGTATTTATTTTAAAATAAAAAATTTTTAAAGATTAATTTCAGTATGGTCCATCGCTAGTTACTACTTTTTCCCACCTCGAATTTTCGAATTCCATCTCAAAAAATTGGCTCGCCTTTTAGGGCGATCCAAGTTTGATGCCAATTTTCGATATCTACGAAATCCGATAAACCAATGTAATCAAAAGGAGCAATATCGGGAGAATACGACGTGTGCGGCAAAATTTCCCACTCGAGCGTTTTCAAATATTTTTCACGACTTTTGCGACATTTATCCTTGTAGACATGAGCCTTAACATGTGCCCACATTAAAATAGTCTTAAGGCGTTACATCACACAATTTAGGCGGCCAATTGGCAGGCCCAAAACGTGAGATAAACTGTTCACCGAATTTGGTCAATGTTTCGCGTGCCGTGTGAGATGTGGTAATGTCTTGTTGAAACCACATGTCAAACATGTCAAATTCCACCATTTTTTGAAAAAAAAACGGTTTCAAAACTATACGGTAGAGTGTTCCTAAAATTGCAAACCGTCATTTAGAGTAGCGGTGCAGAAAAAAAGGAAAAACTTTTCTTAATTCAACATAATTGTTAACAAATTAATAAGCTTATTTTTGTTTATGCCCAATTAAACTTTTTAATTTTTATTCGAGGTTGTAATAGAATTTTGTGACAAATTCCTCTTGTAATATTTAAGAAAATAGAAATAATATGAGAAAGAAATCATTACACCATTAGGAAGGATTAAAGCAGGTTTTATATACTCTCCTGGAGAACCAAACATTTTCATTGCACTCTAGCTCAAGACAGATAAATAATGGACAAAAAAAGTTGCAACCATTTGAAAAACTACAACCCCATGTGGTTATTCGAGCCATTGATGTGGAACAAGGCAACAAAAATTTCTAATGATCTACAATCAAGCAGTTCAATCAATCGTTACACTTTTGAATCCGCGATTGCACGAAAGTCTGTCTAGATTGATCTTGATTAGGAACCAACACCGAACATTATTTGTTTTATAGCCGACGAAATTACACCAATATCCCAAATGTATGCAATTATATCTTTGTACATACTTGCGATACGATTTTGATATTAACGCTTCTCTTCGCCAAGCTTGTGTTCAAGTTTTGTAAGCAAGCAGTTATTTTTATAGCGTTAAGTTTCTCTACCATTCTGCGATTTCGATTGAAGCGATAAACTTTTTCTCATTATCAATCGAGTTCATCTTATATAAATTAGAAATTATTCTCAAAATTTACCCTGGGAAGTTGTCAATTTCTCAGGCGAAACGACATAACATGGAATTTCATCCGAGCTTGCATGACACAAGATCAGAGCATACCAATTAAATCTTCAAAACGTTTTATGGCACTTTTCGTCTTGCTGTCAAGCAACAACCTACCTCCAGATAGGGATGTCGCAATATCGATCGATTAATCGAGTAATCGATTAATAACCCAGATAATCGAGTAATATTGAATCGATTAACTTAAAACTAATATTCGATTATTGAGCTAATCGAATAATAAAAAAAATTCCATAGTGATAATCGAATGAATAATCGAGTAATCGATTAATAATCCAGATAATCGAATAAATTTCAATCGAATAGTTTCAAAATTATACTCGATTATTAAATAATCGAGTAATTCGAAATTTCCGACATCCCTACCTCCAGCATGCTACGAGTAGGACTGAAACGTTAGCTATAATTTTTCTTCTATTTGTAGATTCGCGTGTTTCCAACAGCTTCGATTTTGCATCGATTGACCAATCAGAGCGATGCTTTCTCTTTGATATATCGCTTACTCCTTCAAAACCGTCGCCTATGACTGGGAAATCCAGTATGCCGGAGATTTTTAGCAGACAAAATAGGACACTGCTCGCTACTAATCAAAATTTCAATAATTTATAAATACGTGTCTTGATACATTCAAATCGAAACTTAGAAATATTTTTAACCAAACAATGGAATACTATTAATAATTGATACAAAATATACTGAGTTGTAATTTTTTAAAACCTGACCACATTTCTACGTGTATTTTTCCTTGAGTTTCTAATAAGCACCCCTCTATAGAAAATAAAGATGTGTTCCACGTCAAAAGGTTGATATTTGAAAATATGGAAAATATTTTCTTTTATTAAAATTTTTCAAATATAAACAAGTTCCGATCATAACTTGGCTAAGTGCTAAGAAGACTGTTTTTGAGAAACAGTTGTTTTTTTTCAGTTTATTCAAATAAGAAGCTGTCGGTGTCAGTAGCATAGTGTGGTGTAGAACTACACTTTTTACACGACCATGCCAGGGGACTCGAATTTAGTGTTCGACCCCATCAAGTAGAAGGTAAAATAGAATTAATTTCTGTCTTCTGATTATGCTCACATCAGCCTGTCTGGGCTAGCCGCTCCGTTCTAAATTTATAACTGATTCAAACTAGAGTACCTATCCGTCTTTTCATTTCATATCTAACGCCTCTTCCAGCTAATGCTTGCAGAAAAGAACCAATCAAAATCGAAAAAATTGTTTTCCTAAAAGAATTTCATATTGAGTTTGAATACAGTTTTAGAGAGTCGCACTTGCTACAGATTCCTCATTTTTTCATAATACCTAAAAATTGTTTACGATCATCACAGATTGAAAATCGCTTATCTTCTGTCGTATCTACAGAAACTGGAATAAATGAATGGTGTTTTTGTGTTCTTTGAATAGGAATCGCTTGTAAATACTGTTCATTAAATTTTAGCTTGGTATTTTCACACACTATCATAGTAACATAGGAACAGAAAATTTGTGCTTGTTCCTCCTCCTATTGCTTTGGAGCCCAATGAAATAGTTTCTTCCTTTCCATATTTTAAGCTGTCTTCATATTCTTTAGCGAGGCTAGCACTTTCAGTCATGCAATTTGTTGTTCCTTCTAAGGCTTTGCATGGTCCTATGTATTATTTTTATGCTTTCGAGTTTTGGAATTTCGGATGTTGTTATTCCATACACCGAAACAACCTTCGAGAAAACGGCTTCCCTAAAATAATTTCCTATCAAAAATCCCCAAGCGCCGCTGTCAATGCAGAACGAATGTTTCCTCAATCCCATTTATCATTAATTTGCATTTGGCTCATTGCCTTTTCTTCCGGTAGCATTCTCTTGCATTGTCCTTAACCGGAAAGTGCTCTAAGACTGGTGTTCCAAGCTAGCACAATTTGCATTTCTACGGGATGTACGCACCCCGGACGACCTTTGCACGACGAAAACTGCTCTTTTGATACACCACCATCACCACCACCACCAGGGTTAGTTATTCATAAGGTAACATCAGCCAGTCTCAGAAACTAATTATTTATGCATTTATCCTCGTGCTGCAGGAGCAACCCAGCAAATGGCGACGGTAGCCGAGCAGTTAGTCGGTTGGCCACTATGTACTTCCCTTGACAATGATTAACGCCGTTTGCCAAAAACGATGGTTCGGTAATTAGTTGGGATAAACTTTCCATCCATCATTTGATGGTTGCCACTCTCTTCAGACATTTTGATACGAAAGCAAGACCGAACTTGACGGCGTCGTTTTCATGAAATCGGATTCTATTATTAATGATGTGTTATGAAATGGAAATAATTTTTAACTCGAGTTCAAAACAATATTTCAAAATATGACAATGCGCCACGATTTTTCTACATTAGAATGTAATCGAATGGATGCGTTGTTAAATTACAACTTTAAACTTTAAACGTAATATCATTACTTATCATTGGAAGATGGCGAAACGATTGGGTTGGATAAAAATTAAACTGATAAATAAAACTGATAGTCCACTTCAAAACGTCGTTTAAAATCGTATACTAACGTATTCAGATTTCACCGAATACTATTCTCACGATCGTACTCCGTGCTGTTGAAATTTTGCGGCAAGTAATGACAGATAGATTTTAAAAAAGCTGGAGTTGAATCACCTGAGGACAATCACTTTTGTAAAGTGAAAATTTTGCAGTTTATATGGCTTATATAAGAAATAAAATAAAAGGAATTATTTTCCACATATAACTGCAGCAACACTTTTGATTATCTTTCGGGTTGGTTTGATATTCATTTTATTTATGATTTTGAAAATGGACTGAAATATCTACAGTGATATTTTTTAAAATCACATATGATTATGAATGATCAAGTCCAATACGCAATATCAATATGCAATGCAAATAGAGTGACAAAAATATATTCTCATTCAGTAATAGCCGTTCAACCGAGAAGGTTGTGTATAGAAGCGTACAGTTTAATAACGCTGGTTAGTTTACACGCGTTAAATACGACAACGGTTGAACTACAGGTAGAGACCTGTTGGCAGCAGCCGTTAAAACGTATAGTCGTGCTGCATAAGAGAGCCCTAGTGCTGGGCCAAGCTGGTGAAGGAAACAACAAAGGGCGTTTCCCAAACTCTACCCAGGCCGCAATATACAGCCACAAGTGCTGAGCAGGAGAGTGCAAAGGCACATCGAAGAGGAAGAGTGCAAAGGCACATAGAAGCAGGAGAGTGCAAAGGCACACCGGTGCGAAGGCACTTCGGTGCAGAAGCATATCGGTGCGGAGCACAAGGAAGAAGGAGACAAGACAACTCGGTCTTTCCACTGCCATACAACACGCAGGTATACACCGGTGACCTGCGCTGGTTACAGCTGGCGAAGACAAAAGTAAATCGGAAATCGAGTGGTGCTGGATGTCAGGTAGCAGTAGCATCACATCCAACAATCAGCATCCAACAAGAACATCTAGAGCAACGAGGATCTACACGGCAGTGCAACGGAGATAGACAACAATTTCAAGGTAGAAGTTTTTTCTTTTCCTTTTGATTGAGTACTGTGTAGTGTTGGTTTCAAATTTTATTTTAAAGCCCAAAAAAAAAAAATTTTTATGTAATGGATGAATCCATGGACGTAAATCCTAGCATGAATCCGATACCCCCACGAACGAAAAAATATCAGGAGAGCTCTTCTGGGCCTTGGATAGTCTTTTTTAGACGTATATCAAAGGACGGGTATAGCGTGATGGGTAAGTCGATGCCCTATCACGCAGCCCACTTGGGTTCGATTCCCATCCCCGCACATAGGGTCAGAAAATTTTTTCTGGCCCGAAGAGGCGAATGACCTTAAGGTTAAAACCTCTATAATCGAAACAAAATAAAAAAAAAAAGCCATTAAACATTTTACAAATTAATACAGGTTTGACATCACGATACTCTTCAATCAAAGAGATCATAAAAGTAAATAACGATAAAATTCGTGTTGTGGTAAATAATTTGAAACACGCGAATGATATTGTCTCTTCGGAACATTTCATTAAAGAGTATAAAGTTTACATACCCTCCAAAGATGTCGAAATTGACGGTGTTGTTACCGAAGCGAGTCTTTCGGTAGATGATTTACTCAAGCATGGTGTTGGTCGTTTCAAGAACTCTATGCTTGAGGGTGTGAAAATACTGGAGTGCAAACAACTGTACTCAGTAGTTCATGAAGAGGAAAAAAAAGTTTATCGCCCATCAGACTCGTTTCGAGTGACATTTGCCGGGTCTGCGTTGCCGTCCCATGTCTATGTCGATAAAATTCGCCTCCCTGTTCGGCTTTTTGTTCCAAATGTAATGAATTGTACGAACTGCAAAAAATTCGGACACACAGCTACTTACTGTAGCAATAAACCAAAATGTATTAAGTGTGAAGGACCTCAAAAAGATAATGATTGCAACAAGGAAATTGAAAAATGTATTTATTGTGGGAATAGTCCTCATGATGATATTTCAGTATGCACTGCATTTAAAGTGCACAAAGACAAAATTAAACTTTCTTTAAAAGCACGGTCTAAGCGCACATATGCAGAAATGCTTAAAACGGTCATTGATGTCCCCCCTTTGGAAACCGAAAACGGGTTTTCAAATCTAGAGGAACCAGAGGACTCTGACTCTGACGAAAATAGTGAAGGTAATTCGTTTATCACTACCCAAGGGTCAGTTAAGAGAAAGAAGTCTTCCTCCAAATTACCAAAAAAGACACCTAAAATTTCATCTTCAAAAAAAGATCCCCGTGTTAAACAAAAAAAGTCAAAACCAAAGACTGTGCCTCCTGGTTTGTCAAATTCACAAACCAATCCAAGATCTAGTACAGAAAAAGATAATAATCCAGTGGGCTCCATTTCACAGCCACCAACAGGATTACTGAAGTTTTCGGAAATTGTTGAATGGATTTTCTCAGCATTCAATATATCTGAACCCTTAAAGACCCTCATAATGGCATTCCTTCCAATAGCTAGAACCTTTTTGAAGCAGTTATCAGCTCAATGGCCAATTGTCTCAGGTTTTGTATCTTTTGATGGATAATTTATCACCCGTCGCAAATGATACAATCACTGTCCTGCAGTGGAATTGTCGAAGCATCATGCCAAAACTTGATTCATTTAAAATATTATTGCATAGTCAAAAATGTGATGTATTTGCTTTATGCGAAACATGGCTTACTTCAAACATATCTTTAAATTTTAATGATTTTAACATTATACGTCTCGATAGAGACTCTCCGTATGGTGGAGTGCTTTTGGGAATTAAGAAATGCTGTTCCTTTTATAGATTAAACATCCCTTCAACTTCTAGTATAGAAGTTGTTGCTTGCCAAATAAACATTAAAGGCAAAGATATTTGCATAGCTTCGGTTTATATTCCTCCAAAAGCACAAGTTGGACAGCAACAGCTTAATGAAATGGTTGAAGCCCTTCCTGCACCACGATTGATTCTGGGGGATTTAAATTCGCACGGTATTATGTGGGGTTCCGTTTACAATGATAGCAGATCATCTTTAATACAAAACATTTGTGACAATTTTAGCATGACGGTATTAAATATGGGTAGCATGACACGGATCCCAAGACCTCCGGCACGCCCAAGTGCATTAGATCTATTTCTTTGCTCAACATCAATTCGACTAGATTGCACCTGGAAAATACTGCCTGATTTACACGGTAGCGATCATTTACCAATCATCATCTCAATTAGCAGTAGCAATTGCATTGCTACTTCCGCTAGTATTCCATATGATTTGACAAAAAATATCGACTGGATTAAATACCAAAGTAGTATCTCTAGTATTTTGAATTCAATGGAAGAGCTCCCTCCACTTGAAGAATATGACTTCCTCATTTGTTCGATTCTGGAGGCAGCAGAACAATCCCAAACTAAACGCTTTCCTGGGCCAACGACTAACAGAAGGCCTCCCAACCCCTGGTGGGACAAAGAGTGCTCAGAGGCTAAACTCGCAAAACAAAATGCTTGCAAGACGTTTCTAAAACGGGGAGGAGGAACTCCTCAGAATTTTGAAAAACTTATGGTTTTAGAAACCAAGTACAAGAGCATACTTCGAGCCAAAAAATGTAGCTATTGGAGACATTTTGTCGAAGGTTTGTCAAGAGATACCTCAATGAGCACTCTTTGGAACACGGCCAGACGAATGAGGAATCGTAACGTGGGCAATGAGAGTGATGAATACTCGAACCGATGGATATTTGACTTTGCTAGGAAAGTTTGCCCAGATTCTGTTCCTACGCAGAGCATTATACGGGAATCTCCTCCAAATAATGGTTTTATTAATAACCCATTTTCAATGATGGAATTTTCTATAGCACTCTTGTCTTGTAACAATAACGCTCCAGGGTTGGACAGAATTAAATTCAACTTGGTGAAGAATCTGCCCAACCTCGCAAAAAGACGTTTGTTGGAATTGTTCAACAAGTTTCTTGAGCAAAATATTGTTCCACCTGACTGGAGACAAGTGAAAGTTATCGCCATTCAAAAACCGGGGAAACCAGCTTCCAATCACAACTCATATAGACCCATTGCGATGTTGTCCTGCATCAGAAAATTGTTCGAAAAAATTATTCTACGACGTCTCGACACTTGGGTCGAGACGAACGGTTTGTTGTCAGATACTCAGTTTGGCTTCCGTTGAAATAAAGGGACGAATGATTGCCTTGCATTACTTTCGTCTGACATCCAAATTGCCTTCGCTCAAAAGCAACAAATGGTATCTGTATTTTTAGACATTAAAGGAGCATTTGATTCAGTTTCCATTGATGTTCTTTCAGACAAGCTTCACCAAAATGGACTCCCAGCGGTTATAAATAATTATTTGCACAACCTTTTGTCAGAGAAACACATGCATTTTTCACATGGCGATTTGGCAACACTCAGAAATAGTTGCATGGGTCTCCCGCAAGGCTCATGCCTCAGTCCGCTCCTCTATAATTTTTACGTGAATGACATTGACAGCTGTCTAGTAACCCCATGTACACTAAGATAATTGGCAGATGATGGCGTGGTTTCAGTTACTGGACCCAAAGCTATTGATCTGCATAAACCATTGCAAGATACCTTAGATAACTTGTCCGATTGGGCTGTTCATCTTGGTATCGAATTCTCTGCGGAGAAAACAGAGTTAGTCGTCTTTTCAAGAAAGCATGATCCCGCGCAGCTTCAGCTCCATATGATGGGAAGAATGATCCAACAGGTTTTAACTTTTAAATACCTCGGGGTGTGGTTCGATTCCAAATGCACGTGGGGAGGACACATTAGGTTTCTGATAACAAAATGCCAACAAAGAGTAAATTTTCTTCGAACAATAACAGGATCTTGGTGGGGTGCTCATCCGGAAGATCTAATAAAATTGTATCAGACAACGATACTTTCAGTGATGGAATATGGATGCGTTTGCTTTCGTTCCGCTGCAAACTCTCATATTATCAAACTGGAGCGAATTCAGTATCGTTGTTTGCGAATTGCTTTAGGGTGCATGCATTCGACACATACAATGAGTCTTGAAGTTCTGGCGGGAGTTCTTCCATTAAAAGATCGATTTTGGGAGCTTTCATCACGCCTGCTAATAAGATGTGAGGTGCTGAATCCCATGGTAATTAATAATTTCGAACGACTAGTCGAGCTTCGATCTCAAACAAAATTCATGACAGTATATTTTAACCATATGTCACAGGAAATCAACCCTTCAAGATATATTCCTATCCGTGTCAGCCTCCTAAATGTCCCTGACTCAACTTTATTTTTCGATACATCCATGCAGCGCGAAGTGCGTGGAATCCCGGATCATCTACGTTCGACGGAAATCCCAAAAATATTTTCAAGTAAGTTCAGGCATATTGACTCTGAGAAAATGTTTTACACGGACGGATCGCGAATTGAAGAAGCGACAGGGTTTGGTATGTTCAACAATAATGTTTCGGCCTCATTTAGGCTTCAAGAACCTGCATCTGTTTATATAGCAGAGCTAGCAGCAGTTCATTATAGTTTGAGTGTAATCGTCACATTAATTCCAAACCATTATTTCCTCTTCACAGATAGTCTGAGTGCAATTGAAGCCATTCGCTCAAACATGACTGGCAAGACTGAACCGTTTTTCCTGGGCAAAATAAAACAGTGCCTGAACGACATATTGAACAATAATTATCTAATCACTATAGTCTGGGTCCCGGCTCATTGCTCCATTCCTGGCAATGAAAGAGCCGATATTTTAGCCAAACGTGGTGCTATTGAGGGTGAAATTTATGAGAGACCAATTGCTTTCAACGAATTCTATAGCTCGTCTCGCCAAAGAACACTTGCCAGCTGGCAAGCTTCTTGGGATAAAGATGATCTGGGTCGGTGGATGCACTCAATTATTCCGAAAATATCGACAAAGGCATGGTTCAGGGGACTGGATGTGAGTAGAGATTTCATTCGTGTGATGTCCAGACTCATGTCCAATCACTACACGTTAGATGCACATCTCCTTCGAATTGGGCTCTCCGAGACTAATCATTGTGCTTGTGGCGAAGGTTATCGAGATATTGATCATGTCGTTTGGACATGCGTGGAGTATCGTGATGTCAGATCTCAACTAATAAATTCTTTGCGTACCCAAGGTAGACTATCCAATATCCCAGTTCGAGACATTCTTGCTTGTCGTGACCTTTCATACATGAAACTTATTTATCATTTCATAAAGAAAACTGGAGTTTCAATTTAATAAAGGCCCCTTTCAAGACTTAGTTCTGATCCCAGCTGCGTCCATGAGTTCAACCAATAGCTAAATTAGAATAAAAATAATGTTTATGAAATTATTAACAAAATGTCTGAAAATAACAGCTTATTTTATAATTTATAGAAGTTAATCGTTTGGTTCAAATAATATTTCCGAGTAGATTTCATAATTAATGACGAGTTACCTAAGATGATATTTAAGTAATAAGAGAATATGTTTTAATAAATGCAAAACGTTGTGACTATGTTAGAATTAAATTAGGATAAGAATATTATGTAAAAGTGATGCTACGGCGAAGAAAAACTTATGTAAACTGCCTTAAGAAATAAACGTATTTATGAATCCAAAAAATATATTCTGATTTCAAGAAAACTCTGTGGTGTGTGAGTGTTGAGTTATCGAAGAACAGAAACTAGAACAGTCGATATTGCCAATGAGTAGGTCTAATATTATTATGCGCTGATTTTTCATGAGTATATCTAGATCAATCAATTTGCAACAATTGCGGTACGAGGGCATTAGTGGAGCATTCCTCCGAAGCTCGCCCGGTCAATAAGAATCACTAAATTAAGCAAAGCTGTAACACGCACTAGTCCTCGGGAATTCACGATGTAACTGCAAACAAGAGGCGACTGCTTCAATGACAGAAAAAACGATCGTTTTCAGCTAGCAAAAATGAAAGTCAAACACACAAAATTTAGAAAATGTCAATTTAACATTTCAGAATAAGCGAAACTGCGGGACAATAAATATCAACAGCGTTCATTAGAAATCAGTAAAGTTAGAGATTAATCTGCAAATGTGGCATCACAGGTTTTCATATACTGAGCTTCTTTCTATATGGGACATTCCACGCAAAATCAGCCACCCAAAAATTTTTGTTCGGTGAAGAACTCGAAAACATTCGACACGTATTTTTTTATTTCAATATGGTACGTGGAGAAGAACAAAAAAAAATTTGGGTGGCTAATTTTGCATGGAATATCTCATGTATTTGTACTGCGGAGAAATGACTATGCAAATATTTCTCCCGCAGAAATCTAATCAAGTATAAAATGCGAAATATCATGTAGGAAATCACGTTAGCTGAATAAGCGCATGATAGTGCGGAAAAATAAAACTGTTTTTTGCGTCAACATAAAATTGTTTTTTGATCCCAATCATGAAACAGATGTCATTAACAAATAAAACGAATATCAGTGGACCTAGTTGGATTCCCAGAGGAATTTTGGGAGGAACAGGATGATAGTCGTCTAGTTTGACATATGCAGATCATCTGTCTAAATAAAAATGAAATAGATTTGTAATACAAATTCTTTTTAAGCGGTGTTATATGCGGTTTTTTTACGCGACATTATTTACGCGGTTTTCCGAAGTTACGCGAATTTTTACGCAAATGTCCGAAGTTAGGTGTTTTTTTTTCACGCGGATCTTCGAAGCTACACGTTCTTTTCACGTAAACTTCTGAAGTAACGCAGTTTTTTTTACGCGAATTTTCGAATTCATCTCGACGTTTCATGCATTTCTAAGACATTTGGCATGAACAAAAAATTTTGCCGTTTTTTTGCGTGGATGTTTCACCGTTTTTTTGCACGGATTTCAGAAGTCCCGCTGTTTTTGCCTTTCTCATATAGAAAGGCTATGCAATCGCTGTGAAAACCGACTTTACAACCGAGGCCCGGAGGGTCAAGTGTCATAAACCATTCGACTCAGTTCGTCGAGACCACAAAATGTATGTGTGTGTGTGTTTGTGTATGAGTGAGTATGTGTGTATGCGACAAATAATGTCACTCATATTTCTAAATGATGGCTGAACTGAGTTTCACAAACTCAGATTCAAATAAAAGGTCCTAAGGTCCTATAGACTACTACTAATTTTTCTCCCGATCCGACTTGCGGTTCCGGAATAACAGGGTGATATGCACAAAAAAAAAAGAAAAAAAAGTCACACACGTTTCTCAGAGATGGCGTTACCGATTTCCACAAACCTATATTCAAATGAAAGGTATTATGGCATTATTTGAAAGAAACCAAGGGATTGTTTGCGCATAAACTACACAATGAAAACGAAGTGGGTTCACTATTATAAATTAAACACATTTCAACCTATAACTCCGGAACCGGAAGTGGGATCCAGATGAAATTCAGGAATTCCGTATTCCACGAGACCTTTCATTTGAATGTAAGTTTTTCAAAATAGGTTCAGCTATCTCCGAGAAAACCTAGCAAGATTATTTGACACATACACACATACATTACTCTGTTCGATGTACTGAGTCGAATGGTATATGACACTTGGCTCTCCGCGCCATAACCTTTCTATATGGGAAAGGCAAAAATGCACACTCAATTTTTTCGGAAATTTCTTAACCGATTTTCACAATCTAAGAAGTAAATTATAGCTGATCCAGATCCGACTTCCACGAGTATTTTTTCACGATGGCGAAACGAAGTGCACAGTTTTTTAAAACTTACTGCTAAATTCATCTAGTTGGCAGATCTTGTTAGTTAGTGAATATATAAAACTACTTTGGGTACTAGTCTCCGATTTCCGCTTCCGAAAGCACCGGTAATATTGAAGAAAAGCTCCAAAAACGAAACTCACTCCGATTTCTCAGCAACGGTTAAACCGAAGTTGGTGAGGCGACTGATTTTAGTTCAAACATTTTCAGAATCTAGTTCCTGAATTCAGTTACACTTCTAGAATTGTGGAACTGACATTTGAACCCGAATTAGAGTTTCTTTCTGGAACTGAATTCTGAACGTGGATTTTTGAATGCATTTTAGAACTGAATTCTGGAAATAAAACTAAGTGTTGGATCTGAATTCTGGTCCTAGATTTCGGCTTGAAGTTTCAGAACATCAGGTTCAGAATTCAATTTCGAAAATCATTTCCAAAATTAAGTTTCAAAGTCCAGGTCCAGAAACAAGATCCTGATCTCAATTTCAAATTTCGTTTTCAAAATTCTTTTCAGGCTTAGAGTCGAGTGCTGAAATTCAGTTTCAGTTTCAAAATTCGGGGACTAGATTCTGGCCTCGGATTAAAGACGAGGAACTGAACTTGAAATCAGGATTTTAAAAATGAAAAAAAAACTTTGATCTTGGATTCTGAAACCGAATTTCTGAACTGAACTGGTCAATTACCCCGGCTAGAAAAAATACAAAGCATAAACTTTTGGAAATATATATGAAACATTTTATATAATTTAAATTTCAAATTATTATCGAAAATTTTACCATAAAATACTGATCATATCTCCGAAGACGTTAGATACAACAAGATCAGGAATCAGGAATCAGAACAAATTGGCTCAAATGGCACGTTCCCCTTGATATTTGGAGATTTGTGCCTTGCCATCAATATGTTTTTAGCATCATTATAAGAGGGAAGGATTGAAAGGAAATGGTAAGGGTTGGAGTAGGAGGATGGGAAAAATTGACGACACAAAAACACATAAAAGCAGAAGTAAATTCTGCACCCCTAAGGGATGCTGAACAATCTGCTGAGGATCACATTTAGTGGAAGCAGAAGTAAATTCTGAACCTCTACGAGGTCCCGAACAGTCTGCTGTTAATAAAACCTCCAACCCCCGAGAGGATTTAGAGATCTTACAAAAGCGACACCATTCTGCACTCCCGGAAGAATGCAGAACGATTCGCAGTATGTACGAGCAGAAGTAAATTTGGTACCCCCTAAAGGATGCCAAACAATCTGCTAAACCCTATTTAAGGTGAATACAGAAGGGATTCATTCACTCCAGGAAGAACGATGAACCCTTCTGTCTATAGCTCCTTACCACATTGGGTAAGAAACGAGAGAATATCCTTCAATTTTAGCTCCGCATACACAGACTCAACCATGTATGGAGAACCAAAAACCCGGATACGTAGCTGCGTCAATGCGGGCCAGTTACATATCAGATGATATGAAGTACCATAATCGCATTCACACAAATCACACGAATAATACTCAGCACGTTGAATAGTAGCCATGTGATAATTGAGTTTGTAATGTCCAGTCAGAGCTCTGACCAGAATACTGCAATGATGCTTGGAGAAATGCAGTAGACACTTTGACATTTTCAGATTTTAATCTGGTAGAAATGCTGAGCGCAAGTATGCAAGCTGCGCCAGTAGCTGGCATGTTTGGATGCAGCCCAAGAACGAATCTTGTGCTTTATCCAACTAGTTGAAAGTGGTAAAGCTGGTTCAGGACCAACGAAATCATTCGTTGCACCAGCTCTAGCCAACTCATCTGCCCATTCATTTCCAGTAATATCAGAATGGCCGGGTACCCATAAGAAGTAAACAGCATTTGAAATGCTGAGGTCTTCAATTTAAGTTCGACATGCAATCACTAGATTCGACCGTGAGTCATTCGAACTGAGTGCTTTTAAGGCTGCCTGACTGTCGGAACAAAAATAAATTCGTTTACCACAGATCCTCTGCTGAAGTGCCGATTGTACTCCACACAGAATTGCGTAGATTTCTGCTTGGAATACAGTACAGTATCTACCAAGAGAAAGAGACTGCTCCAGCCTCATTTCACGACAGTAGACACCAGCACCAGCACGACCATTCAACAGAGAACCGTCCGTATAACAAACTATGTGTTCATCAAGTTGTCGTTCCAGACAACCAGACAACCATTCCTCACGAAGAGGATAGCTCACATTGAATGTTTTGAAAGGAAAACTGCACATGAGAGTTAGGTCACTAGGAGCGAATAAATACTCATCCCACGTAACCATTTGAGACAACAAGCGAGTGTGGCTGGTAGCATAATCTAATGGGTTACTGTTCCAAAGCCCTGTAACCTTAAGACGGTATGCACAAGATAATGCTTCTTGTTTTAGGAACACATGTAGTGGTTTAATGCACAGTAGCGCCTCTAGAGCAGCAGTAGGAGTTGTCGTGAATGCTCCTATCATCGCCATTAGGACCATCCTTTGGAGATGATTTAGCTTTGACTAAACTGTCGCGACTTCTCCTTTCTGCCACCATACAAGACTGCATTGGCCGAAAGCCATGCAAGCTCTTTTAATCCTGAAATTAATGTGAGCAGACCAATTCAGTTTTGAGTCAAGAATAACCCCGACGTATTTAACTTGTTCGACCACAGTGACCTCTGAACCAAAGAACTGCAACGGACGAGCTCCTGTGATTATCCTACGATGAGTGAAAAGCACCATTGATGTTTTGCCCGGATTTACAGATAATCTAACCTGACAACACCATTGTTCAACAGATCGCAGGGCTTGCTGCATTAAATCAAAGAGAGTGTTAATGCTTATACCGGTCATCAATATATGATAATCGTCGGCAAAACCATAAGTCGGAAATCCAAGGTTATTAAGTTTCCTGAACAAACCATCAGCGACTAGGTTCCATAAAAGTGGGGATAGTACACCACCTTGAGGACACCCACAGACACTCAGCTTTTTAATCTCTGCTTGCCGAAGCGATGAACAAAGAAGTCGATTACTAAGCATTGCGTGTATCCAATTTGTGATACTTGAAGGTATGCCATGACCACGGGCTGCTTCCAGAATTGAATTGAAAGACACGTTATCAAAGGCACCTTCAATATCTAGGAAAACTCCCAAGCAAGATTGCTTTTGTGAGAAAGCTTTTTCAATGTTGTACACAACATCATGTAACAGGGTTGTAGTGGACTTTCCACGCTGGTAAGCATGTTGCATTCCATGTAGCGGATGCACGCCCAGACTAACATTCCTGATATAGCGATCGACTATGCGTTCCACTGTTTTAAGAAAAAATGAGCTAAGGCTGATAGGCCTAAAACTCTTCGCTTCCTCATAAGTGTCTTGACCGCCTTTGGGAATAAATTTGACAATTATTTCCTGCCAGGCTCTTGGAATATATCCAGTCGCAAGACTAAAAGTAAGTATTTTCTTCAAAACATGTTTGAAATGTTCATACCCTTTCTGCAGTAACACTGGGAAAACTCCATCCTTTCCAGGAGATTTGTACGGAGCAAAACTCTCAACTGCCCATTTGACCGATTCAATCGTCACAACGCTTCGAGCAAGGGCCCAAGAATCGTAACTACCTGAAAAAGTCTCGGGAAGAGCTGTCGGTGATGGATCCATACATCCTGGAAAGTGAGTGTTAAAAAGATAGTGAAGTACATCACCTTCATCAGACAAGTGTTCACCATCTGAAGTTCTTGAGAAACTGACATTAAAGTCCTTGGACTTCGAAAGTAACTTACTTAATCTGCTAGCCTCGTTGAGACTAGAGACATTTGTGCAGAGGGTTTCTTTTTTTCGCTCAGACGATCGAAGAGCATTTTTGTAAGCCCTTCGAGCCGACACGAATGCCCCCGACCCATCTCTGCGTCGGTGGTTCCAAGCTCTTCTGCATAGTTTCCTTAGTCTAACAAGTTCAGCATTCCACCAAGGAGTTCCTCTAGTAGCTCGCACAATCCGAAGTGGACAAGCCTCTTTATATGCTGCAACTAAGAGTGAATTTGTCTCGTCGACAACATTTTCCAAATCAATTGGGGTTTCAATTGTTGGTTGGTACCCGTAAAATCTAGTCGCCAAGCCCTCTTCATAGAGGTCCCAGTTTGTAGATTTGGGATTACGGTATGTGATAATATCAAATTTAACGTTTGAATGATCAAAAAATATGTACTTATGATCAGACAACGAAGGTTCGAGCTCATCGGAGACGAGCCAATTCACCAACTCATGCGCAATTCTATCAGAGCAGAGAGTTACGTCCAAAACCTCCTCTCTTCCAGATCTCGTAAAAGTTGGACGGTTTCCTGCATTGACTATGTGCAGGTTTGTACTGCTCACAAATTCCATCATATCAGAGCCTCTCGAATTTATATCTGTGCTGCCCCAAATGATATGGTGAGCATTTATGTCACTGCCGATTACAAGCGGTAAATCACTCTTGCAGCAGTATGATACAACCTTTTTGAAGTCATCGCTTGGCGAAGGTTGGTTATGCGGTAAATATGCTGAACAATAGACATATTTCCTGTCTATGCCATCAATAGTGATACCAACTGTGACAGCACAAATATCCCGAGTTGTGAGCTCCGATATGAGAGAAACATCGAGAGCACTATTTGCAAGTATGCATGCTCGAGGCATTTCACGTGGATTAGTCATTCCAGTCTTGTTGAAGGCAACAATGACTGGGTTTAACAATTTTCCAACGTAGAATTTTCCCTTTTGGAAATATGGTTCTTGAACCAAAGCTATAGAAGCTTTACCTTCTTGCAGAAGTCTGGATAGATTCATAGTTGCTGTACGTTTATGCTGAAGATTGATTTGTGCCACTCTAACCATTATCAATTAGAGTAACGAACATTTCACCTCCAGCACTAACCGTACAACAACTACAAGAAACCAAATATATTGGCTTATAATCGCCTATAGCGAATCATGTAAGGATTTTTTTTTAATGTTTTAATCATTTAAATCCCACGAGTTGCGAAGAAAGAAGTCGTCCACTGTGCCAGAGCTTCGCTTAACACAGTAAGGGAAAACCCCAAGATATTCCGTTCACGACTGCATTGTTTAACCTCCTGCAGCCATTCAGCCATCGGCACGGAAATACACCTTGACTTAGGAGTTCCTATTTTTGTGGTCTTTTACGACATGGAACAGGAAACCAGTGGACCAATTCTTGGTAAAAAATAATTCCGCCGGATGCCACACGGCTTACCTGTTTGGTGGACTTATACCACCGGTACAGGTGGACCGTAGCGTTATTCTTAGCCAGTTGGGAAACCGCTACCGACACTACACGGCTATCTAGGCTGCTCAGAGAGGGAAGTTGACATTGATGGTCAACTTCCATGGATGGCCGACTTCCATGGATCTCCGAAGACGTTAGATACAACAAGATATTCTCACGATCAAAAACTTATCACTCTCCAAGAAAGTAAATTTTGAAAAAGCACCTCATAGTAAAGTAAGTTGTATTCACGACATAAAATTCCCCTGATTTTGTATGTACAGTGCTCATTCAAAAACTTATGACTTTTTTTAGATTGATTTGCTCATTGAGAAGGTTTCCAAAAATTCCTATTTCCGAAAATTTGCTATTGTGAGATCCAAATCCAATTAAATGTACATGTGCGTAGATTTCTGTACTATATTAACTGCACTTGTATCGCACACTTTGACATAGGATTATGTCTTTGTTTACTAAATAGGAGTGCGCTTTCAAAATACGCAATTTAAAATCATATTTTAAAAAGAGATCAGGCCACATCGTTTGGAGTAGATAAATATATTCAAGATAATTGATGGTGGGAACTTCAATAAATAACGAACTATGTGTTTACCAAGCCGCTCTCATAGCTTCCCTTAACAGTGATGACGATAAGTATTAAATTGACTTACACTCTGTGCGGCTCGTTAACGCCTAGGTAAAGGATTCTGTGCTTATCAACAAATGGGCCTTCTGTGAATTTTTATGCGCCGTTCGCCTTACACACCTCTCGAAATCAACATAAACAAACTAACGGTACGTTATAGGAAATCTGAAAGAGTATATTAAACCATGATAAAAGAAGGATATGAGGAACACAAAAGATAACTGCTTCCTGAATGTTCAAAACAGAAATTAATAGCGACTACACAATAATTGTGTAGTTCTACGTCAACAGTTCGAACAAATCCAAAGGACTATCCTTTGTAAAGTTTCATGCTATGCACATATAACATATACCCAAGTATCAATTCGAATTTCTTTACGTTTTAATTGTAATGTATAAGGGTTATGTAATTAATTCAACAATGATTATCTGTTTCATGAAAGCTATAACCAACTCGTCGTTTGACAAGAAATATAAAAGTTTTTAGGTCGTTTTTAAAGTTTTTATAAAACCTTTTGCGCGGACTAATAACTTAGCAAGATTTTGGCCTTACCATTCGTATTTGATTGCATTGCAACTCACCAAAATAAGAATAACGAGAACTAGGAGACGAGCAAAGCGTGATGGCTTAGTCGATGCCTTTCATACAGCCCAAAATTTCATGTCCGCCATTTTGATGTTCTACTCTAGCATTTATTGGCATTAAATAAACTTCAAAATACAAATAGGAGGAATTATGATCGACCTTCATGTTTCATTTCCAGAACACACAAGTTTTGACGACCAAAATGACGATGAATCACAAAAAATATGTTTGTAAATCATGCGAACTCTTGCAAAAAGCGCATTTATTTTAAGGCAAATAGTTATAATTTTTAATCCATATATTAACGATAAAAATGAAAGCGCATTCATCAGAGAAAGTCTCAAAGTCGTAAATGGGTTCTACTAAGGAATTCCTCCGAATAAATGGATCGTGAAGCAGGTTTTAAAACTTTCTTGAATTTGGAATCATTTCGGAATAGATTTAACGCAGGTTCATGCAGATTCCTGCTTTATAAACGAAACGAAAAATTATTCACTGGCGGAGTTTGTAGTTTCAATACAAAATTTAAGATGTGACACTCAAGATTTCTACAAGTATTTATTAAAATTCAAAATGTTACTTGGGTTCACCTTACTGAAAAACAAAATATTATGTGGTCGTCTTCACGGTGCTTTTAAAAAAAATGGTGCTTTAAAAAAAATGGTGAAGCGAATATTTTTGAGTTCGCCTCGGGTGCCAGAATCGCTCACTACGGCTCTGCCGATTTTCACAAATCATGAATCAAATTAAAGCTCTCATTGTCTTTGAATATACTGTGCCATTTCATCCAGATCCGATTTCCGGTTCCGAAATTATAGCGCGATGAGTGTCAAAACATTCAAAATGACGATGCAAAACTGATACGCGTCGGTACGTGCGGCTTTGCTCCATTGTCTTTTATTGAATTTGCACCTACTTATTAGTGTTATTACAATATCATGAGCATAGTTTTCTATAGAAGTACACTTATTGCCTTTCTCATATAGTGCTAAGTGTTCTATAGCATTCGACACATTTCATCGAGCTGAGTAATGTCTGTGTGTATGTATGTATGTGTCAAATAATGTCACTCATAAAATGAAAAATCTCATAGTCCTATAGTTTGCTATTGAATTTCATCATGCTTTCATAGAGTATGTGTGTTTACAATTGCACATTTAAAGCGAAGAAGCAAAAAGGGTAATATTCTTCTAGATTTGGCTCAAAACTGATTCAATTTGTAGGCTGTATAAGTTACTTATTAAACGAACCGACTTCGGCTATACTGATCCCAATTCCCGTGGTCAAAAGCTCTAAAACGAGGCTCACTCAATTTTCTCAGAGATGATTTGATCGATTTCCACAAATTCAGGCTCAAATAAAAGTTCATCTAGTCTCATAGTTTAATAGCATCCGGGTCCGACTTCCGAGCTTCTTATTTTGTTCAAGATTGAAAAACAAATTCTTGACAGAATCTTCTAGTGATATATTTGGAAATATAAGTAATATGAAAAAGGCATTATTAAACCACTAGGTGGATTGAAAAAGGTTTTTTAAAGCTTTTTTCCAAAGTTACGCGAATTTCGAAAGTTACGCGAACTCGAACCTGCGTTCTTATGCAATCTGTGCGTACACGTTTACCATTTCCGACACAGTTCTACATCAGCACCAAGTTGGTGAGCGTACATCGAACAATGATCTAAATCCTAGCCGCCTCACGACCGGTACCCCATATCCAAACATCTTCTCTAGTTATCAGACAACAAACACCAATCTTCTCGCTCTATACTTATTTTTTCGCTCAAGCGCTGGGAAGGATATATGTATAATCGCTTGATGTCTTCTCTACTGTGACATGTGCTTAATTTATTTTTTTTTAGGTGTCACCCAGTTTACCGTGCAAGCAATTTTTAATTTAATTTGAAAATGATCGCAATTCACAACAAAGCTTGGTATAACATTCCTTTTGTAGAGCTCGACCTTCTGCTTCAACAGACTTTGCAACCGATTTATAGCGTGCAGAACCATGGCATGGCTGGTCCCACTGACACTAAGCATCCTTCAATTTGAAAAGTTTTATTTTGAGTAACTTTACTAAAAAAGCATTTTTTAACATTTCATTTGATTGTGTTGAAACAATTTTTCGGAGTACAAGTCTCTTAAAAATTTATTTTTTTATTCTAACTTTTTTGTGGGCCAAAGAAATTTGATTTCAAAAGAACCGATGTCAAACTAATTATTTTGCACTAAACATTCTGATATAAGCTATTATTAAAAAGTTATGATTATTCTTTCATCAAAAATAGCCAACCTTATAATAAGGCACTTCAAAAGTTTGAAAATTTCGAATCTTGAAAAATGAGAAACATGGAATTTCCGAAATCGAAAAAATGTTTTATGCCAAGGCTTAATGTTATATTACTTTTGTGGGATTTAGCCTTCTGTCTTAGTAGACTTCGCGACTTTTTTACGCTAAATATTTTAGAATTGAAACGTCGAGATCTGGTGTTATCTGGAAAAAAATTAAGCCCTCTCTCTTTTGAAAAATATCTCTCTCTTTCTGAAAAATATCTCTCTCTTGTGTAAAGGCCACAGAGTCTATAATAGTATGGCAGCAGATGTCAGAGAACTACGTTCAAAAGACAATTTGTACATTTCAATGTCGTCTTGTGGATATCATTTTCAAAATAGAAGGCACAGTGAGTTAACTTGTTTGAGGCAATCCAAAAAAAAGAACCAAAAATGAAGACATCTTTTCTTTTTTTAATATTATAGAGGCATTAGCATCATTGCTTTGGCAACAAACAACAACATAATTACAACACAAATATATTTTTATAGCAAAAAAACATTTTTAAAAAAAATTAAATAAAAACCACAATCATTCTTACCATGAATCCGTTAAAACCCATTGTTTACATTTCTTTAACACGAAAGCAAGAAAATCGACTGCGCATGCATCTGTAAAATAAAACAAAACAAAAATATAAAAATAACTTGGCAAATTAAAGGAAATGAAAATCATTTGTTAATGACTAAAATTTTACGAGTGTAGTATAAATAAACAAATATTGAAACAGAAACACCCATTGGGGAAAACAACACGCGGCTTTTTTTCAAGTACACCACTGGAGATTCTTGATGACTCATCTGCTATTTAGTAGAGAAGAAAACTGTTTCAGCGTACTTCAATAATGACCATGGTACTAAGATTTTAAGTCGAACCTGAACTGAATATAAATTATCCAGCAAAAAAACAGCTTTGTCAACCATAAACGTCACGAGAGCACTGCGGAACTGGAGATAGCAAACAGAACAACTTTCACATCGAGCATCGTCGACCATTCAGCCGAGAATGGAAGTAAGTGCGAGAATCATCCAACTTTTACTGTCATCGACAAAACTATGGTTGCGCAAAAAAAACGCTACATTGAAAATTCAACGGAAATAAAAACGAGATAACTAATTACAGGTTGCTCGGTTCGCTTTTTCTTCCACTCCCTTGCCGAGTGATTATGGCAGTGATCGTTTGAAATCGTTGTTCTGAACGAAATAACCCCCAGCTGATTGAATTTCGTTAGAATAAAAGCAAGAAAAATAATTAGTCCTTTCCTATGGACTAACAGAACAGAAAACAATTAAGGAAAGTGTTTTTTTTTGCTATGAGTCAAGTGATTTCGAAAATAAACTTAGGTGCAACAGATTAAAAAATTTGTGTGTGTGTTAATGGCGAACATGACAACTTGTACGTCTTTAGTGCAGAATCAAATTGCAAAAATTGTGTGAAATAATTTCCTATTCGTGAAAAATTGTGTGCTGAATTAGTGCTTGAATTGTGTTAAATACAGATAAGTAGTGTGTTCTGTGCATGCTTCTATTTGTATTGATAAAAGTATCGAAATTACCGTGCGACGTTCGCCCAAAGAAGCGGCGTCGTTCCGTAATTTATTGAATGATTATTGTATTGTTTTTGCACCGTTTTTTGTTCTGTGATTTGTTCTCCTCTTGTGTGTGTCGGGCCGCTTGGTTTGTTCATGAAGCATGGGGGAATGCAAGAAGTGTGGGGAGAACATAGCCATATCAGATGTTGGAATTAAATGTTTGGTTTGTGAGAATGTATTTCACCAGCGCTGTTCTGGCCTTACCCGAGCTATTGCTAATTGGGTAGCGGATTTACCGGCGCTATTGTTTAAATGTGCAGAATGCTTAGAAGGTAACGTTGTATCTAGTATTGTCGATAACGATGTTCATTCGTTCATTAGCGATATGAAGAAGGAGATGGAGAAACTAACATCCATTTCTGAATCGTTCGCTGGTTTGCGGGAGAGCATCGAAAAACAGATTAATGTCGCAATAGAGAGTGGAATCGAGAGACTGATCAGGTCTTCCAATGAAGCTTTCGAGAGAAAGATGGCATGCTTGGAAAACAGTGTTGCCAAAAAGTTGGAAGATTTGAAAAGTTTACCGATTTCAAATAATATGCAAAATTACAATGAATTGGCTGTAAAAAACAGAAAAAAAATTATTGTTGAGAGGAAGACTCATTCGGAGTCTGACAAAAATCCCTGCCGAAAACGAAAATTATTGTCGAATAATGATGAAGAAACGATGCTTGTTGACAATGATAATGACGAAAACAATAATGAAGTTTTTGCTAAAAAGGACATTTCATACGCAGATATTTTATCAGGGAAATCTAAAATTAGAAAAGTTAGCATCAAAAATCGTAAGACTCGCCCGGTTATTGTGATAAAACCGATCGAGTCGTCACAAACGAGCGATGATACTAGAAAATTTTTGAAAGACAAGTTGGATCCAAGGGCACACAGAATTAATAACTTTAAAAATGGTAAAAATGGTTCGATTATTGTTGAGTGTGCAACAGGAGAAGACATTCAGACTTTAAAAAATAACATCGAAAGCAATTTGGGAGTTAATTACAATGCTGTTGTACCCACGCCTGGTAAACCAAAACTGAAAATAGTGGGGATGAGTTATCGATATTCCGCTGATGTATTTATTGATCTTTTGAAAAGTCAAAATCAGGAAATTGTGATTGAAGACGTAAAAGTTGTAACTGACTTTGAGAATCCTCGCTTCAAATATAACAAATATAGTGTTATAATTGAGGTAAATAAGAACACTTATTCTAGCTTGATGGCCGCTGGCAAGGTGTGCGTCGGCTGGGATAGGTGTTCGGTTTTCGAGTCGTTCTACGTATTGCGCTGTTTCAGGTGTGGTGAGTTTGGTCACAAGAGCACCGAATGTTCGAATAAAGAACATTGTTCCAAATGCAATGCTGCACATAGAACATCTGAGTGTACTTCAACTGATTTTAAATGCGTTAATTGTCTGAAAATGAACACTGTACGTAAAATGAATTTGGACATCAACCATCCAGCATTTAGCAAGCAGTGTCCGGTATATTTGAGACTGCTTGAATCTAGAAAGAACAACATAAGTGAATAGCAACTAAGGAAGGGGAGATTATCGGAAATATTGTACCTAAATATTTCCGGTTTGTCTACTAATTTTGTCGCATTGCGGCATCTTGTGGAGAATAACTGTCCTTTGTTAGTTTTGCTCTCAGAAACACATATAGTTGATTCTGGTGCTTTCGATCAGTTCAGTATTCCGGGTTACACTATTGCGTTTTGCTTGTCACATTCCAGACACACGGGTGGAGTGGCCATTTACGCCAGAGAATCGATTAGGTTCAGCATTCTATCAAAAGAAGTAGTTGGAAATAATTGGTTCTTGGGTATATCAGTTGAGAGAGGCATGCAGATGGGAAACTATGGAGTTGTATATCATTCCCCTAGTTCAAGCGATCGCCAGTTTCTGGAAATTCTAGAAAACTGGTGGGAAAATTTTGTAGATTTTAGTAAACTTAATATTATTGCGGGAGATTTCAACGTTGATTGGCTCAGTGATCAGAGTTCGAATCACTTGAAACAGTTAGCAGAATTCTTCAGTTTCAAACAAACTGTGAATGAATTTACAAGAATTTCGAGACATAGCAGAACTTTGATAGATCACGTATATTCCAATTTTGACAAAGTTTATTCGTGTGTGGAGACCGATTGCAAGATTTCAGATCATGAGACAATTGCAATTTCCATAGCGAGTACCCCTAAAGATTGCAAAAACACAGTGAAAATTAAATGTTGGAAAAAATATTCAAAGCAAGCCATGTCTCGACTTGTGTCAAGTAGCTTGTATTGTACGCAGTTGACTGGAAATTTGGATCGCAGGGCATCTATTCTTACGGACGTATTAAAAAAGTGTACTAATAAATTAGTCACTGAAAGGTACGTTAGTTTGAACAGCTCAAGTAGCTGGTACTCAATGGACCTCTTACGATTAAAACGAGAGAGAGATAAACAGTACAAGAGGTTCTGTAGAACTAATAATGAATGTCACTGGCGTGCTTATACCAATGCACGAAACATTTATTCACGGGCCCTGAAGAAGACTAGATGTGAATATGTTCAGGGGAAGATCGATCAAAATCAGAAAAACATCAAGGAGTTATGGAAAATTCTTAAACAATTACTAAAACCTACACATTGCTCAGCAAAAACTTTAACATTTAATGGCAGAGAAGAGCACTCAGAGCAAGTGATACCAGAAAAATTAAACAGTTATTTCATAAATAGTGTACAGCAGATCAATCAAAGTATTGATTTGGTTGGTGAACCTGTTGAAATAACACAGCCGATTAGTAATTATTGTAGATTTCTTGAATTTCACCCAATCACTTTTGAACAATTGAAAGATATTTGTTTTAATTTAGGAAAATCGGTTGGTATTGACAATGTTAACTCAAAAGTGATACAAGATCGCTTTCATGTTATCGGTCACGATCTGCTGGACTTGGTAAATGAATCGTTATACACGGGGCATGTGCCAAAAGTTTGGAAAGAATCGCTGGTGGTTCCTATCCCCAAGGTTACTGGAACGGATAAAGCCGAGGAGTACCGTCCCATTAACATGTTGCACACGTTGGAAAAAATTTTGGAACTTGTTGTTAAAGATCAGCTGATGAACTATTTAAACTCTAACAGTTTGCTAATACCGGAACAATCGGGATATCGGAAAAGTCACTCTTGCGAAACCGCTTTAAACCTGGTTTTAGCAAAATGGAAGGAGAAAATCGAGATTAAAGAGACTATTTTTGCAGTGTTCTTGGATCTCAAGCGCGCTTTCGAAACAATTTCTAGACCTATACTGTTACAAACACTACAACGCTTTGGTATCGAAGGAGTAGCATATAAATGGTTTGAAAGCTATTTATTTGATAGAACTCAGAGAACTGTTTTCAACGATGTTGTGTCTAGTTTCCAGGGTAATTCACTTGGTGTGCCACAGGGTAGTGTTTTAGGTCCGATTTTATTCATTATGTACATAAATGACATGAAGCGAGTTTTACGGTTTTGTGAAATAAATTTGTTTGCTGACGATACTGTTCTGTTCATTACAGCTAAGGATTTGGATGAAGCGGTTACACATTTGAACGAGGACTTACATTCTCTGGCTCAGTGGTTGAAATTCAAGCAGTTAAAACTGAATGTCGCGAAAACTAAATATATGGTTATTTCTGCTTTAAGCACTGGACGTGAAGCCAACATTGAAATTGATGGAGAGATTATTGATCGCGTTAGAGAGTTGAAGTATCTTGGAGTCATAATTGATGAAAAGCTAACATTCAAATCTCACGTTAACAACATCATCAAAAAGGTTGCCAAAAAGTACGGTGTATTATGCCGTCTGAAAAATGATTTAACGACCAGTAGTAAAATTCTTCTGTATAAATCAATAATCTCTCCTCACATTGACTTCTGCTCATCGATTCTGTTCCTTGCTAACAACACGCAAATATTGAGACTCCAGCGATTGCAAAATAAGGTCATGCGATTGATTTTGAAATGTAATAGATATACTTCCTCTAATATTCTATTGAACGCATTACAATGGCTTTCAGTGAAACAGAGAGTATATTATTTAACAATGGTGTTCATTTTCAAAATCTTAAATGGAATGCTGCCTCGATATTTGTGTGATCGGATTGAAAGAGGAAGTGACTTGCATAGGTACAATACTAGAAATGCGTCTGATGCGAGAACACCAAGCTTTTTGTCAGCCAGATCCCAGAACTCGTTATTGTACAAAGGGATTAGTTTTTTCAATTCGATGCCAGGACGAATCAAGCGGGCTGCAACATTGAGGGAGTTCAAAAAATTGTGTATTTCACACATAAAATCTATTTTGTAATTAGATCTTTAATGAATTAGTGCAATTTGATTTTTTCGAAAACTGTGTAAAATGACGAAGATTGTATTTATTTTATTTTTGTTTTTTTTTTTCAAGTAAGACGCATTAGGTTGTTATGTTCTGTATGATGATGATGGATTTTTAATAATTTGTTTAGTTAAAAAAAAAATGAGTTGTCTACAAAAGTATGAGCCTCGCGCGCGCAAAGCAGGTAGAGGCAATCTGGAAATTGAATATGACTGAAACTGGATATGTTCTCTTTTATTTTTGAGAGCTTTAGCATTCTACGTGTCGAGATCGAATCTTAACTTTGTAAGATTTGATGAATTATTTATTGATTATATTTCGGAAATAATAGGGATCGGAAGTTGTTGATGGAATTGGGCTTGGCTCTGCTCATCCGCAGTCTCGTTACTCCATCGTAGCTGATGTGTGTAGCGATGAACTGGTCCGGCGGGAAGGGCCAGGTGAATTACTGTCTGATACTGACAAAGATATCGGGTTCGATTCCTGATTTGTTCAAGGATCTTCCCGGGTTGGAAATTTTCTTGAATGACCCTGGATAGTAAATCGGAAATATTTGAATGTTTTCTTGTTCTCAGTTGTACTTTAGAAGGAGAATCTATACCTGCTGGATCAACCAGATCGTTTTATATTTAGTTAACTGGTTAAAATATGTGATGCAATATTTATTATCATTTAGATAAATCGTCCAGCTCACACCTTTGTAGGGGTATGAGGCGGGACCATCATCATCATCATTCAGGTGATACTTTGAAAACGTTGAACGAACTTTCCTACAAAAGTTCAAAAACAGAAAACTACTCCCACTAGTAAGAAGAAAAAAAACCTGCGGAACGTAGCGAGTTGTTGATGTGACCGGAAAGTGACGGCGGAAGATTAATCGAGCCGAGTTACATAAAACTCGGATTCGCAGCGGAATTTTTTCTCCTGTATTTCTCATGCTACGGTTTTGTTTCAGTTCTTGAACTAGAATGATAAAAACTCGGATTTATTTCATAGTGAAACCGCATTTCCAGCACGCTGTAAACTTGAATTGAGTTTACAGTGTCCTTGGGTTGCGGAACAAATACGTACACAAATCATTAGCTTAACGTCTCGTCTTAGACTCGTCAGAGCATAACAGTTAATGTCGATCTGTTATAGCCCCTAGCAGTTCAACAGGAGCCGCTAAGCAGACGTTTCCCTAAATAATCACCATCAGAATCACTTCATCTGGCCGGTTTTGTTTTCGTTCTGTGCAAACTGTATAAGTGTATTGCAAATAGCAATAACTTTACGTCTGCTTAGCGATTGATGTTGAACTTGTAAGGTGGTATAACAGTTCGACATAAACTGTTATGCTCTTACGAGTCTATGACGGAACGTAAAGCTGATGAAAATGCATGAGCTACCAAAACCAAAATGACTGATTAATGAACCCCTAAATGATAAAATAGTTGATTTCTTTTTATGTAAGTACGATTCACTTCACCTTTCGGCGCTTTTTCCAAATTTACCCTTTGAGAGAGTGACAAGACTCACTATTGAGAAAAAAATTAAACTTAAACATGTATTGCAACAACATTGAAGTTTTTCAATAGTACACTATTGAAAAACCTGTCTGATTTGACCCATGTCAGCACCAGCGCTCTGAGGAATACAACAAAACATCTACTGCTGTACAACTGTATCGATATAAAAGATGAACATTCAACCTTTTCCCATTATTTTCTGTGCAACCGCAAGACATACGGGAGAGCTTCACCGAAGACCTCACGCTTTTAGATTGGAGCGAGTAGCTGAATTGTGCCGAAGAACTGACGCAGCTGGGTACACAGCAAAACCACACCAAATGCCTGTTAATCCTGTTGGAATAGAGCGAGCAGCAGAATGGTGTCAAGCAGAGGTTCCCAGACTATTTAACTTAGGCCTCAGACCCCCATTAACAAATTGCTTTAAAAATTCAATTTCTTGTTTTTTTTTAATATTGATGTGAAATACTTACCAACTTCTGCGGATGGTCAAAAAAACACAACCTTTTTTGCATGAATATTTCAAATAACAATTTATATCAAACAATAGGGGGTCGATTTCTAGACCTCGTCGACCTCCATAGTCAGTTTTCGTTTACGTCGACCCCCGCAAAAAGGATATCGACCCCAAGAGGTCTACATCGACCACTTTGGGAATCCCTGGTGTAAAGGAACCTCATTGGGAAACCACCCTCTGAACAGTTCTGCCTAATTGCAGATCCCATAGGTCATGGTAATTCGAGGTAAGTTTTGGTCCCACAGAGCATCATAAAGAATTGAATTAAATGAATTATCTCCATTTATTACCAAAAGCAACGAATTCTTCAAAATGGAAGTTAAGGCAAGGTTGCGCCGTCACTAACATTTCAATTACGACGGGCAACGCTCACACGCAATGCGAAAATGGAAGTGTTGATGTAGAACACATCTTTATACTAGTATGGGTGTCGTTTCGAATCGACGTTAAATATTTGAACCAGTGTTTATAGCGAGCAAGAACAGGGATGCAGAGTATTGAAAATAAATATCTGTATATTTCGAAAACTATGTGCTATATTAAGAGCTGAAATTTAATTTCACTTAAGCAACACTATAATTGCACCCTGACGCAGTATTTTCATTAACGTATTAGACGAAAATAGGTAACTACCCTGCGTTCTTCGAATTTTAATGTACAGGGTCCGGCACTCGAAGTGTAACCAATTAAAAAGGCCATAAATTCAGTTTGGAAAATTACTTTTACTTAATTCAAAGTACAAAATGTGTAAAAATAATACAAAATTCAGAATCAATTCACTTTTGCTCGATATGACCACCTTTTGCCTTGACTTGATGACTTGAGAGAGCGAAGGAGTTGCTTCGTTTGGCCGAATGTGACTTGCAGGTATTTTGGCCCACTCGCGGACAATAACTTTTTTCAGCGCCTCGAGACTGGTGTATCTTTTAGTTCGGACTTTGCTCTCCAAAATGGCCCAAAGAGAATAATCCATTGGATTCGCATCTGGTGAATTCGAGAGCCATTGTGTGGACGTGATGTAGTTCGGAACGTTGTTTTTCAGCCATTCTTGGTTCACTCGAGCTTTGTGAGACGGTGCCGAGTCCTGCTGAAACGTCCATGGTCTGCCACCGAGATGTTTGTCTGCCCACGGCTTCAAAGCAACCTCCAGAATACATTCCCGATAATATGTCGCATTTACCTTGACGCCAGGTTCGATGAAAACGATTGGAGAGCGCCCATCTGCGGTTACCGGGGCCCAAACCATTATCTGTTGCGGGTGCTGCCTCCTGGTGGCCAATCGATGACTCAAATTCTCGTATGAACGGTCGGTCAAGTAAACCCTATCGTTTTGAGAGTTTACGAATTGCTCAATTGGAAAAATTTTCTCGTCAGAAAATACAATGTTCGGAAATTGACCGCTTTCGGCCAAACGAAGTAACTCCTTCGCTCTCTCAAGTCATCAAGTCAAGGCAAAAGGTGGTCATATCGAGCAAAAGTGAATTGATTCTGAATTTTGTATTATTTTTACACATTTTGTACTTTGAATTAAGTAAAAGTAATTTTCCAAACTGAATTTATGCACACTTAATCTCGTACGGTAATTCTTGCCTCTTTTGACGAGTTTTGAACAGCCGAACTACTGAATATTTCCATTCTACTGATATATCAGCACAAATGAACATTTGTTGACAGCGGTACCTCAAGGTTCTGCAGTGATAAAACGTGAATTTTACCGATAAAATCACCTACCGAGATTTGAACAGCTGAGGTCGGTAATCCAATTTAAGTGTGTGGCCTTTTTAATTGGTTACACTTCGAGTGCCGGACCCTGTATGAGGTGTTGATGGGTGCTGACATCCACCAAGCGATCATCTTAAGCATATTGTACTATTCAAATAATTACAGGGTTGTGTACAAGGAACGACCGATCGCGATGATAATAAAAATGCAGTAATTGAAGCATCAACGAAATTATATTAATGGTAGAGGTTACGATTCTAGGTTTGCGATACAAGAAGTAATTCTATTATTCACAGAATATTTTCACTGCTTTGTAAAACAACTCTAGCATTAATTTTTATTATATTGGATAGGTTATTGTACAGAGCTATTTTAAATATTTCCTATACTTTAGTTGTGTGTTATCATATTTGATATTACACCTATTATTATTATGTATGTTTTATACACCTCATTTTTGACCTGTTGATATCGTGCTTTATAAGGGCACAGCTTGAGTTTCAGTGACCCATTGTTATTCGTATTCACGTCAATTCAGTTATGACTCTGGCATTACCCATCCAGTTTTTGATTTGATTTTAAAATAGAAGGATTTCATTTCCACGATTTTTTCTTGAATTTAAACTTTGAACGTTTTGATTTGATTTAAATTTTGAATCAGGGGTGGAAATAAGCAAATGTTTTGATTCACAGTAAACAAAAACAGTCAGTATTATCTTTTCATATCACATATTTATTGTAGATATTATAATGAATTAATATTATGAAACTACTTATGGTTCCGGTGATATAATAGTATAAGTAAAGGTCAAAACTGATTACCGCTCAATTTTCTCGGATATGAACTATCCGATATGAATAATTTTATACCGTTTTCGTTTTAGAACCTAGACGCGGGCTAGGTATGCGCCCTAAACAACAACTCATGAAAAAAAGAAAAAAAAGACAAACTCGGCTGGATGCGTGGTGCGACCCGTGAAAATTTTCAGAGCGAAACTACGCGATTGGAGTCCGATCTAGAGCGACTTCAGGTTGCTAAAACAAACATATCAAACGTTGTTTGGGCGACTCTGGGTTAGCTTTCGGGCTGCTCTGATCAATAAACGAAAACGGTATTAGACTCGTTATGTGAGTTTATTTCGTCGGTCGCATCGAAATTCCATGTTTGGTGCTGTATTTGAAATTTATTCAGAAATACAGTCGTGGTGGAGTACTATCATCAATGATAACAACTAATAATATTAACATACATACTGCGATGAATAACAATTATAATGATGAGAAAAACAAGCCCAAGCACAAAGGGTGCTATGCAGCTGATTAATGATACCCCATTTAATTTTAATATCATACACAGAGTGCAGGATTTTTCTACGCCAATTCAAAGGGCCAATTCGAACGTTGCACCAAATGCTGCGCTCCTGTTACTCTCATAAATCATATTCATGTCAAAGAGCGTTTTATTGGGTTTAATCTAAACAGTATATGAACATCAGCATCAACTAGCTGGAAGTATAACAAAGTCTTTTGTCGCTATAATCACTATTTGGTGTGGTACATTTGCATTCCGTATTGCTATTGCGCAGTGAAAACTGTTAAACTAACATTATCAATGTGATTACGATCTAAACTGATTATTTTCATAAAACCATCATCTAGCATTAATTTCCCTTCATCTAGTTTTTTTTTTCTTTGCGAATTAAACAACAGGTTGCGAAATCTAACACGGTTTGTATCAAACGTGAACATGTGTTGAAACTTCGTAAACCGTGCCGTAACGAAACCGGTATTTTCCCAACTCTGGTGATAAAGGAGCATTCCTAAAAGTTAAAAATTGACAACTTTCCCCAATTTGAGCGCCCTGAAGAATATAAATTGCCAAAAATCATTGATGTACATGCTCCTTTAGTATTTCTTATCACCCATCACTAAACTTCCCAAAGATAGAAAATTGGAAATTTTCCAAGATTTTTAAAGCCTCATTGACACGCGGTAGTTAATTCCTGTAGGATTACTGTTGTCACTAATTTTCACATCCCTCATTGCGAGCAACGATTATCAGCACTCGTGTCTGATCTTGCTCATATGTGATTTTCTGATTGAATCGTCCAGTGATTTGATCTTACAAAAATCAGTGATAATAGTAGCTGAAAATCACTACCGATTTTGAGTGACGGAAGATCACTGATAAACTGATCTTAAGAGAATTAGATAACGAGCGATAACCTTCACTAGTGATAATGATTTGATGATTTTTCGAACTTGATTTTTCCAGCCCTGAATTTAGGAGCATTTTCGAAGTTACCAGTTTCACTGCCTATAAAGTTCTAGAATTCAACTGCAGGATCTTCTACACATGGGTACCGCTTTCAAATTAGATGCAAAAATTTGAAAAAAAAATATGCCTAAAATATTCGTACATTCTCAACAAAACGTTCTATCAAATGAGCATAATATTAAAACTCGCATATTTTTTTAATATATTCCTGATTTTGAACATATCTTCGACATAAAAGGTAATATGAAATGTATGTGTGAGACCACAGTTATGAAGATTTATAACCTTTTTGTGTTCATTATAGACATATTGAGATTCATTACACATATTGAATGTTATGTATTTTATCTAACAGATTCAAAGTCGTTTGCTGTATTAATTAAATGTATGCGCTTGCAACCCACTATTTAACCTACAAGTTGTTTGAGAGCTAAAATATTTTTTAATACTAGGTATTGGTGGCGTGCCTATTATTATGTTCATTAAAATATTTTCAAAAAATCTAAATTCTAAGTGTGCAAAATTACTCCTATTATCGATATTATCAGGTTTGAAAAGTAGTTTAATATAATTAAAATTACTAACGTGATTACTATATTTAATTCTTGATCATAGTTGAATGGTTTTTATGTATGACCACGCAACAAAATTTAAATAAATTTTAAGGTGGTGCAGAGCAAGATCGCACCAGGATTTCCAAGAAATATATAGAACATCTTTAGAATGACTGAATAGTTACAGATACACTCCCCCGCTTTGAAAACCTCAATATTAAATTCGAACCCCGACCTGGAAGGATTCTTGGTGTCAGTAGGATCCATAGTACTAGCCATGTAATGATTCTGTGACTCATGTGACTGGAGCACCCGATACTCGGTTTTGGCAAAATGCGCTGAGAACGTACAAAGCGTTGTACATTTATTTCTGCCGCGGTACATAAATGCGTGAACAAGTTGTTTTAAGAGCAGCTAAACCTCTTTGCTTGCGCATGGTTGACTTCTGAGAATGAGAACAAATTTGTCTCAGCACAATAAAAAGAGCTCGTATGCATAAGGTCTTCTACTACACTGTGTAATATACAGTTTTGTTGCCCAATTTTTTTAAATCACGGTGTTTTTTTTTTATTCACAATCGGAAATCTTGATTCACATTTTCGTGCGCAAAATGAGCTGTTTTGAATACCAATACTTTATCATCGAAAAGGACATTTTGCATTATCAGCATACAATTTTGACTACAGTCTTACTTTTGAGAAGGTCCAAATCGAAAGCTCCTAGGAAAATTTCAAAAACCTTAAAAGTGTTTGGTCCGACTGATTTGGTGTCTTTGACAATGTTTTAGGAAACTCTAAAGGCTATATGGAGAAAGTATACACTATAAAAAACTGTAGTATTTTTATGCTAATTTGAAAACGAAACTTAAACATCAATTATCTCAAAAATAGTATTCTTGAAAATCGAAGCTTTCTACACTTTAGGTAAAGATATAGAAATAATGAACCAAACAGTTTTTTGAAAATTTCTGGAAGAATTTGATAAATATATAAAAATTGTTCAAACATTTTTTTCAATAATTTTCGACTAAATTTTATGAAATTTACGCTAAATTTTCAATTATTGGGAGAACAAATTAATTCGATCCGTTTTCAACAGATGGCTCTGGCTGTTATGAATATTGATCAGTAACAGCTGATGTCGACAGTTTCATGAGGCTAGACATCTGTAATTATTATTCAGTTCAGGTTGCTTCGAGTTTAAAAAAAAACTTTTTTACTTTTTTTATATATATAAAAAATAGGTATAGAATTCGCTCAAACTTTCGAAAATTTTTCCGAGGCCCAGAGGGCCGAATGACATATACTAATCGATTCAGCTCGACGAACTGAGCAAATGTCTGTGTGTGTGTGTGTGTGTGTGTGTATGTGTGTGTGTGTGTGTATGTGTGTGTGTCTGTATGTGTGTTGTCAACTAAGAGGTCGAGATCTCAGAGATGGCTGGACCGATTTTGATCAAACTAGTCGCAAATGAAAGGTCTCCCCGTCACCCAAAACGCTATTGAATGGTTTTGAGATCGGATGTTTACTTTTTGAGTTATTCGAAGTTTTATGTCAAAATTTTCAGTTTTTTGACAGTATCTGTCACAATTGACCTTGAAAACAGAATATGTTTTCAGACTTAAATTTCGCACGATAATACCTATTCAACGAGCCATAGATTGTTAAAATCCGTCCATTTTTAACGGAGATATCGAAATTTTTGTGTAAACGACTTTTCCCCCTATTCCAGCAGTACAAGTTTTGAGCGCTGTATGACAAAGCAATGCTTGGGAGCAACGGAAAACACGATTTTTTATTCTGTTGCATACAATTGTTTCTAAGTACCAAAAAGACTGTGTACAGCATCCTTTTTCATGACAATTTGCCTCGGACCGATTTTAGCAAGGCTCGTTTTTGGCAACATAATCGTTCGAATATGACATATATAAACCAGATGATGGCAGATTTTTTTTAAATTATATTGTTTTAAACTACTTACAGCAATAAATGCTGGAAGAACATAACATCCATATACCATTCGAATCAGTTCGTCGAGATCAGCAAATGCGTGTGTGACAAATAATTTCACTCAATTTTCTCTGAAAATTTCTTTTCTACAAATTCAGATTCATACGAAAATTCGTATGCTCCCAAACAAAGTTCCTGAATTATGTTTGGTTCCGACCTCTGGTTCCGGAACTACAGGATGATATATGAAACGAAATCAAAATTGTGTAACTCATTCTTCTCGTAGATGGCTGAACCGATCTAAGATTCAAATGAAATCTAAGAATCATCTAAGATGCAAATGAAAAGTTTCAAGATTCTTTTAAACATCTTGCTCTTCAGTCAGATCCAACTTCCGGTTTCGGGGATACAGGGTGATTAGTATAAAAATGTCTATTCCACATAAATTAATCAGGTTTATCGGGTTAGCAGATTTGGATAGTCGATAAAAAATATTAACTTTTTTCAGTTTTAGTGGTATTCAGTTGTCGATTCAGAAGGCACCTAAAAATTTAATTCATGCTATGATTTCTCAAAGATGTCTTCACTGATTTTCAAATATTTTTAAACAAATGTAAACTATACAGCTACTCAGGTGAATTTATCTGACTTCGGCCATACCGATTTTAGAATTTCGGTTCCAGTATAAAATCGTTTCTCAAAGCTCAATCGTTTTCTCAAAAAAGCCTAATCAAATTTCAGAAACAAAAATTCAAATTGAATTGAACTTATATACAAAATTAATTAGTTTTATACATACATACAAAAATTAATGAATTTTATCCAATTAAGCTTCAAAGTTGTACTCAAAACTGTAATTTATTCGTCATATGGCCATACGAATCGGTTTGGGTTATGCTGGTTCCTGAATACCGGCTCTGGAAGTACCTTAAATTACCGTAAACTCTAAAGTGGAACTTACATATCATGGCATGTTTAATCGATTATCACACTTCTAGATTTAAATTCGATTGTATTTGCAGTTTCGACATTACAGAGTAATGAGTGATTACAATCTCAAATTGTCGCTTAAAACGACGGTCATTAAAATAATGTAATGAAAACTTAAACACCGAAGAATATTCATGCAAAAAACACATGCGAATTGATAAAAAAGGTATCATCTCACTGCTAGGTGGAATAATCACGTTTTTCTTTTATAATTTATTATAATGAAACATTTCAAAAATATTTTGTCAAATTTTGAAGTCAATCGAAGTAGAAATCTTGGGCCTGTGCGCCGAGCTCTTGCTTCTTCGCACAATGAGATAGCCATAGATGAAGGTCCTTAATTTCCAGAGTTTCATTCCAATAGGCTTGAAAATTTCACAGAATATTCTTAAAATGTTTTACTATAAGAAAATATAAAGAAAATAATAAATGATTTTTCAAAAGTGTTAGACCCTACCCGCCCCTTAAGTCATCTACAAGAAAAGTGAGTCTATAGAAAAAAGTACGAATCTTCGGTTGAGTCACTTTTACAATCATATCTCCGGAATAAAGAGTGTCAGCCATTTAATCTTTGCACCAGATTCACAATCTTATAGTAGCTCTCAAACTAACCCAAGTTTGTTGAAATCTACTCAGCCATCTCTGAGAATAGTGAGCGTATAGAAGAAAGTGCAGATTGTCGGTTACGCCACTTCTACGATCGTATCTCCAGAACCGGAAGTTGATCTTCGAACCAGATCCTCAATCCAATAGTAGCTTTCAAACGAGCCTAAGCTTGTTGAAATCGGTTGAGTCATCTTCAAGAAAAGTGAGCGAATAGAAAAAAGTGCAGAATGTCGGTTACGTCACTTTTACGATCATATCAACATAACGGTCCTAAATTTATTTAAATTGGTTAAGTCAGAGTCTCCGACGCTCATATTCCCAGTAATTCAATTACTTTTCTTTAAAGAAAGGCAACAGAGTCCATCGAAATGTGGCAGCTATATTTTAATCGTGAATAAAAATCGATTTCCTTACGCAATACTAAAGCTTGTACTATTCAGCACAGTCTCTTTCTGGATTATGAACAGCTTCTCGGAGAAAAGCTTAATAAAACCATTGGTCGAGAAAATGCCTCCTGAAAGTATAAATTCATTTCTGCTCATAAATACGCTAGAAAACTAACAATCTGGCAAAGCATTTGCAGTTGCGGATAAAAAAAAACTCAGATTTTCTAGCAAACAAGACTATGGTTTTGCAAATGTACAAACGGCAGTTCCTGAATAAAGTGTATTCTTTGGCACATTAAAACTGACAATGGGCTTACAAAAGAAAACTATCTTTACAAAAGAAAACTGCTACAGCGGCATCGGTGGATTTCTTTGAAAAGCGTATCTATCCACCCAATTGCCCTCAATTGAACGGCCATTTGACAAAAATTGGAGAATTATCAACCAGATGTTGAAGAAGAGCAGATAAATTTAACAGGCCTAGTAAATCTAGCCTCAAATAAAGGGTGATTTTTTAAGAGCTTGAGAACTTTTTTAAACAATAAAACGCATAAAATTTGCAAAATCTCATCGGTTCTTTATTTTAAACGTTAGATTGGTACATGACATTTACTTTTTGAAGATAATTTCATTTAAATGTTGACCGCGGCTGCGTCTTAGGTGGTCCATTCGGAAAATCCGCTTTTTTATCGACAAATTTTGTTCAGCGATGAGGCTCATTTCTGGTTGAATGGCTACGTAAATAAGCAAAATTGCCGCATTTGGAGTGAAGAGCAACCAGAAGCCGTTCAAGAACTGCCCATGCATCCCGAAAAATGCACTGTTTGGTGTGGTTTGTACGCTGGTGGAATCATTGGACCGTATTTTTTCAAAGATGCTGTTGGACGCAACGTTACAGTGAATGGCGATCGCTATCGTTCGATGCTAACAAACTTTTTGTTGCCAAAAATGGAAGAACTGAACTTGGTTGACATGTGGTTTCAACAAGATGGCGCTACATGCCACACAGCTCGCGATTCTATGGCCATTTTGAGGGAAAACTTCGGAGAACAATTCATCTCAAGAAATGGACCGGTAAGTTGGCCACCAAGATCATGCGATTTGACGCCTTTAGACTATTTTTTGTGGGGCTACGTCAAGTCTAAAGTCTACAGAAATAAGCCAGTAACTATTCCAGCTTTGGAAGACAACATTTCCGAAGAAATTCGGGCTATTCCGGCCGAAATGTTCGAAAAAGTTGCCCAAAATTGGACTTTCCGAATGGACCACCTAAGACGCAGCCGCGGTCAACATTTAAATGAAATTATCTTCAAAAAGTAAATGTCATGTACCAATCTAACGTTTAAAATAAAGAACCGATGAGATTTTGCAAATTTTATGCGTTTTATTGTTTAAAAAAGTTCTCAAGCTCTTAAAAAATCACCCTTTACAAGCTTCAAAAGATAAAATGAAAGATACAAATGAATAATGATAATCCCCATTTCCATATTTTGCATTTTTCCGATAGAATCTGCTCATTCATATGAATTGAGAAAATGAAAATTGTTTCAAAAACATACATTGACAACTTATGTGCCACCATGTTCCACAATTCATCAAGTGCCAAAAATGTTTATCGGTCCATAAGCACGTGTGAGCTGGACCAACCAGGACACTAACAGAATTTGCATATAATCCTCGATATCAGTAGGCTAAACAAGGCCTCAAAGAATAACCAGACAAACGAAGCACTCAAATCCAGCAAACAATCAAACATGCTTTACCAAGATCGGAGAAAGGATTAAATGGTTAATCATCGAACACTTGTGGAACGATTGGCTCCAGACTAGGACACGTGTATTTAATCGATATTTCCGTACGAAGCATTCAACAGTATAGCTCCGTTCAAAATAATTGGAGAACATTTCCGATACCATTTTCCAGCTTCTCACGTTAATGCGCTGTACCTGGAAGGCTGAAAATCTGAATCCCACGTACAGGGATGTTCGCTGAGGGGAAAGAGAAAATCTTCGAAAATGATCGTCTCTGAAAAACGTTTTGCAAGCCAGTTCGATTTCAGTTGGTGAGGATTTAGTGCCACAGGCAATGGAAAAGTTGTTTTTGTAGTAATTTCTTTCTTCCGTTTGAGAGTCTCGTTCGTTTTACGTGAGCTACCATGCGTTCCCATTTTATTTCTAGAAAAGGGTAACGCTTTGTAGATTGTACTATAATCTAGTACACATAAAATACCATGCGTTCTCTTAAAGGGTCGTTCACGAGAAAGCGTCCGGTAGGTTATACAGGGTCCACATCTTGCTAATAAAGACATTTCTGACTAATAAGACTTAATTGTTTCGAAAAGATATTTCTTATTTCTTCAAACTGTTTTTAAAGTATTTCTTCATTGATACTTTTCAAAAGTTTCATTACGACCCAAGCGCAAATGACAGATTCTCTTTGTTTACTTTTTCTTCCAATAATTACGGTAATCTAAGTAATCCTTCTCTTTAATTATTTTCAGAGAATAATAACTAATGTCGTTTTCGTTTTTAAATTGCACTACCCCGGTGTAGGTAAGGTTGCACTGAAACCGTTCGTTTTTGCCAATTGCACTACACCAGTGCTACACTTTTTCTGCACCGATACCACAAAAGTTTGGTGTAGTTCTGTGCAATGGAATCGTTTATTGTAGTCAATGGTTACTGTTTATGTTTTCGTCATTTTTGTTCGTTTATTCATGCCTCAGTGTAGCTCTGCACCGGTGTAGTGCAAATTAAAAACGAAAACGCCATAAAAATGTCATCTTTCAAACTGCACTGAAAGAATATAGAGCAAAACCGTAATAATTGAACGAAAAACAAAGAGAATCTATCATTTGCACCTAAGTTGAGCAATCGGAAAAGCGTGGGACAAACGATCGTCGGCCGTGAAAATTTTCAATTTTTTATTGAAAATTGACATTTGCTCGTTTTTGTACACGATTTACTTTATTACAATTCCATGTTTTTGTACACGGTTTATTTTATTGCCATTCATTTCCAAACTCATTTAATAGTAAAGTATGCTTTTCACAATAAAGAGTAAAAAATGCTTTTCACAATAATGAATAAAGTCAAAAATTGGATGGTTTATTACCCAGTTTTATATGAGGGAACGAACCGAGAATGAGAAGAAAATTAACCTTCTTGCCTTTCTCGTATAGAAAGGCTATGCAATCACTGTGAAAATCGACTTTTTAACCGAGGCCCTGAGGGCCGAATGTTATATACCATTCGACTCAGCTCAACTGTGTATGTGCCCGTGTGTGTGTATGTATGTAACAAAAATATGCACTCACTTTTCTCAGAGATGGCTGAACCGATTTTCACAAATAAAGATTCAAATGAAAGGTCTTATAGTCCCATAGTCTGCTATTGAATTTCATTCCGATCCGACTTCCGGTTCCGGAGATATAGGATGATATGTACCAAAAAAATGAAAAAAATATGCACTCACTTTCTTCAGAGATGGCTGAACCGATTTTCACAAACTAAGATTCAAATAAAAGGTACTATGGTCCCATAGCTTGCTGTTGAATTTCATTTGAATGTGACTTCCGGTTCCGGAGTTATATGGTAATATGTGAAAAATTGAGAAAAAGTTTACACTCAATTATCTCTGGAACAACTCAACCGATTTTTGCACACTAAGATTCAAATGAAAGGTCTTATAATATCCTAAAAATTTGTAGAACATTTTATCAGGATCCGGTTTCAGAACTAAAGCGTGATAAGTGGAAAATTATCAATTTTATTAGTATTTTCCCACGAACGATGGTTAAAAACAGGTACACATCCCATAAAACTGTCTGATAAATTCTTCCAGTTTGCAGAGCTTGTTAGTTTGTGGGCATGAAATCTTAATTCGGCACTACTGGTTCCCTCTTTTCCTGTTCCGAGAGCACCGAAAGTGGAGAAGAAAAACTCCTAAAACTAAATTCTCTTTGATTTCTCATATATCATATTCTTCTCATATTCATATTGTCTTTAAACCTACTGTGAAATTTCATCCGGATCCGACTTCCGGTTCCGCAGTTGCAGGGCGATGAGTGTCAAAGTTTTCAAATCGCCATATAGAGTGACTATATATACAACACCGCAAGAAGAAGAAAACACAAAACGAACAAGGCGTGCTTTGTTCTATTTCGTACACGTTGTGTAGTGATGTCAATAATAATAATAATAGTAACAATCCTACTACATACTTTATGCTGCTGATTCATGCTGTTTAGCTTGACTTACATATGCAGAAGTAACAGAAACGCAGGTTCGTTTCGTTTGTTAGATTTCGTTTAATTGGTTTAATCGAAATATAGCATGAGATAGTAAGTACAGGTTTAACTACGTTCAAAACTGTTCCAATTTGTAGTTCATAATTGTTGTAGTAAACGACTCAATTTCGGCTATTCCGTTTATCTGAATCCAGTTTCGGAAGAATTGGAAATAGTGATTAAAAACTGCAAAAAGGATCTCACTCACTTTTCTTGGAGATGGCCGAATAGATTTTCACAAACTTATAGGTTCAAAAGAAAAGTCTTACAGTTTCATACGGAATTCCTTAATTTGTTGTGGATACAAATTTCGGTTCCGGAACTACAGGTTAAACAGGATTTACAGAGTTTGTGAAATTAGATCCGAACAAATTATCCTATTTCTATTCAATAAACAGTTGTTTTTGCGAATTTCACGGTTATATTTATGATTTATGAAAATTTGAGTCTGATCAAAATATACAAAAATAAATCAAACTTCGATTTCATGCGGGATTACTAAACAGTAGCTATTAAACAAACCGAAAATGGTTCTGTCATCTCCGCAAAAATCTAGTAAACTTAATTTTTTACTTTCAAAAGGGTTGCTAGCGACAAAATCTGGACACCCTTCAATACGTATATCTCTAGAAATACTTCACCAACGCATGAAATGTTTCGCAGACCAATGAACGTATATCTGTTCATTGTAGAAAATTAATTTTTGGTTATACCACAAAACTTTCACCTTGACTAAAGGATTCATAGTGTCAGCAGGATCGTAATACTAGCCATGCAATGATTCTGTACGCTAAGAATTGGCTGCGAAGTCTGTTGAAACAGAGAGGACAAATTCCACAAAAGAAATGTAATGCCAAGACTTTGCTTTTACAAGGCATTCAGATCGAAGATGGCGTCCAACGAAGAGCATGTTCAAAAAGTAGTCGCAATGAAAATCCAGATCTTTAAGTAAGGAAACTTGGTTTTCTGCATGCACTGTCTATAATGCTCTAAAGGCCACGTTTCCAAAAAAATATTTGGTTTAGCAGGCAATGGGTAGCTGTGGTCGAGCAAGCCAAAGGTTCATCACTACCGGAGGGGTAAAAAAGGAAATATACCGCGAAAAAGCGCTTTGTTACCGTTCCTAGCTATTCTGGCCTGATTTGGTATCTTGTCACTATGTCAATGATGTTTCGGGATGGTACAAAGCGAATAGTGTTGTACCGAAAGAGGCGAATGCACCTAACTGCCCGGAGTTGAGACTTACACAAATTGTTGGAAAACCTTGGACAAAAGTAGCTAAGCCGATTGCAGAGAAGTCTGCACAGACATTAAATGCTGAACTAAACCTAAAATTTTGTAGTTTCTCCATGCAACTTAATTAAGTAACTGTAATTAGTTTTGCGAAATAATAAAAATACACCTTAGATTGAATCACCAGCAAATTTGTTTTATTCAAAATTTTATCTGTTCAGATTTTGTCGCGAGCGAGTCTTATACAATGTATTCAAAGTTATTACACTGGTCGTCATGTTCAACATACGAAACGTTTCAAAATCGACTTCAAATAAAATGTGTATTATGTTTATCCAAACGAATATATTTTATTCAACGGGAATTTAATCACAAGCTCAATTTTAAACGTCCAACTACTGTCCGTTTAATAATTGCGGTGAACAGATGGAATATTTCTATTAAAATCAAATTTGCGTATGCAAAACAACCCTTTCGATACGATACACTGACTAATATTCTATAACCTGCTAACGTACAGCAGCTTAAAATGAATAATTCATGTTCCTGCTATCAGCGGCGTTCGATTATTTTGCTACAACAGAATAGGGCTTGTATTTGCGACTTGCAGTACCTGCTTCGTAAACTAAACTGCACACCATTTTCCGCATCGTCACGCTAACGATATAATAATTGCTAATAAACCATTTCCGTTTTTGAATTCAGATATTCAAGTGGATGTGGGTACTAAAATTCGGATACTGGGGAAAAAATTTCATCATTACATATCCTAGACCCATATAGCACGGTGAATGGGACCGTTATATGAATTCTCTGACACATCATTTTCCCACGATCACATCAAAGTATCAAACCAAAGTATCATCTATTTACCAAAGAAAAATCTAGCAGACAAGTTCCCGCACAACGGAAATCAATGAACTCACAACGCCTCGCCCCCTAAACCCCATGTCAACAACTTTAGTACTACACTCAACGACGTTAACCGCGCTCTGTCACGCATTGCCGTCGCTTTCCTTCTTCTCCTCCATTCTCCTCTTCTACCTGCACAAACAATCCGCTCTAATCAACCGCGATTTTCACCCCATTTACCACCAGCACCGACCGACGACGAGTGCACTCAACCTGACACCCCGTCATTGCCTGCCGCTTTCGGAGCTTGACTGAGCAGGAGTACTCTGTGAGTGGGAACAGAATCATCCAGTTTTGATTTATCACAAATGCTGCGTACTGAATTGAAGCCGCAACCCAGCTGTCTCCGTAGAGGTATTAATATTTCGTATTAATTTCATCATACTCGAGTTGATTTGCTTCACCAACCATCCGAAACGGCTATTGGAATTGAAGCCACTAGGATAACCACCACCGAATGGATATTGTCATTTGTTTCGATACCAGAGCTAATTTGATAAATTCCACAATAATTGGATATGATTAATGGTCACATCGAGCTGCAATTGGTCCAATAAACTAAACCCACTGGAATGAGTTTATAGTCGGTGGCAGCTGGCTAATATCATGCTGACTGAAGTCGATTGCAATCAACTGATAATAATTGGCGACTAAAAGAATTCAATTGCACTCGGAGCTGAACTTATAATCTACATTAGAAAATGTGATCCTATTACTTTCAGATTTGGAAGCTAAGCAACCAAGTTTTTGCTACCTTAAGATGAAAATGTCATTTTACTGTTAAAACGGTTACCAATCCACTCGACGATTGAAACTATCCATGACCTCTTAGCCTCTTGTCCAGTAACTCCTATCCCTACCTCCCCACGATGCCGGCTGGGGACCGAGTAACCATAGGAAAGATCGGGTAACCAACCCAGGTGGGACCTTGGTCGTATGCTGACAGGGAAGGGGAAGGGGGGGGGGGGGGGGGGGCTTGCCTTCTCTTTACAGAGAGCGAGTCTACCCGAGCGTCTGTTCTCCATGTTAGGAGCGGCTGATTACCATCCTTGCGTCAGTGTGGGACTCTAAACAGTGCTGACACGATGGCCCTCCGGCGAGACAGGAGGTTGTTGCAGGCCTAACAAGCCGCCCGGAAAAAACTTATTACGCATAATCAAGGCAGAAATACGATTCGGAATAATCGGCAAAGACCTACGCGACAAAATAAGGACTACGATTGGAAGCTTGGCGCATGGAACTGCAAATCGCTTGGCTTCCCAGGATACGACCGAATGCTGCATGATGAGCTTCAAATCCGCGGCTTCGATGTCGTAGCACTGCAGGAACTTTGTTGGACGGGACAGAAGGTGTGGAAAAGTGGGCATCGGACGGCTACCTTCTTCCAGCAAGATGCGCCAGCGCGTGATTGGGTGGCAGCCAATCAGTGATAGAATGTGCGTATTGAAGATCAAGGGCCGTTTCTTCAATTACAGCATCATCAACGTGCACTGCCCACATGAGACGAGACCCGATGACGAGAAGGAAGCATTCTACGCGCAGCTGGAACAAACCTACGACAGCTGTCCACGGCGGGATGTAAAACTTGTCATCGGCGACATGAATGCTCAGGTAGGCCGGGAGGCAATGTACAGACCCGTGATCGGGCTGGAGAGACTGCACGCGGTAACAAACGACAACGGTCAACGATGCGTAAACTTTACAGCCTCCCGAGGAATGGTAGTTCGAAGCACCTTCTTCCACCGCAAAGATATCCACAAAACCACCTGGAGATCACCTGATCAACATACGGATAATCAAATCAACCACGTTCTCATCGACGGGCGATTCTTCTCCGACGTCATCAATGTTCGCACTTACCGCAGTGCCAACATTGATTCTGATCACTACCTTGTCGCGGTTTGTATGCGCTCAAAACTATCGACGGTGCACAATACTCGTCGCACAGGAACGCCGGGACTCAATCTCAAGCAGCTACGTAGCATTCGTACTGCAGAGGAATACGCGCAACAACTGGAGTTAGTGCTACCAACGGAAGAGCAGCTTGGCGCGGCGACTCTTGAATACGGTTGGAGGCACATAAGGTCCACCGTAAATAGCACTGCTGCAACCGTTCTAGGTACGAGGCTATCGAATCGAGGAAATGACTGGTTTGATGGCGAATGTCAGCAGTTGGTCGAAGAGAAGAATGCAGCAAGGGCGAGGATGCTGCAACACCGCACGAGAGCGAACGAGGAACGATACAGACAGGCGCGGAACATACAGGACACGGTTTTCCGGATGAAAAAGTAAAAAAAAGTGGAAGCAGTACTATGACGAGCATCTGAATGGTGAAGCACAGGATACAGAGAACGACACAGGAATCAATCTGGATGCACGCTCAGCCGACGACAGATTCCCAGCCCCTGATCTGTCGGAGATAAGTGAGGAGAACGGCAAGCTGAGGAACAACAAAGCCGCGGGCAATGACCAGTTGCCAGGCGTGCTGCTCAAACATGGAAGAGAGGCACTGGCTAGAGCGCTGCACTGTATGATTTCTAGGATTTGGGAGGAGGAGATTCTACCGCAGGAATGGATGGATGGAGTGGTATGTCCCGACTACAAAAAGGGCGATAAGCTAGACTGTTGCAATTACCGCGCAATCACATTGCTGAACGCCGCCTACAAGGTACTCTCCCAAATCCTTTGCCGTCGTCTATCACCAATAGCAAAAGAATTCGTAGGGCCGTACCAAGCGGGATTTACTAGAGCCCACACCACTACGAATCACATATTCGCGATAAGACAAGTACTCCAGAAGTGTCGTGAATACAACGTACCCACGCATCACCTATTCACTGACTTCAAAGCGGTATACGACACAATCGATCGAGAACAGCTATGGCAGATAATGCACGAATACGGTTTCCCGGACAAACTGACGCGATTGGTCAAAGCAACGATGGGTAGAGTGATGTCCGAGTATCTGGGACGCTCTCGAGTCCCTTCGAATCTCGGAGAGGGCTACGTCAAGGTGATGGACTCTCTTGTATCTTGTTCAATATTGCCCTGGAAGGTGTGATTCGAAGAGCGAGGATCGACACGAGTGGCACGATCTTCCGAAAGTCCGTACAACTTTTTGGCTTCACTGACGATATTGATATTGTGACACGTAACCTTGAGAAGATGATGGAAACCTACATTGGACTGAAAGCTAAAGCTAAGCGTATCGAACTGGCCATAAATGCGTCGAAAACAAAATACATGAGAGGAAGAGGCTCTAGAGAAGAAACACTACGCCTCCCACCACGAATATTGATAGACGGTGACGATATCGAGGTGGTTGACGAGTTCGTGTATTTGGGCTCACTGGTGACCGCCGATAATGACACCAGCAGAGAAATTCAGAGACGTATTTTGGCAGGGAATCGTGCGTACTTTGGACTCAGAAAAACCCTTCGATCGAGAAAAGTACGCCAAAGCACGAACGTTGTTCTCTATGGCCACGAGACCTGGACTATGTTGGCAGAGGACCAACGCGCCCTCGGTGTTTTCGAAAGAAAGGTACTGAGGACCATCTATGGCAGAGTTCAGATGGAAGACGGAACGTGGAGACGGCGTAAGAATCACGAATTGCGACAGCTTCCAGCGGAACCACCCATCGTACGGACAGCTAAAAACGGACGTCTACGGTGGGCTGGGCATGTCATAAGGATGTCGGACGACAGCCCAGTAAAAATGGTTCTTGAATCTAATCCGACTGGTACAAGAAGAAGAGGAGCGTAGCGAGCAAGGTGAATCGATCAAGTGGAGGGTGATCTCAGAAGCATCCGTACCTTGAGTGGCTGGCGACGAGCAGCCATGGACCGAGTTATGTGGAGACGTATGCTTGATACAGCAAAGGACACCCCAGGCCTATAGCTGTTAGGTAAGGGTAAGGACGGGATTATTTCGACTTTGAGAGTCCCTTCTTAGAGCTTTAGTGTCGCAACGTTAGACTGACCGTTGCCACGCGCAGAGCTTGGATATATTGTACCAATCGGAACCGTTTCGAACTGTTCCCTCCAAATAATAGATCGTTCAAAAACTCTCGGGATTTACACCGAAATGACTAAATTTGTATTAAATTCATTTTTATAAAGTACCATCCTTCAAATAACATGTGTCAACCTTTCACATCAGTAGGACAAATAAAAAAAACAACCGACGTATAAGAGACGTTACTGTTAGATTTGTGAAGAAAATGAAAAAAACAAGAATTCTGTTTATTGATAAAACAGTGCTTTCTAGTTGAAAAAAAAACCGTGCAGTCCAAGCAATGGCTTAAAAAGCAATCAATCCGGAAAATATTAGGCAATTTTTGAAAATCGTTATGGATACTTCCAAGTTCATGAGAGGCAACAGGGTGCTGGAAAAGTCTCGGCCGCGTCAGAAACATCGAAAGTGATTATCACCGCGGTGAACGACCAAAATGATTAAAGCCGGGGTAAAATAAATGATATAAAAAGTGATGGCCAAATCGAACGAATGAGACTTCGATCGGCTTCCTCACCCATCATATTCTACATATCTGGCTCCTCGTTAATCGCAAAAAGATGCACCAGGGAACAACATTTGACTCGAAAGAGAAAATTACCGCTGCAAAGCAAATTACTTGGTATTACATTCCTGTAGTGGAATTTGACCTTCTGTTTCAACAGACTTCGTAGCCGATTCAGAGTGTACAGAACCATTGCATGGCTGGTGATTCTACGATTCTACTGACACTAGGAATCCTTCCAGGTCGGGGCTCGAACATACGACAACTGGTTTGTAAGACCAGTGCCCTATGCATTCAACCACCAACCCGGGACAATTATCGCTGCAACTGAAGCCTATTTTGTTGCCAAGAATAAATCATTTTATAAGTACGGCTTTGAAAAGTAAGAAAAGTGCTGAAACAATTGTGTTGCTTTTTGAAGGTGATTATGATAATGAATAATAAAGAATTTTGCACAAGGAATGTTGTCTTCCAAATTAGTTCCGGGATTTTTGGAACTATGTTTTACGTAATATAATCATCATTGCGTGAATATTTAACTGAGTTACATGTTACTGAGTTACGATTAGTTACGATGCGATGAAGAAAACTCTTCGATGCAGGAACAGTTGTACACAGTTTGTCTCTAAGGAAATAATCCAGAGGTATTTTAAATATGTTTTATTGGGAGTGAGGAAAAGCCAAATTTAGTTAAACGGTAACGTAAATTTTGTTCCTAGAGTCCTAAAACTTCCAAGATTTTAGTTCAAACTGGTTAGCAATATCTTTATAGTACATTACAGGGTCATAGTAAAATCGCATTAAAAATTCGAGACACTCGGTAGGATTGCCAAAATGCTCTGAAATAAAGTAATATATGTTTCCTATATGTTCGTTTAGTCAATTAGAAAGTCTCTCCATGTGTTTTCATATGCGAAGTAGTTTAATTGGCAACCCAATTTCCCCGGATATTAGTTAGCTACGGGTTCGAGTCCCGTCTCTGTGGTAGCTTTTTCGCGCTTACCATTACATAATTGCATTCGCATATCATTTTTTTAATCTGTTTTTTTCGTTAGATACTGATCAAATTTAAAACTTACCCAAGGCGGCTCTACGTCTTAACAAGACTAAAACAAATCTTGTATGTTTTATTGGTAGTGAGATGAACCTTTTTAATAAGCATGTGTTTTTTGCGTGGTTGCTCGTTGTGTTTAGTTTTCATGAAATTATTTTTATGACAGTCGTTTTAAATTAATTGTAATTAAAATATTAGAACTGCAACACGAATCTAAGATAAAATTGAATGAAACCATAAAATTATTCCTTTCAATCTAAACGTGTGACAATCGATTTAGCATTCCATGAGATGTAGAAGTGAGTTCCTTTCTAAAATTGTTTGTCATTATTTATGGTACTTCCAAAAACGGTATTCAGAGAGCAGCATAACCAAAAATAGTTCGTATCTCCATGAATTAGTATGACGAATAAATTTAAATAGTTTTGAGCCCAACTTGGAAGATTTTTTGGTATCGTCATTTTCTATGAATTTGAATTTTAAAAACTATAATCTCAAAATTGGAAGTCAGAATCGAATAAAATTAAGCAAATTTGTATGGGACCATATGTTTATTTTAATTTGAATTTTTCTTTATTAAAATCGTTTTGGCCTTCTTTTAGTTTCGAAAACGGAATTCGGAAATCGGTGTAGCCGAAATCAGTTAAATTCGCCTAATGGATTGTTAACCATTTCATTAGATTCGAAGTTTTTGAAAATCAGTTTAGCCATCAAAGAGAAATTGGAGTGCGTTTCAATTAAAGTTTTTGGGTACCTTCCGGAATCGAAAAATGAATACCGGTGAAACTGAAATAAGTTAATTTGATAGTCAATTCTCAAAATCTGTGAACCCGATAAACCCGATATATTTATGTAAAAGTCAGATCTGATTAAAAAACAAGCAGTTTTTATGGGACATTAAGACCTTTTATTTGAATTCTAGATGGACGAAATCGGTTCAGCCATCTACCAGCAAAATGAGTGACATTATTTTAATTGCATTACACATATCATCCTGCAGCTCCAGAACCAGAAGTCGGATACAAATGAAACTCAGAAACCTTATATGGGAGCATAGGAATGTTCATATGAGTCTAAGTTTGCAGAAATCAGTTAAGCAATCTTCGAGAAAAATTAAAGAAATTATTTTCCACACACAAATTTACTTATTGCGACGAACTTCTTCGAATGGTATAAGGATGTAAGAAGTTGTGTTGTTCCAGCAATTATTGTTGCAATCAGTATAAATCAATATAAATAATATATGAAATTATCATGAATTTGAAAATACTGTCATCTTTTCTATGTATTATATGTCGATTGATTATGTTGCCAAAAACGAACCGTGCTAAAATTGAAACGTCGTGAAAAAGGGTGCAGTGGATTGTCTTTCAGGTGCTAAGAAACAATTCAATGAAACAGTATTAAACATCGTGTTTCAATTTGCTCCGAAACATCGTTTTATCATCAAGCGCGGAAAACTGCTACTACTAAAATAAGGCGAAAATCTCTTACACAAAAATATCGATATCTCCGTTAAAAATGGTTGGATTTTACCAATCTATGGCTTGTTGGATAGTTATTACCGTGCGAAATCTAAGTATAGTAACACATTCTGTTTGAAGGTAAATAGTGACAGATACTGTCAAAAAACTGAAAATGTTGACACAAAACTTTGTTTTACTCAAAAAGTAAACACCCGATCTTAACACCATTCGAAGGCGTTCAGGGTGACTATGAGATCTTTCGGCCTCGGAAAATATTAGGGAAACAAATGGTGCACATAACCAGTGTTGCCAATGTTTTAGATTTAACTGGTATATGCTATATTATTCTCATCTGTTTTTTTGGCAACACTGTTCAAACAGAGGTTGTTGTGTTTTTGCAGTCCGTATTATTTGCGTTTTTTAACAGTTTACACGTTAGTTCTTAACTAAAGTTTTTATCAGTTAGTGACTATTTGCTGCCCGAGCTTGTGTGGAGTGTTATTCTTAACATTTGACTGCTGATCGCATAGTGAATCAAGTTCAGTTGTGTTGTGCCTACGGTTAGTCTGTTTGCCGCCGTCGTGTTGTTGTTTTGATAACAAACAATATCGTTTCACACTGTGCTTTGTATAAAGCCTAACTGAAGGCGTTTTATTGCATATATTACGAGTATGGAGAAAACCTGTGGACAATGCAGTCAGATTATCACTGGCATTGATTCCGTTGCTTGTCGCGGCTACTGTGGATGCATGTTCCATTTGGCATGCTCGGGTGTTTCTCGCGCTCTGCTGGGGTACTTTACATCGCATCAGAAAAATCTATTTTGGATGTGTGATGAATGTGCCAAATTGTTCGAGAACTCGCATCTCCGATCTATCACCAAATCGGCAGACGAAAATTCGCCACTTGTGTCACTTACGGAAGCTATCAATGGTCTACAAAAAGAAATCAAGTCGTTATCAAAACCGACACCATCACAATTAAATCTTCGCTGGCCTTCTATCGAGCATCGTCGTCCGGCCAAAAGACCTCGCGGACCTGATTTGGACGCTTCTGAGTGTATAGCTGGATCGAAAAGAATCGTAGAGAACGTCGTCAGTGTTCCAATCTGCGAAAAACCAGCAGACAAATTTTGGCTGTATTTGTCTCGTATACGACCGGATGTCACCAACGACGAGATTTCTGCTATGGTGCGAGCCAACCTTGAGCTAAGTCAAGACCCAGTGGTAGTTAAACTGGTTGCCAAAGGTTCTGATATTAGCAACATGACCTTTGTGTCTTTCAAAGTTGGCCTTGACCCTGCATTGCAATCTATCGCTTTGGATCCTTCAACTTGGCCGCAAGGAATATATTTTCGCCAATTTGAGGAAAAATCGACCCAAAAATTTTGGAAACCTTTGGCGAGTCCGTCTGTAACGCCCACACCAGGAATATCTCAGCATTGACTGAATGCAGCACACTGGGACGCGCCGTAAATTATACTATGGAAGCCTCTGACTCTCCTGCCTCAGTCGTGCCACTGCAGCCTGCGATCGACAGCCGTCCCGGTCCTGAGAGCAGGTGCGGAGAAGGGGGCTTCCAAACTACTAGCCTGGGCAAGTATCCATTCGTTTCCAGTATTTCAAGCGCTGAATCGTGTTTTAGTTCCAGTTTGGTGTCATCAATCCACCGGCCGCTGGGACGCACCGAAGTTGGTATAATGGAAGCCTTTGACCCCCCCGCCTCAGTCGTGCCACTGCAGCCAGCGTTCGACAGCCGTCCCGGCCCTGAGTGCGAGAGCGGAGATGAGGTCTTCCAATCAGCCACTGCCGGCAAGTACAATAGTACCTTGTACAGTTCAAGCATTCACTACCTTCCTGATTCCAGCACAAATCGGTCTCGTTCGCGCTCTCAGCCAGTTTTATCAAACATCTTATTGTATTATCAGAATGTTAGAGGGCTACGTACGAAGATTGACGATTTGTTTACTGCAGCTTCTGATGTGGAATATGATGTTATTGTGTTAACTGAAACGTGGCTGAATAGTGAAATTAATTCACTTCAATTATTTGGCTCGATGTACACGGTGTACCGTAACGATAGGGATCCAGTAAATGCTGAAAAAAAACGCGGCGGTGGTGTGCTTATTGCTGTCTCCAACCGGCTTTCGTCCAAACGTAAATCTGTTCTGAATCATGCTCTTGAACAGCTTTGGGTAAACATTCGCAGCCATAATACTGACATATGTGTAGGTGTGGTATATATTCCCCCCGATTCTGCCGATAACGTTGAAGTTATTCAAAGTCATATTGACTCCGCACTTGACATCGCTCAATCTATAGATCCTAGCACAGTGCATTTACTGTTTGGGGACTATAACCAACCAGGTCTAGTTTGGATGGAAACTTATTCCGGTTTTGCTATCCCTGATCCATCTGGATCAACCTGGACAAGGCCGAACGTTTCTTTGCTGGATGGAATGTCGCTACTGAACATGGTGCAAAAAAACACTGTTACTAACATGCGCAACCGTACGCTAGACCTGCTTTTCGTAAACGAGGAAAATTCAAGGAACTGCATCACTACTGAAGCAATTGAGCCTTTAGTAGCCGTTGACGCAAATCATCCTCCGCTTTCTGTCACTTTGACTTGTCCTCGGCTTGTGCGGTTTGACGATGTGTCTGAAGATACGCTGTTCAACTTTTCGAAGACTGACTTTTCCGGACTCAATAATGCACTGTGTGTTATCGATTGGGATTCTCTCCTGGATAATGTTGCTGACGTGGATACAGCTGTAGACAAATTTTCCTGTGTTTTGCGGGACCTTTTCTTAGTACATGTTCCCGCACCCCGCCCTCGCCCAAAGCCACCTTGGGGCAATAGAAACCTACGTGAGCTTAAAAGGTTACGAGCAGCTGCACTTCGGCACTATTCCAATCGACGAAACCCAATAACAAAGAGGGATTTTGCTCAAGCTAGTAACAATTATCGCTCGTACAATCGCTATCTCTACTCGAAGCACGTACAAAAAAACTCAATCCAATCTGAAACGAAATCCGAAGAAATTTTGGTCTTTTGTTAATGGCAAACGCAAAGAAAACGGACTTCCTTCCAGCATGTTCCTTGAAAATGAAACATCGAACACTCTAAGAGGCACCTGCAACTTATTCGCACAACACTTCTCGAGAGTATTCAATACAGACTCGGCTAATTCAACTCAGGTGGAACGATGCCTTCGAAACGTTCCATATAATGTGATAAATATTGCAAACATTCGATTTACTGATGAGGATATTATGACGGCAATAAGTAAGTTAAAATCCTCAACATCAGCTGGGCCAGATGGAATTCCGTCTATAGTATTGAAAAGATGTTCGAGATCATTGTGTGCGCCCCTCAAATTAATTTTCAACCAATCAATGTCGCAGTCACGGTTTCCTGCATGCTGGAAAAAATCGTACATGTTCCCGATCTTCAAAAAAGGAGATAAACAAAATATTGCAAATTACCGAGGTATAACCTCTCTCTGTGCTGGATCAAAGCTGTTGGAGATTTTAGTGGGGAACGTTTTATTCCGTGAAACAAAGACTTATATCTCTAATGATCAGCATGGTTTTTATCCAGGCAGATCTACAATCACTAACTTGACACAATTTTGTTCCCTTTGTATTAAGAACATTGAAACTGGATCACAGATAGATACAATATATACCGACCTGAAAGCAGCGTTTGACCGTGTAAATCATACGCTCTTGATTGCGAAACTGGAGCGTCTAGGTGCATCGTCTAGTTTCTCTCAGTGGCTTAAGTCATATCTCGTAGGCCGAATTTTATCAGTGAAGCTAGGAAATGTCGAGTCACAAACCTTCGCTAACGAATCAGGTGTTCCTCAAGGAAGCAATCTCGGACCATTGCTGTTTTCATTATTTTTTAATGACATTTCTTTTGTCATTCCACCAGGATGCAGACTTATGTATGCGGACGATTTGAAACTGTTTCTTGTTGTGCAATCGACAGCTGATTGCATGGAACTTCAGCAGCACCTAAACAATTTTTGTGAATGGTGCAATCTCAACCTCTTAACTATAAGTGTGTCCAAATGCTCTGTGATTTCTTTCACACGTAAGAAAAGCCCGATAGTCTGGAACTACTCTATTTCTGGGGAAACACTTGAAAGAGTAACTGTTTTCAAAGATTTGGGTGTGCTTCTTGATTCTCAGCTCTCCTTCAGACATCACTACTCGCATATAATTGCTCAGGCAAATAGAAACTTAGGTTTCATCATGAGGATCGCCAAAGAGTTTACTGATCCATACTGCCTGCGAGGGTTATATTACGCGTTAGTACGGTCTACCCTTGAAACCGCAGTGCACATTTGGTGTCCTTACGCCAGTGTTTGGATCAATAGAATTGAAGCAGTACAATCACGATTCCTGCGATTTGCTCTCAGATCTCTGCCATGGCGTAATCCGTCAGAGCTTCCACCATACATTGAGCGCTGTCGTTTGCTCAACATGGACACACTAGACAAACGACGAAATATACTCAGAGCAGTATTTATAGCGAAATTGCTGAATGGAGAAATTGATGCTCCTGAAATTCTCTCGCAAATATGTATTAATGTCCCTCCAAGAACGCTAAGAGCGCGGAATTTCTTGCGACTCGACTTACGAAGAACGGAATATGGCCAGAACGAACCGATTAGAGCAATGTGCAATGTTTTCAATAGTGTGTACGACCTTTTTGACTTTTGTGTATCTAGTGTTGTTTTCAAGAATAGGCTTAAGAGACTCTGATAGAATATAAGTTGAACTTAATTATTTTTTAGCACTGGACAATGTTTGTATTCGTTAGACTAATGTTTTTGAATTGTAACTATGTAAACAAATATGTAAAATGTTAAAAAAGATGATGGGTTTTTACGCGCATTTGATGAATTTCAAATGGGCTTTTCCCACTCCACCAAAAACTCCATTGAGATCAATCCAGGTCAGATGGAAAGAAATAGATAAATAAATAAATAAATAAATCTCGATTTTCTCGCGTGTTTGTTTTCTTCCACCTATAGCACCGGATCACGTCAAAGTGAGCTCTTGAATTATCTGAGGTGATATTTTCACCGAAATGTACATGCCGATATTCTTTAGTATGCTTTGCTTAAGAGAAGTGCTCCATGCAGAGAAGTGCTTCATTTTTCCTTACGGCAATAACGATTTTCATAGCAAGGCTAGCTCTACTCTCTATAAATTATTAAAAACCACACAAATGTTCGCACACCAGTGCACACCTGGGTGCATTTCGGCGAGAGCACGTAAGAGCGATTCATGCGGGGAGAATGTGGTTCACTCGCACTCGTTTCTTTAAACGCACAAACGCACATTCCAAGTCTGACTATTCGACACTGATCAGAAGTGCGCTTTCGTTTTGTTGTGAATACGACTTACTTTAATATGAGCATTTTAATAAATTACCCTATACAAAAATGGATAGAAATTGTTCTTGTTGTATTTAACCAGGTAAACTAATTTTTTATCCATATCATCGGAAATATGGGCAGCCATTTTTGATAAAACTCTCAGTTGTATAATATAACGACAAATAACTCAAACTTGCAATTTTCTTAAATGTTTGGTATGAACAAGCATTGCAGTGAAATTCAGTGCCAAAGCAGGGCGCTTGAAAAATTTCAACCACATGAATTGAACGAATCATCGCACAAAGTGTATCGTGCAAAACCGACACATAGAAATACGGAATATTTTCAATGAGTTTTATGGTTATATGAGTTTACGACAGGTTTTGATTGCTAGTAAATCAGATGCTTGTTATTTCAATTTATAACCAAAATGCTCTCATTATTGATTTTTTCGCCTATTACGAAATTGTTCATAGTTACAAATCAAAACCGTTAGCATGATGACAATTCAAACAAGATTTTTTTTTATTATGGATTTGCAACTGGCTTGTAAGATGTTCAATAAAAGTATTTAGTTAGTGAAGTACATGTCATATCAGTGAACAATTTTTCACCATTTCTCATGGCTTTTGAAGCAATTATGAATACTTTTTGTTCACGCTTGGCGAGTGGATATCAATAATTTATATTTTAGAATTCTTAAATTCGGTTGTCATATTAATTCCCAACTTAAAACTAGGATTCTTAGATGGCTAAAACCGAATTATTATGAATACATTTGAACATTGCATTTTCGATATAATCGGTATTGTCTCCTGTACAAGCTTGTGATATTTTGCTCTCGTGTGTTCCGTCTTATAATTGTACCGTTACAATTATGCAGGTGACGCAATGAAAGCTAGCCAAATTCACACAATCAATCATATAGTACGTACGATTATCGATATTCGGATGTGTGTAAAAAGCCAGCCAGTTATGTCTCTGACATTACCCTCCCGCCTTTTTGTGCGGTGTTCGCCGGCTGCATCCTCAGTGTAGATATGAAACTTACACGCTATTGATGGTGCAATCACTGATACGAAGCAGCCGAATTAGTGAACCTGACACTGTAGAAAAGCTCACAGAAATCATCAAGAGAAAAGGTGAGTCTTACGCGAAAAAGGCAACAAATGGACAGAATTTTATAGGAAAGTACATCTTGATTTTACTGACCTACTCAACAGTCATATTGCTGTTGATGCTATAAACTCCATTTTGCTAAACTACATGATCGTAGAATCCTTTTCGCTTTACACATTCTGTAATCAATGTTGTTAGAAATTCTTGACGTAAATTTGTCGAGGTTTCTACGAAACTATGTAGAAAAGAATCGCTCAACGCACTATTCACTTCCCCGATTATGAATCTTTTTCCTTGCTTTTTAAAACCAATCATCTTAATGCAATGACAAAAGCTGCTTGCACGTATTCAAAGTTTCACCACGAATATGTACAAACTCAGGAACTCCAGAATGCAAAAACGTTTCAATAATTTTCTTATGAATTCACACAAAAAAAATTCATACATTCTTAATTTCACCGAAGCTGTTAGAAAACACACTTGTGATATTTATCACCGCAAACTCCAAAACTATTTTTCCTCCGGAAACGAACTTGGCCTAGTCAGTGAGGAAATGCTAAAACCACTTCCCATTTCACCTGCACATTCTACGTCTACTACGTACAGATATTTCTCGTAAATACGGCAGTGACACAGTCTGGGAAAAGCTTTCGATTCAACAGTAAAATTTTCATTCTACTAAATTCCGCATAGTTAGCCACGCCAACCACGTGGACACTGTTGTTCTGAAAAGGTAACAGCAAACATTTAGTACTGATACACAAATGATCATTGCTAAGCATGCAAAAAGAAACCGTGTAAAAAAACAATGTATGTATATACGATGGCGACTCAAGGCGAAACGAGTAACGAAAACTGAACAATGAATGTTTTCATTTGGCACATTGGTGAAGGTAAAAAAATGGACGATTACATACGAATCTGAAATGGAAGGAACGGCGGTGGTGAGAGAGTGGTAGAAAGGATAAAACAAACAATACATGCATAATAACAACAACACAATGAGACGAACACTTACCCTCGGCACAGTGATATTTATCAGTCCCCAGCAAATTTTCTTCAGACCCCATCGTAGCCTGCCTTGCTTCTGGGCGCGAATGTCGTTGACAGTAGGATTTTTTTATGCAAATCGATGCGCCGGTGCAGGCGGGGTTTGAAGAAAGGGTGCATCGGAAGTGATCACGTTTAAGTTTATTCGATTTATCGGGGAGGTTTGCGGTTTTTTTAATTAAACAGTTTTCCAGAAACAACCACATTGTGGTCATTCGTTGTATTGTTGCATTTTAATGTCATTTATTTCACACAGTAGTCACAGTAGTGTAGAGTAGGTACACACGATACACAGACAGGAGGAAAAATTGGTTTGCGGGCGAAGAAAGAAGATAGATTATAGAAAGTACAAACAAAACAACTGTGCCAATATTAAACTCGAAACAAAATGCGTTTGATGGTGATGGCAGCTGTCAGTACCAACAAATGAAGGTACACGATAGGAAAGAGGAGAAAATGTAGTATATACACTCCACAGGATATCGACAAGGGTCAGACAGAAAAAAATGGACTAGAATGGAAATACATTTTTCTTGAACTAGAATTAGGTTACTAAGCTTCCGGAGATAGTTTGTCAAGCGCATGTCGGACTAACGTTTGAACGAGCTTTCAGTAGGCGGCGTTTAAATGACGTACGGTAAATCACACGAGGGAAAATTATAGTGACAAATGCTGATTGCATCTTTATTCATTCTAACGACATCATTCATTTCATAATATCCGATATCGGTGTTCAATAGAAAAAAACTGAAAAGGTAGGGTTGTCACCTGAACGGAATACGCCCGACAGTGTCGGCCCTTACCGAAACTGTCGGGCTTGCAAACTCACAATTATTTAATCCACAGGTCGAGCGACAACTCCTAATGATTATAACATTTCTTTCGTTATGACGTATAACCATCATTAACTTAGTTAAACTATTAATCTAAATAGTGCTTCTAATTGAGAGACCTAAATGTAAATATGATTATTTTACGATTACAGCGGGGTCTAAAAATAAAAACGACTGTTTTATATTACCCGACGTTTCGACCATTGTTTTTGGTCTTTTTGAAGGGAAATATGTTATCAAATTTCCTGATTCTAGTGTTTTCAAATTTCCTGTTTAAAACCAGTGGTCGAAGGAAACGTCAAGTAGTTAAATATAGAAGATCTTATTTGTTTAGACCGCTAAAGCAGTAAAATAATCATAGTTCTTCTAATATTTTTACCTCTTTTGGATAGCTAGTAATCGAAAAACGTCCTAACAACGTGCAAAAGACAGACACACCCTCCAACAAAATTCGAATCTGCATTCTTCGAACCTAGTTTTAACGATGTTGAACTGAAAATCGAATCAGTTTCGAACCTGGTTGTTATATCAGGTTTGCTCTAACCCCCGTTGCTAAGTGCGAAATCAACACAGTTTCGTGAAAAGTGTTTGTTTGATGAAACTACCCTGGGTCAGTTTCAGTTTTCTCATGCGAAAATGTCAATAGTGAGTTAGTCTCATCCTCGCACAAAGTCCCATGCAAATCTCGACATTTGCTGTTCGTACAGCCACCAATAAGAGATGGTCCGGTTTCGGGTACAAATACCCAAAACCTGACCCGAACCCGACGGGTATTGGGATATTGATATTGGTTCGGGTACAGAATAAGGTAGGTTTGTCAAGTGGGGGTCGTGTACGGGTGCCAATTTTTTTTTCATTTTCAATAGGTAGGGGTCGGGTTCGAGTTAAAAAATCTGGTCGGGTTGCGGGACTTTTTTCGAGTTCGGATCGGGTACGGGTAAAGATTATTATTTTTTTCTCGGGTTCGGGTCTAATATTGGTTATTACTTGGTTGTTTTCATTTGCTCTAACTTCTCTGTAGGAATAATTTTTTGTTACATTCCCTACAAAGCGCAAATAATGTCAGCAATTCAATGAGAAAAAGATATGCGACCTATTGAAAAATATTAGACCCGTATTTGCTCATACGCCTTTCGAATTACATGTTAGGGTGGTTCAAAAAATTGATTTTTTAAATTTATATCTTGGTCAAGAGTTTCTAAGAAAACTGCGTAGCTAGATAAAGTTGAAGTTTATTCATGATTCTAGTTTTTTTTATTTAGACCTTCAACACAACATATAAAAAAATTGCGGCGTATGTGGCACCCACTTTGCAAACACTTTTTTCTTATTCAAATGCTTAAGCAATATTTTATTTTTTGAATTTATGACACTTTATCATCTTTGTGGAATTCGTGTCAGAAAAGGCAAAAATGTGAATACAGTTCCTTTTGATATCTTTACGAAGTCGGCTATCTCCTACAACTTCACTTTTCCATTACGATGTTATGCACGTTTTTCTGACTAAAGCTTGCTTCAAATAGAATTGGAACAAAGACGATTGCCTGTATTTCAGTTATTTATTATTGAATTCAAGATCTTGTTTATACAAATGTAGCGTTTTCTTCATACTTTTAAGAAAAAATACGGATAAAATTATTCGTCACGGTTTCGAAGGAATTCTCGAATTTTTCCTGTAACACGACTCATTAGGCGGCGCACACCTTCTTCGTCCATCGTTTCAGCTATCTCATTCCACCAGATCGTCATCTAATTGATGTCTTTGACAACCTTTCCCTTTGGCTTGAGTCTCCTCTTCATGATTGCCCAGTAGGGTGGGACAAAATATTGATTTCAGCTCCACCAAACTTTTCCTGTTCCTTTTGGGTCCCATAAGCACCATGCAAAATTTTAGCTCGATCGGAGAAACTATATTTTTGCGCCCGAGGTTTAAAGTTTGTATGGGATTTAGTATGGTGAAATTCACTTTTTACAAAAAAATCGGCTGGATATCAACCTATGAACTCTAAAAATCAGTGCATGTGTTATTTTCGTAGGAAATTCAACGAATGAGAAAACTTTAGAAGACCGCAAAACAATCCGACGTTTGTAGAAAAAGTTATTAAAATAAAACCGGCACAAGGTCCGAACAGTGGCTCATTCCTTAATACATCTAACACCACTGCTGCTAGTGGTGGTAATATGAATTTACGTTCTTTTATTATTCCATAACGATTAATTTGAGTTGTTTGATGTCTTCACAAAAGTTTCTCAGCTTATTATGAGAATTTTTTAAAGTGCCAAGCCAGGTTCCAAAACTCACTGTAAAGACACAAAATTGTTTAACTTTTTAATTGGAAGAAATAGGTATTTGGAATCTTCTACAATGTTTTAGATAAACTCAAATTCAATAACTTTGCCGAAGATATAAACTCTCTATCTCTTGAAGTTTAGAAGATATAAACGATATTATTTTATGCAAACAAAAACATAATTTACATGACTTTTATGTGTCTTTACAGTAAAGTTTGGAGCATGGTTTGTCATTTAAAAATAATCTTCATTCTCTGCTGAGTAAGTATCGTGAAGATACCAAACAACTCGGATCAACCGTTATAGCACATTAAAAGGAAGTCACATCATATTACTTTCACTAGCAGCAGTGGTGCTAGATATATTAAAGAATGAGTGATTGTTTGGGCCTTGTGCCGGTTTTCCTTCAATAATTTTTTCTACAAACGTCGGATTGTTTTGCGGTCTTCCAAAGTTTTTTCCTCGTTAAATTTTCTACGAAAATAACACATGCACTGATTTTTAGAATTCATAGGTTGATCTCCAGCCGATTTAATTGAAAAAGCGAATTTCTCCATACTAAATCCCATACAAACATTACACCTCGGGCGCGAAACTATAGTTTTTTCCGATCGAGCTAAAATTTTGTATGGGGCTTATGGGATCCAAAAGGAACAGGAAAAGTTTGGCGGAGCGAGGAAATAAACCTTTCCATCTTTTTCCCATACAACCTTGTCCCACCCTATTGCCCAGTATTTCTCAATAGGGCGGAACTGGAAGCAGTTGGGTGGGTTAAGGTTTTTCAGAACAAACTGGACCCTTTTCTCTGCATACCATTCTTGAACGACTTTGCTGTAATGTTTTGGCCATCTTACCAAATCTAGCCAAAACATTACGGGATGGTCGTGGGATCGAATGACGGCAAATTTCGTTTTTATAGACACTCTTTTTGCTATAGTTCCGATGTCATTGTCTTATTTGTAACGAAAACTTTCGTTTTTTTGCCACAGTTGCAAACACCCTGCCAAATCATAAATTTTCTTGCAAATTTTTCGACAAAAACAAATTTAAATTTGGCTGGAACATCCCCCTGAGTCGTTGCCAAGTAAAATTTATGACCTGGGATTTGCCCGAAGTCAGCCTTGACATAGGTTTCATCGTCCATCAGAAGACACCTGTCGAACATGGCCAGCGCCTGGTCATATAGTTTCCGAGCGTGAATTTTGACCACACTATTCTGTTTTATGGTCCGATTTCACTGTTTGCTAGCTCGATACGACTTGATTACTTTCCGGAGTCTAGTTCTCTTCACGGTACTAAGGACAGCACTGAATTTTCTGGCCAAATCACGGTCCGACAGGTTAGGATTCCTCTTAATCGTCTTCAAAATCTTACCACGCAGTTTCCGGTCGGCAGTTCCACTCCGACGATTGGCTTGAGGCTTCCGAATCGTCGTCACTGTTTCCTTATACCGTTTGATAACGCGCTTGACAATTTCAGCTGTTTAGCTAGCCTAGATGCAGACCACAATTTTTTCCCTTCTTTTGGCTTCCATGTTGATTGTTTACAAAGGATAGTCGATATGCGGAATGTCAAAAATCATACGTGAAGCTGCCAAAATTCCCGACACGTGGGCGCCAAGAACTTCCAAACCCGTCCACCAGGAGCGCCACAATATGAGCAAAAGTTTGTTCCAATTGTAAATGAAGCAAGCTTTAATAGCTTAATTTGAACGACCAGAGCGTGGTGCATAATCGGTGTTTGAACGACCACGTTGAAATTCTGTATACCAGTCAATTATTGTTGGGGCAGAAGCCGAAGTTTCTATCAAGCTATTTCTTAGCTTAAACATCATTTTTTGAAATTTTGCCAGAAAACATATGAAGAATGTCGTGCGAGCGTTTTATATTTGTGACGCCATCTGTCTGTCAGACCGGGGTCTTATTAACGTAATCAGTCTTATTACAATTATAAAACTGGTCTACTATTGAGCACACTTTGGGACGTGGAAACTCGCCAGTTTCAGCATGTTGAAAAATAGAAAAGAAAAATAATCTAGGACTGTCAATACTACCTTCGATAAGAGACAATAACCATCAAAGTAAAAGTGCACATGTACGGTTAATTGTTCTGAAATATTCAGGGAATTACAGTTCGTAAATCACCATCAGAAAAATTATTGCATTTTCGGTATTAAAATGACAAATTTACATCCAGAACTCGAAGTTCTGAATATTCCCGAAAATTGATTAGCTGTCACTTTTCTAACTTTCCACAAGAAATAACGATTTTTTTTTCTTAAATTTCATTTTTGTATTTCTTGATTAAGCTAAAATTTTGCGTAAGTATTCTTCATCATTTTGCCATTTCAACTTGAGTATTACTTTTAAGAATGGTCTAAGAAAAATTCTTCCGAAATTTCCCTGTTTTTGCCCTCCTTTTTTACTGTTAATTTTCTATTTCATTCATCTATCGTTTTCAATCAGAGTAACAATCGAACATTTTCTACTTATCGATTGCGAGCAGCTGGGGAACCATTTTCAATGGGACCAAACAACACGCAATCATTCGAAAGCACATTCAATCAGTGAAAATTCCATGTAGCTAAATCGTATTATGACTTTATCCCTCTAATAAGAGCACCACGCAGACAGGGCGTCCCGCCGGTAGCCAGCGGTGATATTATACAGGCACAAACCCACTAGCTAGCGAAACGAACTTGTTCCGAAACGTGCAAGAATAAACAAGATGTTTTCCTCCGACAGCAGTCTCTTTTATCCTCCTGTAAACACTCCGACGCCCTCCGGTGGGTGGCCTGTCCGGACCGTCGTTGCTGTTTTCTGTGTTCCTTCTGAACGGCAAGCGGCGCTCTATTCGGCAAATGCTGCTCCTGTCAGTTTTCTCTAACCTTAGAGCAAGGTTGTGAGGAAATATAAAGGGAAAAGAAACACAGTTTACGTGACAGAGAAGGTAACATGAAATAAAAAATAGCAAACTTCCAAGAAGGACTCTCGTCTCCCGGACAAGAGAATATGCTACGGTGCAGAAAAACAAACATCTTCAGCAGCAAAACAGTATTCGTTCAAGAAGCTTGAGTATTTTTTCTTCAGGAAACATTTAGATATGGAACTTCGAAATTGAGATTTCAAATTAGTCGAACATAGAAAATTATTTTTATACAAAATAATCTCTTGATAGATGTTAATGAGGGTGATAAAATTTTGCTTTTCATGTATGGACCGGAAAAGTAGCTTATCGAAAAAAATAAAAAACGAACCAATCACAATTGGCAGTATCAAATGTATATCCTGGTACAATTGGCTCCTCCGATGCTCCTCCAAATCATCTGGAGGTGTCATATTAATAGACATTGTGAGCCAATGACAGCCGGTTCAGCGAACCCCGATCAAATGGTAGAGATCGATATTTCTGACATAAATCCAATCCCGGATACCGGATTGCGAGTCTATTCGATGGCGAAGAAAAACAATCCACGCTCGCCTCAGACCGATAGAATGTAATAAATAATGGATTAAATTTGAGACTGACCTTTACAGTTTCTGTTTAATAATTCTGCCAGGGGGGAATAAGATAATAAACAGAATATTCAGAAGGAGCTCTGGAAGCCAATTTAATCCGTTTCTGTACCATGCTCGATCCGGAACAGTAATAAAGCGATTCAGTGAGTATTTTTAAAGCTTTTTGCATCAATACGGTACTAGTTAAATCAAATGCCTGTAGATGGACGTTTGGAAGGTTAAAATAGATTTGGTTGCAGTACACACGGGAATGACAAAAATTATTACCCGAACATTTTCACATTATGTTTCGTTTCTATGTTTTCTGAGCTTGACGTGATTAAACCAATATTTATCCACGAGCATCCTGTTTGCTGATGCACTAGCACTGGATCGTTTGCAGCTTTTGTTGTAATTTTGTATTTTAGCACAAAAAAAATTACTCGAGATTCAATAAATAGGATCTTTTTAAGTAAGCATCAACAAAAAACACAATTTTCCAGACCACAGCAGAAAACAGTTATATTTATTAATTCAAGACAGGCGAAGTCAGAGAGAATTATTGCTCTAGCTCCCTCTCATAAAACGAGAACCATGTTCAGTCGAAACCCCAAGCGGAATAGTACTCTTAAGATCATGTTCTTACTTTCGTTTTTCGAGCGATCTTCAAAGCAGAGGTGGAAATAAGCCCATTTTGCGCACGAAAATGTGAATCAAGAGTTTCGATTGTGAATCAAAAAACCGAACACCGTGAATTAAAAACTTGCGATTATTTTTTAAAAATGTAAGAACTGTATATTACACAGAGTAGCAGCAGACCTTATGCATACGCGCTCTTTTCATTGCACTAAGACAAATTTGTTCTCATTCTCAGAAGACAATCATGCGCAGGCGAAGAGCTTTAGTTGCTCTCACAAAAACTCGTTCGCGCAGTTTTGTACCGCGGCAGAAATGGATGTACATCGCTTCGTTCGTTCTCAGCGCATTTAGCCAAGAACAACGTTCGAGTGGTCCAGTTTAATACCATTTGAGCAATTTTATTAGAATATTAAACCCTACATTTTTCGGCAGTTGTGTTTTCTGAGATTTGTTTAATTACTTTCCTGGACGTACGGCACAATATTGCTAATAATTAGGTTTTCAGAAGCGGGAAAAAGTATCTGTAACTATTCAATCATTCGAAAGTTTTATTTTATTTATTTCTTGAAAATCTTGATCAACACCACCTTAAAATTGATTTAAAATTGTTTTCCGAATCTATATATATAAAAATGCAGAGATCATTCTTTGTAATCGCATCACGTAAGAACGGATGGACGGATTTAGATGCTTTTTTTTTTGTTTGATCAGTTTTTACCCCCACCGGGTTCGCACATCAAAAAAATTAGGAAAACTTACCGGAAAAGTGGGAAAAACCAATAAAGTTATTTTATATGGACAATGGAATTTTCCACTGAAAAAGTCGCCAATGATTGCTAGATCATCAATAGGTGTTTGGCGCATAACGAGTTGCATAAGTGTTTGGCCGTCGAAGAAAGGAATACTAGATCGTTGAAAGAATCATTTGGCGCGCAACGAGTTGTTTTGTGTGAATTCATGTGGTTCGTCATTTCGAGCCACGTGCTTAATTGGGTATCAACATTATTGATTGCCAAATGATTCAATGATGGAACGCATATGAGTGTTCTAGCTATACCGTAAACATGATCAAAAGTTCTGATACTGTTTACCAGAAGATGCATTGTGTGCAATGTAATCAGTTAGTTGTTTATTGTTGGCCATCGTAGGCGTGAGTTGAACAAATCACGATTTTTGTACGAATCAATGATAAGATGCTGCTGTTTAAATAATGAGATCAATCATAGAGATTGGCTTTGAATTTAGCATGCTGAAGTTCGTTCGCATCGGGTAAATTCTGGTGGATTGAAAACCATTAGTTGTGAGATTTTATGCATTGACTCGAACGATAAGCTGCATACTGGTACAATCACTCCTCATCTTCACTCCTCTGTAACAGAAGAACTGCACATTATTTTCATATAAAACTTTCTGATATAGATTCTCAGTGCCGAACTCCACCATTCATTAATTGTAGGTGGGGTACTAAACAAAATTATGTGGTGTAGACTAATGAGATGACTATTGATAAAACTATTAAACGAATTCAGTGTTCATGTAAAAGTTAATGGATACAATATTCAAAAGAATGGTAACTTGAACTTTCGAATGTCCAAGAATTACTCATTTTATCATTCGATTTTTTAACAATATCAAACTAACCATAGTACTCAAGGAGGAGTAAGGATTTGAAGATAAAGTTCGGAAAATTCGACGTAACAAGGTCCATTTAAGTAAGAAGAAGATTTCTGGCATCTAAACTTTTACCGTCTACCAGAGCAGTCGAACTTAGCGATGCGAAACATCCGAGTCTCTGATATGTTAAAATTTTGTTTTGCCCACCACTCCCCCACACCAAAAAATTTACTAAATAGTTACTGACTGACCAGAATTCATACATTAAAAGTAAAAATAAAGTTTTATCGCTAAATTGTTTCTTCCTGTGATTGTCACGCTACGAACATTCATCAAACACGATTAAATAATATCACCAGACTAGCGAAAAGTGACGAACTACAAGTCGCGAGGGCAGCTTTTGTAAATTTGTTCTAATCAATTTAAAGTAGTCATCTCAGTTATTTTTGCTTCACTTTTTATTCCATATGTCGAAACCATAGTCTGAAACCATAGAGATCAACAATCGCTATTCGATGCACTGACTCAAAAGATGATTCGCGGTGCATTCGCTTTATTTTTGCGTAACAAAAGCTTTTAACATATTCACAATTTTTTTATGAATGCATCGCAGCCAAGTAATCAGTAAAATAATTGAAAGATACATTAACAGCATAACATTTGACAATTCTACTGTCCGAAAACATAAATTAAAAAAAAAAACGGGCGAGACGAAGTTCGACGGGTCAGCTAGTCATACATAAAAACACATTAAATTTATGATCTAGAATAAAAAGAGAGTAATCACGTTAGTAATTTTAATTATATTAAACTACTTTTCAAAAATGATAATATCGATATTTGGAGTAATTCTTTACACTTTAACCACCCGGTGAATGATCATTAATGATAAAATCCAGGGTGAATTAAAATAACAATGTAATAATAATAATAACAATAATTCACTTTAGATAATTTTGATTCCGAGGAACATTTTAATAGACATATATTATCGAATAAGATCAAAATAAAAATATCTGATTTCTATACAATTAGATTAAAATGAAAGGTTCATCATCAATATCCCGTGTTCAAAAATCGTCGAAAGTTTCCATGTAAAAATCAACACATTTGCTCTGAAAGTACCGGCTAAGTTTTTATCCGGTTATCCTATTCAAAGCTTTTTGCCCGGTTCTTGCACTAAAAACGTGTTTAATCCACCTAGCAGTGAGATGATACCTATTTTTATCAATCCGCATGTGTTTTTTGCATGAATATTCTTCGGTGTTTAAGTTTTCATGACATTATTTTAATGACCCTCGTTTTAAGCGACAATTTTAAATTTTAATCACTCATTACTCTGTAATGTCGAAACTGCAAATCGGATCGAATTTGAATCTAGAAGTGTGATAATCGATTAAACATGCCATGATATGTAAGTTCCACTCTAGAGTTTACGGTAATTTAAGGTACTTCCAGATCCGGTATTCAGGAACCAGCATAACCCAAACCGATTCGTATGGCCATATGACGAATAAATTACAACAGTTTTGAGTTCAACTTTGAAGCTTTTCGGGATTGTCATCTTCTATATCGGTTTGAATTTTAAAAATTCATCATCATGTAATTCGAGAACCGGAAGTCATAATTGGATAAAATAATTAATTTTTGTATATAAGTTTGTTTTAATTAAAATTTTTGTTTCTGAAATTTGATTAGGCTTTTTTTGAGAAAACGATTGAGCTTTGAGAAACGATTTTATACTGGAACCGGAATTCTAAAAGCGGTATGGCCGAAGACAGATAAATTCACCTGAGTAGCTGTACACTTTACATTTGTTTCAAAACATTTGAAAATCAGTTAAGACATCTTTGAGAGATCATAGCACGAATTAAATTTTTAGGTGCCTTCTGATCGACAACTGAATACCACTAAAACTGAAAAAAGTTAATTTTTTTATCGACTATCCAAATCTGCTAACCCGATAAACCTGATTAAATTATGTGGAATAGACATTTTTATACAATCCCCGAAACCGGAAGTTGGATCTGACTGAAAAGCAAGATGTTTTATAGAACTTTGAAACTTTTCATTTGAATCTTAGATGATTCTTAGATTTCATTTGCATCATAGATCGGTTCAGCCATCTTCAAGAAAAATGAGTTACACAATTTTGATTTCGTTTCACATATCATCCTGTAGTTCCGAAACCAGAGGTCGGAACCAAACATAATGCAGGAACTTTGTTTTTTTTTTTTTTATTCAATAATATAATATAATATTAAGGCACACTGCTTAAAGGAACTTTGTTTGGGAGCATACGACTTTTCGTATGAATCTGAATTTGTAGAAAAGAAATTTTCCGAGAAAATTAATTGAAGTTATTTGTCACACACGCATTTGCTGATCTCGACGAACTGATTCGAATGGTATATGGATGTTATGTTCTTCCAGCATTTATTGCTGTAAGTAGTTTTAAACAATATAATTTAAAAAAAAATCTGCCATCATCTGGTTTATATATGTCATATTCGAACGATTATGTTGCCAAAAACGAGCCGTGCCAAAATCGGTCCGAGGCTAAATGTCATGAAAAAGAATGCTGTACACAATCCTTTTGGTTCTTAGAAACAATTGTATGTAACAGTATAAAAAATCGTGTTTTCCGTTGCTCCCAAGCATTTCTTTGTCATACAGCGCTCAAAACTCCTACTGCTGGAATAGGGGGAAAAGTCGCTTACAGAAAAATTTCGATATCTCCGTTAAAAATGGACGGATTTTAACAATCTATGGCTTGTTGGATAGGTATTACCGTGCGGAATCTAAGTCTGAAAACATATTCTGTTTTCAAGGTCAATTGTGACAGATACTGTCAAAAAACTGAAAATTTTGACATAAAACTTTGTATAACTCAAAAAGTAAACATCCGATCTCAAAACCATTCAATAGCGTTTTGGGTGACGGGAAGACCTTTCATTTGCGACTAGTTTGATGAAAATCGGTCCAGCCATCTCTGAGATCTCGACCTCTTAGTTGACAACACACATACGGACACACACACATACACACACACACACAGACATTTGCTCAGTTCGTCGAGCTGAATCGATTGGTATATGTCATTCGGCCCTCCGGGCCTCGGAAAAATTTTCGAAAGTTTGAGCGAATTCTATACCTATTTTTTATATATATAAAAATAGGTAAAAAGGCTCTAAACGTCTGATTTTGGCATACAAAGTATTAATTCATGTTTCGAATTCAAAACTAATTAAAGGGGGTTTCAACGACAAGTTGCACTTATCAGCCGTTCATATAACGCTCAATCACTTTTTAAAATCACGCAGAGATTTTTTGATAAAAAGCTTTGGAAATTAATGTTTTATTTATGTTAACTTAAATATGTATTGTATGGCGTAATATGTGTATTGGACCGCAGATTTTTTGTCGTGAATACGACTTACTTTACTATGGGGCACCTTTTCAAAATTTACCCTGTCAAGAATGGGCAGAGCTTTATCGCGAATATCTCTTGATGTACTCAACCCAACAACATATTTTTTTCAACAAGCAAACGGAAATATGATCAGGAATTTGTGATTAAATTTTCAACAGCGTGAGATAACCATAAATAACTGCAAAACAAAGTTTTCTAATACTTTTGGAAATAATGAGGAAAATTTATCACGCTTGCTTGCCTTTTTCGCACCCTGACGACGGTTTTGAGGTAGTCTACGGAGAAGCGGTATAAAGTCTTAAACGCTCAGGTTGCGCTATCATTCGCTTGTAATTTCTCATTTGAATTGTATTTTGGAACTGAATTTGGGATCCAAATTCCACCTAAATTTGTTACTCAATTTTTGTTTTACAATGTAGTTTTGAAATTCAGTTCCAGAATTTAGTTCCATAAAGCTTGCTTCAGATAGAATTGGAACAAATACAATTGCCTGTATTTCAGTTATTTATTATTGAATTCAGATCTTTTTTATACAAATGTAGCGCTTTCTTCATACTTTTAAGAAAAAATACGGATAAAATTATTCGTCACGGTTTTGAAGAAATTTTTCCTGTAACACGGCTCATTAGGCGGCGCACACCTTCTTCGTCCATCGTTTTAGCTATCTTATTCCACCAGGTCGTCATCTGATTGATGTCTTTGACAATCTTTCCCTTTGCCTTGAGTCTCCTCTTCATGATTGACCAGTATTTCTCAATCGGGCAGAACTGGAGCAGTTGGGTGGGTTAAGGTTTTTCGGAACAAACTGGACCCCTTTCTCTGCATACCATTCTTGAACGACTTTGCTGTAATGACAGCTTGCCAAATCTGGCCAAAACATTACGGGGTGGTCGTGGGAAAGAATGAACGGTAAAATTCGTTTTTGGAGACACTCTTTTTGGTATAGTTCCGATGTCGTTGTCTTATTTGTAACGGAAACTTTCGTTTTTTTTTTGCCACAGCTGCATATGCCCTGCCAAATCATACATTTTCTTGCAAATTTGTCGGCAAAAAAAATTTAAATTTGGCTGGAACATCCCTCCAAGCCGTTGCCAAGTAAAATTTTTGACCTGGGATTTGCCAGAAGTCAGCCTTGACAAAGGTTTCATCGTCCATCAGAAGACACCTGTCGAACATTCTGTTTTATGGTCCGATTTGGCTATTCTGTTTTATGGTTCGATTTGGCTGTTTGCTAGCTCGATACGACTTGATTCCTTCCCGGAGTCGAGTTCTCTTCACGGTACTATCAGGAATCAGAACAAATTGGCTCGAATGGCACGTTCCCCTTGATATTTGGAGATTTGTGCCTTGCCATCCATATTATTTGTTTTCATCATTTTCCCGATGTGTTAGAGGGAGGGATCGAAGGGAAATGGTAAGGTTTGGACTAGGAGAATGGGGGAAATTGACGACACAAAAAACATAGAAAGCAGAAGTAAATTCTGCACCCCTGAGGGATGCTGAACAATCTGCTGGGGATCACATTTAGTGAAAGCAGAAGTAAATTCTGAACCTTTGCGAGGTCCCGAACAGTCTGCTCTTAAAGCCTATTCAGGTTTGTTACTATGTACGTTTTTCTGATGAACGATACGTACATAGATTTTCTGAAAACCATAGTTCAGACGGAATTTTGTTTTCTCTAGAAGGCTCATTGAGTCATCGTCGATACTGCAGAAAAACATGCGTTTTCCCACAGTAACCGGACCCGCCTTGAGTAACATCCACCGATTCAACAAAATCCCCGGATTTTGCAGATCTAATCTCATCAGAACATCGGATACAGCCAACCCTTCCTCAGTATCCCAAGGAATAGGAAGGCAAACCCGATTTTGATGTAGACTGTAGGGTTCAATAATGAACTTACTATCGCCAGCCTGCTGGTTTATCAAACCAAGCTTCTGCTTGAGCCAGGCACTGCTCATCTCATTCTCCGGAGAGAACCAGACGATGCCGTACCTAAGTCCACAGCCTTTGAAGCTTGGTATAAACTCCGTAGACGGCGTTGTGAAGAGACATTTGTTCAAGTCTCTTAATAAATGGGCTTTCAGGTCCTCAGTGAACATACCGTTCAACATCCGGACCTGAAAGCGCTCAGTTTGTTCGGACAAGTGGCCTCTAGAAGCAGAAGTCGCCTTTCCGAGAGCTTGTCTTTTGCGAATCTTCTTTTTTAGATTTCGCTCAAAGTTTTTACCTTTGTCTTCGCCTTCTGTTTCAACGGTGGAAGGCGAAGGACCGGGTTGAACATCCATCGCAGTCTGACTACTCTCGAATCCATTCCCTCTGACTTCCATATTCTGGTCGTTCCGACACTTTGTGACGGAACTCCCAGGTTTCTGGCCATCAGACGGTTCGGAATGAGAGCAGTCAGATGATTGGATGTATTTTGTATCCATTTTCCGAAAAATAAAAGAGAAAAAAGCGATACGAATTTAAAGCGTGAAAGCGCGCGAGGAAATACTCAACCTTTCGCTAGTGCGATCCAAAGTAAAAGAAAGCCGAAAGTGCGTTCCAAAAGAACAGAGTTGGATACTCACTAATACTTTAATCCTAATTAGGTAATCCCAAATTCTATGGCAGAGAATTTGTACGCAATTATATTCACAAGTAAATATAAATGCTTCGTATGGACGAGTGTGACAAACTGTCCAAATCTACACACACCGACCGAAGATACACTTGAAGTGTTAAATCGGAGTAATAAATTGTACACACAGTGGTGCAAACGTTCGAGACATGCTCGGCAAACCCGCAGCCCAACTGAAAACCCCAGAGCAGCCCCCCCAAAAGCTGTTATAAACCAACAGAACAATAAATACCACAGAGGTCAAAGTGCAAAAATGACATCTGATTTGCATCCAGTGCACTGTCTCCACAGCCAAGGGAAAAAGGAAGCGACCAGGACATCAATTTGAGCAGCACTGTTCGCGAGCAGTTCCCAAACCGTCCACACCGCGGTGTACAATTTAACACTCCTGTATCTATATAGAACAGCTAGCGCTGGCTTACCGCGCAGATTCCCTGCATGGCGCCAAGTAGTAAAGGGATATAATTTAAATCCAACGATCACACAGCGACAGATCGTGTGGAGATGAGCCAGAATGCTATTTACACATATAGCGAGTGCCCAAACAAAAAAGTTTGAAACTTTACTATCTTACCGGTATTGACCAGTACAAATAGTTTTACACCACCAGTTGCGATTGAAAGGCAACCGATTGGTGTGTATTTTGCATCTGTCACATACCTGAGTGCCCAAAGGCACCGAATGTAATGTGAAGATAGAGTGCAAAAACATTTATTTTTCCTCAGTGACACACATAGGAAGAATAAACTTACCTGAATGGTATGAGTTCATATCAAACCTGTATACTAGCCAAAGGGCTAATGGAATCCTATATACCGATGTTTGACCGGCAATATAATAAAAACACAAACACTGGCTTGCGAAGACGCGATGATCGAAGCGACCATGGCGAAAAAAAGATCAGCAGCCATCAATTTGGCTGATCGGCACTTTAAAATATGCTGTTTCCAGCCACTAAAATGCACTCATTGCATCATTATAGGGTGCGACAACCCTTTAAAAACACTGAAACCACTTCTATAGCTTCCACTCGCGCAGTTTTCACTGTTTAAACCGACTTTTATTTCGGAGGGTGTTTGTGGTGTTGTGTCCACTACCCGATCACTTCACTATTCTGTTTTATGGTTCGATTTGGCTGTTTGCTAGCTCGATACGACTTGATTCCTTCCCGGAGGTGAGTTCTCTTCACGGTACTAAGGACAGCACTGAATTTTCTGGCCAAATCACGGTCCGACAGATTAGGATTTCTCTTAATCGTCTTCAAAATCTTACCACGCCGTTTCCGGTCGACAGTTCTACTCCGACGATTGGCTTGAGGCTTCCAAATCGTCGTCAATGTTTCCTTATACCGTTTGATAACGCACCATACGGTATTTCTGGGCAATTTCAACTGTTTAGCTAGCCTAGATGCAGACCACAATGGATTTTCCAAATAACTGTGCACAATTTTTTCCCTTCATTCGGCTTCCATGTTGATTGTTTACAAAGTACAGTCGATTTGCGCAATGTCAAAAATCATACGTAAAGCTGACAAAATTCCCGACACGTGGGCGCCAAGAACTTCCAAATCCGTCCACCAGGAGCGTCACAATATGAGTAAAAGTTTGTTCCAATTCTAAATGAAGCAAGCTTTAATACGGTTTCAAAAGTTAAGACATGGACTCCGAAACTGAATCATAATTCTAGATTTTTGGAACCGGTTCGTTCACTATGACTGGAACCAAATTTAGTGTCTTAATTTGAGTTCAGAATTCATATTCAGAATTATCATTCTGGAACAAAATGATTGATATGAGTTTCAATCTGAATTTTGGAATAAAATTTCGAATCTGAATCCGAATTTTGAGACTGACTTCAGAACCTGAACTTAATTACTGATTGTAGTTTTTGAATTCTTATTCCGATTAAGCATGCTGGAATTGAATTTAGGAACTTTGGAACTGGATTCAGTGCTTCAAGTCAGGTTCGGAATTCAAGTGCAGTATTCAGTTCTAGAATTGAATTTAGATCCAGAATTGTGAAAATGAGTTCGGGTCCAGAATTCTAAAACTAATTTAATTATTCCGATTCCGAACCTGAATTTTTCAAATGAATTCGGATTAGTCCCTTGATCCGAATTCAGTTCCAGTCATACTTCAGCAAAGATGCTCCGTTATAATTTTAGAAGCGAAGCAATAAAAGTTGTGCTATTCACACAATCAATATTCGGAGGTGTGAAAGAAGCATTTTTGTTTTGTTCGTCTTCACGTCCTCCAGTTATGTCTCTGACATTATCCATCCACCTTTTTTAGATTCAAAACAAAGCTATTATGAATTGCATTTTAATCAGATTCAACCTCCGATTCTGCAATTTCTGAATTGTGAGGCTTTTAACCTCATGGTTATTCAACTCTTCGGATCAGAAAAACTGCACAAAAAAAAATAAAACTGGCATATAATTCCACATAAAAAGGTTATAAATCTTCAAAACTGGTCTCATACATACATTTCAAATTACCGTTTATGTCAAATAAATTAACAGAATCAGGAATTTATTCAAAAACTATTACGAGTTTGATTTTTATGCTGATTTGACAGAACGTTTTTCTGAGAATCTACAAATTTTTTCATCTAATTAGAATGACATACCCACACGGAAAGACCGAAATTAGCATTTTGGCGAAAAAATTAGTTGATTTTCTGATTTCAGTTAGTTATTTTTTGAGACAACTAAAAAAATCTTACTTTTGCTAATTTAGATTTTTTAATTCTAATTTTCTTAATAATAATAAAATATTTGTTGAAATGGCTTTTTTTTTAGTTGAATTCACCAATTAAACGTGCTGTCATTTCTTAGCTAAGGCACGCTTCATATCCATTCAACTAATTTTTTAGTTGAATTAGAGAAATAAAACGTTGTTTTCAACCAACATAAATGGTTGAATTGGTTTTTGCAATTAGCAGCTGTATGGCGCTCGTTAACACCGTAATGACTACTAGCCACTAGATGGCACACTACTACCGAAAAAAATTTCAGTCGCGGTTATCTTTTCTATATTTGCAGGTATAAATACGATGTTGTATTGGAGAAAAAGACATAAGCGAAACATAAACTTCTTTTTGAAAATTTTACTTCTAAATTGCTGTTTTCTTCATTCGACTTCGCGAAATCGACTCTCTCACTGAAAACTTTGAGCACTCGGAAAACAAAAACCGAATACAAGTAGTACACCGGACGGCGTAGCCCGAAATGAGAAGATACAAAAAAAAACATCATTTGACGTGTACAATTAGAGTGCAACATTCGAAACTCACTTCACTGTTTCGCGTAAAAACATTATTACCCACAATCGCTTTAACTGCGCACAAATTCTGAATAAATACACTTTCCACTAACAGTTTACGTCATTTTTACATATCGGTTTAGAAAATTATATAGGGATATATCGTAACACATGCGAAAAACATCTAAACAATTTGCGAGTAGTTTCAACAAGACTGTCCCTTTTAGCTTTTTAATGGATTGTTTTGCTTTGACATTGCTGTCCTTCAGTAATGACGGTGATAGATAAATAGAATCAAAGTTTCTGATTTTAATAACGAAATTAGTTGTCAATGAGAATTTCGTGTTGGATTGAAATATTGCTGGTTTGTGTCCAGAATATTCGTCAACTAAACACTTTCTCTAAAAATAAGAGTTTTTTTCAGCACAGTAAATTCTAAATTTTAACTAATTTTATAGTTATTTTGGAAATTTTGTTGTTAAAATCAACTAATTCAAAAACAGTAATACGAATTAGGCGCAGAGCTAATTTCGGTCGTTCCGTGCATATGTAAAAGATCCTGCAGTTGAATTCTTGAACTTAACAGACAGTGAAACTGTAAACTTCGAAAATACTCCTGAATCAGGTCGGGAAAAATCAAGTTCAAACAATCATCAAATCATAATCACTAGCGAAGATGATCACTTGTGATCTATACCAATAGAGATCACTACTGATCTAATTCTTTTAAGACCAGTTGATCAGTGATCTTTGAATCACATCGATCCTCCGTCGATTATGTGAATCGGTACTAATTTTGAGCTTCTATTTCACTGATTGCTGTAAGATCAAATCACTTGATGATAGCCCGGGTTGGAGGGTCACTGCATAGGACACTGGTCTCACTAGCCAGTTTTCGTATGTTCGAGCCTCAACCTGGAAGGATTCTTAGTGTCAGTAGGATCGTAGTACTACTAACCATGCAATGATTCTGTACGCTATGAATCGGCTGCGAAGTCTGTTGAAACAGAAAGGCTAAATTCCGCGAAAGGAATGTAATGCCAGGACTTTTATTTTCGATCAGCTTTGAGCATTGTTGATTGATTGAACATTGAGTGTCGATTGATTTACGCCTACAATCGTTTATCTAGATGAGGGGTCCTACAGGAATTTTTAACTATGGATGACGCGTATCAATGAGAATTTAAAAATCATAGAAAAATTGCCAATTTGGTATCTCTGATGAGTTTAGTAACGGGTGATAAGGAATATTAAAGGAGCATGTACATCAATGTTTATCGTCAGTTCATATGCTTGAGGATGCTCAAATTGGGGAAAATTGTCAATTTATAACTTTCCGGAATGCTCCTTCAGCAGTCCTTATCACCAGAGTTGGGAAAAATACCGGAAAAATTCATGGTATGTTCATGCACTAATTAGGTTAAACTTATATCGTTTTCGTTTTTGAACCAAGACGCGGGCTACTCTGACTCCGAGTAAAACGATCACGTGGTACGCGCCCTAAACAACAACTCATGAAAAAAAAAAGAAAAAATAAACAAACTCGGCTTTTTTTATTTACTGTGAAACAAAAAAAAATCCTATTTCCACCCCTGATTCAAAGTCATGAGCGAAGAAAGCATATTTAGTTTTTAACTGCAACAACGAGAATAGAAAATAAAAACAAATATGTTTTAATCCACCTTGTTGTGTGAAGACGTCTTTCTCATATTACTCCTATCCTCCCAATCAGTACTGTGGGAGTCTTAGAAAAGAGTTCATTGAATAGAAACAGGTAAGTTTGTTCGGGCGTAAACTAGCACAACTGAAATATTTGAGAGCCAAAATTAGTAGATTTTATTGCCGTTTTTTACATCATCGCTCTAAATGACGGGTTGAAAACCGTCAAATAATCCATTGTAGTATTTCGGAACCGGTTCGCTTGGTCATTAACTAACATGACCTTGACCAATTGAAACAGTTCTGAGCACAATTTTGTAGAAGTTTTTTTCTTTCTGTCTTTTCTATATAGAAAGGCTCTGCAGTCACTCTGAAAACCGATTTCAGCCAACCAGTTTCAGATTAGTAAATTTATGTGAGTCTGTAGATATGTAAGGTGGCTGAACCGATTTTCGCAAAGTTAGATTCAAATCAGTGGTATTGAAATTACATACAATATTTCTCGAATTATATTTTGATTCAACTTTCGGTCTAATTTTTTCACAAATGATCAAGTAAAAAGCTGCAATTTCGTTGAAATTTGTTCATAAACAACTCCAGTTTGTACATATTGTTGGTCAATATCCCTAGTTTTCTGATCCGGAGGTTATTCTATTTTATGTCCAAATTAATTTTTTTATTTCTATTCAAAATTTAATAAAACTTTTTTGTTCATCACACCATTAGGTGGATTAAGACTGATGGATTTGTCATCTCCATCCAAGAAACGACTTGAAATTTCAAACAATCTTCATTTTATAATACCAGAATCGGAAATCAGATACGGAAACATATAGAGCCCAGGTAACTGGCTGTCGCGAAACATATAGAGCCCAGGTAACCAGTAAGCACCAATAATGGCATTAAAATAGCTTTTCATGAGCACCAAACAATTTTATTATAGCACTATATCTCCAATCTGAAAGCTTATTTGTTTTAAATCAATTCGAATTCAGCTTTCAGAATTCAAGCTAGCCATTAATAATTAATCAATCTATGAATAGTCGTATGTTTGGCCAAAGTCGGCCTTAATTCAGTCTCAATTGCGATTGAAATGTCAAGTAGCGATTATTTGCTATCAGATTGCGGACTTAGTGTGTGCTTATTGATTAGCGGAGAGTGAGTGCCGTTTTGGAGATTTTGAGCATTATTACCGGAACTTTCGGAACAAGACCTGTGAACTGTAGGAATTTATTTGCTATTTTTTTAAATTAGTAAAATTAAACCATCTTCTATAAAAGCATTGAATTTTTCGGTTTTTTACTCATCTTACTGTAATTCTGGAAGTCAGATCTATATGATATTTGGAACATTAGGAGCAGTAGTGCCGTTCATTAGAGCCAGAGTTTGTGTGAATCGGATCGGTCATCTCGGGAAAAAGTTATTGTTTAATTTTTAATCACATACATAGAGAAATAGATTGAAATTGATCTTCGAACTCAATCCACAGCCTAATATTATTCTCGAATCAACTTAAAATTATTGAAATCGGTTCATCCATGCCTGAGAAAATCGAGCGTCGGGGAGATTTATCGGTTACGTCAATCTTACCATTATATCTCCGGGACCAGTTAAGAATGCCATTTGATCTTCGAACATGATCCACAACTCAATAGCATCTCTCAAACGAGCCTAAGCTTGTTAAAATTGGTTCAGACATCAGAGAATGAAAGGACGAAAAAAGTGCGTTTCACCAATACCATTCCATCTCCGGAACAAGAAATGTTACTATGTTTTTCCAAAATAGATCCAGATTGTCTTTAGAAAAGGGCCAAATTTTTAAAACCAGTTTTTTTTTAAAATAGCTATTAACACTCTAGATTTTACATCTAAAAATAAATCATTTATGAGTACATTATGCTCTATTTTTTCAGATTTTTAAAACTGTGGACGGATATAATATTAGACTTTGGGGGGACGGGTATAGCGTGATGAGATAGTCGATGCCTTTCGCGCAGCCCGCCTGGGTTCGATTCCCAACCCCGCACATAGGGTCAGAAAGATTTTCTGGTCCGAAGAGGCGAATGACCTAAGATGTTAAAGCCTCTATAATTGAAACAAAAAAAAATATTAGACTTTGACAAAAATAAATCATTCGAAAAAATTATGCGTCTCCATCAAATTGTAATCCGATGGAGACCCATGGTATTTAGTTCTAGCCTTTAAAACCAAATACCATGCGTTTCCATCTACAACTTGAGTCATTTTGCATTTATTTCACATTTATATTCAAATCAAATAAATCAACAAACACACTGCAGTTAATTTTAATCTCAAATTTTTACTATATTTAGTAAAAATTCTAACGAACATTAAAATTATAGTTATTTTGCTAAAAAATATTCCCAGACACCGATCGCAAAATCAAGAAAGATTCAAAACCAAGCGAAATTTGAAAAACTATCAGTTTTTTTTTGCCCTAATATTTTGTTTCGACGGATTTACAGTCAGTCCGATCGCAGCTTGATTTATCCGTCTTTATGAGTTTAAGCCATTTGACTTAGCTGTCTTCTTGAACAATTTCAGGCAACTTGGCCATTCATACCATGTGATACAGAATTAGCATTAGCATTAGAGACCGCCCGTGTGTTGCTACTCCGTTATTGATCTGGACCAATTGAGATTGCAAAATGATTTTTTGAAGTAACATGTTTGGGAATAAAACATTGTTTCACACTGTGCAAACTGTATTGAACCATGCATGCTGATCAATACCGACGCCGGCCACGTCCGAATGCAGATCTACTTGGGAGGGAAAGGATTGTTAGTTCGATGCATGTTGCTACTAAGAACCGAGGAATCCTCTGCATTCCCACATGCATCACAGGAGAGGATACTTTGTTAGTAAATGTTTTAATAATGTTATCATGTGTTTATTGCTCTGGGTAGCCGGCTACCAAGAATGTTTTAAAGTATTATCGTTTTATGTGTTACTTTGTGCTGGCAATATAATGCACGAAACAGTCAATCTCCGAAATTGACAAAACTCCGGACAGCCGGCTGTCGAGTATGCAGTCACTCGTTTATGCATCTACCTTTCGCGTTTTTTTAGTCATGCAAAAAAACACATGCGGATTGATAAAAAAAGGTATCATCTCACTGCTAGGTGGATTAAGCACGTTTTTATAAATGAAACTACGTGATACAAAATAAACGAGCGAATAGGATTTAGACAAAAAAGTTGATTCATTGCATTGAAATATTCTAAACAGTTATTATAAAATCATTTTAAATCACCAAACAAAGGTCAACAGATTTCACGCGCGTCTTGACTCTTTATTATTTCCGCTTTATTATTTTAATTATTTATTGAAATTATTAATTGGTTATATTAGTTGATCTGGGCAGCCGGCTACCGAGAAAAATATTAATTTACTGTTTGAAATATTAATATCAAGTGTTTTTTACTATGTATTCAATATACCGATATATGTTATCTCTGTTATTAACTTTGTAATATAAACGGATTTGCGCAATGGTTTATTTTTATCATTCATTTTATAATCCTGAAAGACAATCAATAACATGGAAGAAGAAATCATTCCTAATGAAACTTTTCTCCGAAGCTAGACGGAAATTGATAGATTGAATAGAGATGATTTAGTAAAATAGAGTAATCAGAAGTAAAACATTGAAAATATCTGATAACTGAAAGGAAAAAGAAACTCCTGCAATTGTCGCCTTTTACGACATGGAAGCAGGAACCCAGTGGATCTATTCTTGGTTCATTTTTTTCCGCCGGATTCCACACGGCATCTAGGCTGGTACAGTCCGGAGAGACTGTCAATCTCCTAGTGGACCCCAGCCCCTCATTCATACCATGTGATACAGAATGTCGACGAACAGTTTGCCCTAGAAATAATATCTGAAGAGTTTTTTTTTTATTTCGCTTGGTTTTAGGTTTTTGACTTCGCACATGGTCATGGTGTCTGATGAATAATGTTGTCTGCCAAAGAACTATATTTTTAATATTCCTTATATCAGCTTTCATTAAAAATAGCAAAAATAAGTGATTAAAGCTAACTACTGTGTACTTACATTGATTTGAATACAATAAATGTGAGAAAAATTATTTATCAGTTCAGTATATTAAAACAAAAACTTGTCAACTCATTAGTTCTGATTCATGTTTCTCTCACTGGTCGTTCCTTATGAATTACAACCGTCCGCTGGCTCACATGTTCACTAATGCATTCCCTACATAATTGCTTGGTAAATCGAGCCAGGCCAAGCGGGCGTGTGTGAAAAACATAATGAATGAAATTCTTTTATTATTATTAATTACGTCAAACTCAAGTTGTAGATGGAAACGCATGGTATTTATTTCTGAGGGCTTGTGATATATGATTTTAGAACTAAAAAACGTGTTTAATCCACCTAGCAGTGAGATGATACCTTTTTTTACCAATCTGCATGTGTTTTTTGCATGAATATTCTTCGGTGTTTAAGTTTTCATGACATTATTTTAATGACCGTCGTTTTAAGCGACAATTTGAGATTTTAATCACTCATTACTCTGTAATGTCGAAACTGCAAATCTAATCGAATTTAAATCTAGAAGTGTGATAATCGATTAAAGATGCCATGATATGTAAGTTCCACTTTAGAGTTTACGGTAATTTAAGGTACTTCCAGAGCCGGTATTCAGGAACCAGCATAACCCAAACCGATTCGTATGGCCATATGACGAATAAATTACAACAGTTTTGAGTCCAACTTTGAAGCTCAATCCCATCTTCTATATCGGTTTGAATTTTAAAAATTCATCATCATGTAATTCGAGAACCGGAAGTCATAATTGGATAAAATTAATTAATTTTGTATATAAGTTTATTTTAATTTGAATTTTTGTTTCTGATATTTGATTAGGCTTTTTTTGAGAAAACGATTGAGCTTTGAGAAACGATTTTATACTGGAACCGGAATTCTAAAATCGGTATGGCCGAAGTCAGATGAATTCACCTGAATAGCTGTATAGTTCACATTTGTTTCAAAATATTTGAAAATCAGTGAAGACATCTTTGAGAAATCATAGCAGGAATTAAATTTTTAGGTGCCTTCTGAATCGACAAAAAGTTAATTTTTTTTATCGGCTATCCAAATCTGCTAACCCGATAAACCTGATTAATTTATGTGGAATAGACATTTTTATACCAATCACCCTGTATCCCCGAAACCGGATGTTGGATCTGGCTGAAGAGCAAAATGTTTTATAAAATCTTGAAACTTTTCATTTGAATCTTAGATGATTCTTAGAATTCATTTGAATCTTAGATCGATTCAGCCATCTACGAGTAGAATGAGTTACACAATTTTGATTTCGTTTCATATGTCATCCTGTAGTTCCGGAACCAGAGGTCGGAACCAAACATAATTCAGGAACTTTGTTTGGGAGCATACGAATTTTCGTATGAATCTGAATTTGTAGAAAAGAAGTTTTCCGAGAAAATTGAGTGAAATTATTTGTCACACACGCATTTGCTGATCTCGACGAACTGATTCGAATGGTAAATGGATGTTATGTTCTTCCAGCATTTATTGCTGTAAGTAGTTTTAAACAATATAATTTAAAAAAAATCTGCCATCATCTGGTTTATATATGTCATATTCGAACGATTATGTTGCCAAAAACGAGCCGTGCTAAAATCGGTCCGAGGCTAAATGTCATGGGAAAGGATGCTGTACACAGTCTTTTTGGTACTTAGAAACAATTGTATGTAACAGAATAAAAAATCGTGTTTTCCGTTGCTCCCAAGCATTTCTTTGTCATACAGCGCTCAAAACTCCTACTGCTGGAATAGGGGGAAAAGTCGTTTACACAAAAATTTCGATATCTCCGTTAAAAATGGACGGATTTTAACAATCTATGGCTTTTTGGATAGGTATTATCGTGCGGAATCTAAGTCTGAAAACATATTCTGTTTTCAAGGTCAATTGTGACAGATACTGTCAAAAAAGTGAAAATTTTGACATAAAACTTCGTATAACTCAAAAAGTAAACATCCGATCTCAAAACCATTTAATAGCGTTTTGGGTGACGGGGAGACCTTTCATTTGCGACTAGTTTGATCAAAATCGGTCCAGCCATCTCTGAGATCTCGACCTCTTAGTTGACAACACACATACAGACACACACACATACACACACACACACACACACAGACATTTGCTCAGTTCGTCGAGCTGAATCGATTGGTATATGTCATTCGGCCCTCCGGGCCTCGGAAAAATTTTCGAAAGTTTGAGCGAATTCTATACCTATTTTTTATATATATAAAAAAAGGTAAAACCATGGGTCCCCATCGGCTGATAATTTGATGGAGACGCATGGTTTTTCGAATGATTTACTTTTGTTAAGGTCTGATATTAGACCCGTCCACATTTTTTTCTAAATTTGAAAAAATACTGCGTAATGTACTCATAAATGATTTATATTTGATGAAAAATCTAGAGTATTACCAAACTTGTGAGCGCGAAAAAAAAATTCCGAAAATTACAAACATTTTTTTTCATAAGAAATACAATTTCAAAAATTCTGAAAAAAAAATCAGAAAGGTTTTTCATAACTCCTAACATATTTCTGATTTATTTCAATTTTTTTGCTGAAGAGGTTTTTGAAAAATTTAAATAAAATGAAAATCAGAAGAACCACCCTAACTCCATAAATATGGCAGTTAAAGGGTTAAAATTTTGAGAAAATCATCTCCAATACAAACCCTTTCAAACATCTTATATTAATTTTATTTCTGTTTGGGGGAAGTTTTTATACGCAAACCAGACTATACCCTTTTAATATTAGAAAAATTTGAGAAGCAGTATTACTGGAAATTTAGAGAGAAAAATGTGCAATACACTGAGGTCCTTTTATGCGCGGTTTTTGTACGGAGTTTTTCAAAGTTATGCGGTTTTGAACGCGAATTTCCGATGTTACGCGGTTTTATTTTACGCGGATTTCCGAAGTTATGCGGTTTTCTTGTTTTGTCTTAGAAATGCATGAAACGTCAAGATCTGGTGATATCCTGATTTTTTTTTATGTCTACTCTGATACTAAGAGAATTTTCGATATTTCTCAAAAAAATTATTTTTTGACTTGCACCAGATCTTGTCATTTCATGCATTTCTAAGACATCAAACTTTCCAAGTTTTAAAATCAATTTTAAAAAAAATATATTCTTTGAGATTACACAAGATCGCGGATTTCAGAAGTAACGCGTTTTTGCATAGATTTATTAACGCGTTACTTGTTCCCGCGGTAAAAAAGACCTCAGTTGTAGTGGTTATAGTGACATGAAAGTTCGAAGCGATTGTACCTATTTTATATCCTTTGAGTCAATGTATTAAACAGAGATGACAGATCTCATTCTAGTTAATAGTTCTTCTATATGAGACGAAAGATGGGGCTAAGAGGATCAAGAGAACAGTTGTATTAAATAAAATCATTCTATGTATTTTTCCGAGAGATCAAACCATTTGGTTAATACGGCCATTGGAGGAAAAATGACCAATCTATGAGACCCGGCTGTTTTTCATCACGACAACGCTCGGCCACATGGATACATGCTCCGGTCAATGCCATTTGTTTCGATCAACAAAGAACATGCTTCTTATCATGCAGCTTTATTATTTCTTGTACTCTTGGTTTCATTCCGAAAAACTATAGCCGAATAACCATGTGAAATCGGTTCCCAAAGGGAATTCATAACGTTATACCATATTTAAAACAGTTTGGACTAGAAACCGTTTAACCAAGGTGGGTCTACTGATTTTCATTGCATTTAATTTTTAAAGCAACCGTTTCAGAGAAAATATTGAAAAAATGGGGTATATGGTATGTTTGAGGCATTATCCAAAAGGTTTATGATGTTTTTTTCAAACTTTTTGGAATTCAAAATTCTATTATTGAAGATACTTCAACATATTGAAACATATTTATACACACTTCCAATTTTCATACCATTAAGGATTTTTTAGTACAGGAAAGTGTTATAATATGCTCCCTTAAGAAAATATTGAGATATTTCCGAATGTGTTAATATTTTTTCCTCAAGAATAAGAGTATTTCATTGAAATACGACTGAGGAACATAATTTTCAACGATTCCGATAGAAGTGATGAGATTTCAATGATTCCGATAGAAGTATGCCACACAACAAAAGACATTTTGCTCCATAACAATGATGCATTATGCCACTTAAAATGTCCACAATGTGACTGTTTAGAGAATAAGAGTATATCAAAGAAATGGCGGATATAATGCTTATTCAGTCGAAGTAAAACCTTACATCGAAAGGCTGTCTAATGATGTTTTCAGTTTTTTTTTCATATTTTCCAGCAAACGATAACTGCCACACTTGCATAGCAGAACGATCCTAAGAAAAAATAGTGTCAGTTGTAAAGCTTTTGTTTAGAAAAGTCTTGAATGCTTAAAAAGGAAGGTGGCGTTTTGGCCAGCAGGGGGCTTTATAACACTTTATCCTAATTATTAAAACTTTTTCGGACACGTTGAAGTGCTCGGAATTTTCCCAATACCATGCGTCTCCATTACAATTCTATTGGAAGGAAACGCATGCTGTGTAACTACTAGCACTAAGCACCATGCGTTTGCTTCTAATAGAGTTTCAATGGAAACGCATGGTTGATTGTTTTTTGTTAAGTTTTGTTAACATGTTTAGTCGTCAACATTTAACCAAATATAAAACCGAAACACTTTTATTCATTCAAAAATAATGTATTTATAACAAAAAAAATCCAGAGTGCTACTAAAAACAGAGTTGTGAACAAATTTGTAGTTTACAAAATTTTTAAGCGATGTTTTCGAGAAATACATTTTCAAAGAATTTGATAAAACCTCTCCTTACAATGCCTTAAACATCCTTGATTTTTTATAATTTCTCAGTGAAGTGATTACTACAAAAATCAAATAAAATGCAAATCTATAGAACCATCCCGGATGAAACTAGAAACAGCTTATGATAAAAGTAACATTCTCTTTTCTGATAAGCCCTTTCATGTAAGTTGTTTCTACTCTTACTAAGCTTGATAATACATTCCAAAAACGTGCCTTCGTACGTTAAATGCCGTGGAAGTACACTGACTTTTATGAAACCAACTTAAAAAGTGGCATTATACTCGTATAGCAAATGCATTGAAGTGGCTCAAAAACCGATATGCTACGTACAAAGGAAAGCAATATGGTCGGATCTCAACCGACCTGTGACAGAGCCATGAAACACTCATGTGGACGACCTTACCAGCAGTGTTCGTAACCGCTAACTTGCCAGGCAGGGAGCATGGTGTTTTAATATTTACACCAATCGAATCAGAAACAAATATTGCATGGCAGTACGGTTTCATTTCCACAAGCCAAGTAATCATCATTCAGCGAAACCTATTTACCAACGCAGCCTGGTAGAATTTGATTAAACGCAGTTGAAGCGAATGAAAAAAAATAAATATCGGGGTACTACATTTCGATGCGGAACTTGGCCATCTATTTCAACAGACTTCCGTGACTAAACCCATACATACGATAACTAACCTTGTATTTTAAATCACCGACCTGGACCTGACAATAAATAAACGGAGAAAATACTTGCTCCATGAGCGAAAGGAAGCGAAAATGCGGTAAGTAATGAAGCAAAAGACCTTGGCACTTCAAGTTGTTCTCTTCTGGCTTGTTTGAGTCCTGACTGGAGTTATGAAATCCGTGTTTGATCTACATTTAATAAAGAACGCCTATTAAATATGTCAGCGTCTGAATTAATTAAATGCCATGAATAATGGAACAAAACAACACCCGTTCATCTGTCACAACTGTCAATTTCTCATCCAGTAAATAACAACGTAAACGATCGGAACAAAAAAAACTGTTTTCCTGCCATCCACTCAACACCGTGACACTTTGATACGACGAGCACGGATGAATGATTTATGATTCGTTCCTGGAGGAGGCGTTTGGTAAATCATCAGGTTCACCTGCTTTACGGCAAACAAAACACGAAGCGTTTGGACTGGATCGTGGTAAAACTATTTCAATTTTCCAATTGCTGGTAGGGTATCGAGAATCATACGAGGCTGTTAAACGATAAAAAACCGTTTTTGTGGCACCAAAGAGGCTAGTTAAAATAAAACTTTCCACCCGTGTGACCGTCGTTCTCGTAAAACAGAAGCCAGTGCAAAAAGTTAGGAAGCTGCCCTGCCGGTAATAAACCGTATAACCTATCTCACTGTTGGTCACTGGTACTTTAATATTCTGGATAAAAAGAGACAAAAGAAACATTTATTTTGCTGAAAGAATTTAGGCGAATAACAATTAACTCCGCAACCGATCGTTAATATTTTTGTTTCCGAAAGCAATTCAATATACTGGCTAAAATTAATTTGGGATGACAAGAAAGTAATGGTGGATTTTTACGATAAATGACGTTCGTTGGAGTTCTCTATCAGTGTTAGAGCTTTAAGCTCTAACATCTAGATAGAATTCAACAGGGAAAATTTCAGTCATGTTTTACAAATTTACTTGGAAAAACGAAAACAAATAGAGACAATACATCAAATTAACACCAAAGACAGCGTTTATACGTAACAAAAACTACCTATTTTCAAACAAATTATAGCTAGTTTTACACCCACAAATCACATCAAAGTCCGATAGTCATCAGAGGTAGATAGACAGCATTTATCACAAAACTAGCGTCCATTTCAAGCTGCTAAAATGGTATTCAGCACGAAACTATAGTCAACTTTTAAGCTAGATAGCGAATTTTGAAAAACAAAACACTCAGGATTGACGAGTCGCAATCGTTGCCGTTTTCCATCATGACAACGCTTGTCCACATACGTTTTTGGCTACTTGTCAAAAATTTATCAAACTGAATTGAGAGGTTATGTCACATCAATCTTATAGTCCCGATTTTGAAACTTTAGATACATATATGTTTCGTTCTGTTCAGAACTCTTCGAATGGTCAAACATTTGATTCAGACGAAGGTGGTAAACCACTTGATTCAGTTTTTCGTAAATTCGGCGCAATGAAGTCTTTGGAAAGGGGACGAGTATAGAGTGATGGGTAAGTCGATGCTTTTCACGTAACCCACCTGGGTTCGATTCCCAACCCCGCACATAAGGTCAGAAATTTTTTCTGACCCGAATAAACTTCTACAATTGAAACAAAAAAAGTCTGGAAGATTTTTTTTTTCAAAAAATCGTATTGTTTGTGAGTTTACATTTATTTAAATTGTATTTGTCCGAGTACTTCAACTTTATTGTGAAGTTCAGTGCATTTTCATTATCAATTCATTATTAATTTTCGAGATATGATTTTTTGAAATTTCGCGTTTTCAAAAAAGAGCCTTTTTTTAACAGTCTATACTGTAAAATCTAATAAAGATACAAAAATTCGTCCAAGACATGAAATGTGCGTCTTTTCCTTAGCTTTCAAATAAGCGATTCCATAAAACAACCTTTAAAGTTAATATAATGAAAATAGTTAATAATTAATAAACAAATAAAAAAAATTCAAACTTGGGCCTAATTTTTTTCTTTTTGCCTTTCTCATATAGAAAGGTTATGTAATCACTGTGAAAACCGACTTTTGAACCGAGGCCCGGAGGGCCGAGTGTCATATACCATTCGACTCAGTTCGTCGAGTACGCAAAATGTCTGTGCGTGTGTATGTGTGTGTGTGTATGTGTGTGTGTATGTGCGTATGTGTGTATGTAACGTTTTTTTGCACTAACTTTTCTCGGAGATGGCTGAACCGATTTTTACAAACTTAGATTCAAATGAAAGGTCTTGTGGTCCCATACAAAATTCCTGAAAATCATTTGGATCCGACTTCCGGTTCCGGAGTTATGGGGTAAAATGTGCAAAAAATTGTGAAAATAAGTGCACTAACTTTTCTCAGAGATGGCTGTACCGATTTTCACAAACTTAGATTCAAATTAATGGTCTTGAGGTCCCATAAAAAATTCCTGAATATTATTTGGATCCAACTTCTGGTTCGGGAGTTATGGGGTAAAATGTGTAAAAAAATGAAAATATGTTTTCTAATTTTTCTCATAGATGGCGCGACCGATTTTCACAAACTTAGGTTCAAATGAAAGGTCCTGTGGTCCCATACGTAATTCCTGAATTCCATGCGGATCCGACTTCCGGATCCGGAAATATAGGGTAAAGTGTGTTAAAAGTTGTATACCATCACTGAAAATGGGGAAAAACCAAGGGGAGAGTCGCTTAACACAAACTATAAACACGTGATATTCTGTGAGTCTAAGTGTGCCACGCTGTTCCCCATGAAACAACTACTTGTCAAAACTGAGCCCTTTGTGTGCCGCAACTGTGCAACTGTATGAAAATGAATGTGCCAATATTGATAAATGCGCCAACGCATTGTGTTAATGTGTGATTGGCACATTGTTCTAAGCGTCCTCCCCTTGGGAAATACCTTAAAAAATTTTCTAAATCGACCTCAAATGTTTTGTTAGTTTTTATCAGTAAACGGTCAAACAAACCGATTTCGGTTATTCTTTTAAGAATCGAAGAAAATTATTTTGAAGAATACCACAGTATTAGATATGATAGTATGATTGATATGAGAAAGGCATCATTACACCACTAGGTGGATTAAAACAGGTTTTTTTTTGTTGAAAAAAGAAGCCTTAGGGGTTTAACTGAATCTTGGCAAAGTTTCATAGTGGAAAGATCAATACTTTCGGAGCAGTGAATTTTTCAATTACGACCCGCACGCACAGAGTAAGACAAATTACGTCACATGGATTATAAGAAACAAATAAACAAAGGAAACAATGTGTTTTGTCGGTTACGTCACATATACCATCACATCTCCGGAACCTGAAGTGACAGTCGTTTGATTTTGAAAATTGATCCAGAATTCAAGGGAAGCTTTCAAACGAACCTAGGCGTGTTTTAAATCGGCACAGCCATCTCCGAGAAAATTGAGCAGCAAAAAGCAACGCGTTTTGTCGCTTACGTCACTCATACCATTATATCTGCGGAACCGGAAGTGCCAGCCATTTGATCTTCGAGCTTCATTCACTTCGATTTTCATATAAAATGGCTCAGAACTCGGTTAATCACCCAGAAAACATAACTAGGGGAGACCGAGACTAAGTCTGAATATCTTTTAAACCAGCTAAGATAAGATATTCAATTTTAAATCAGAAATTATTTCGATCAATGGAACGACATTTTAAACTCGCTTTCGTGTGACAGACAAACATCTATTAGCTGGCGTCAATCGAGCTCGTGTCAAAACGGGTACACTTTTACAAGTATTTTGATTCAATTTATAGATTTTTTGGGTCCATTAGATTTCTTTGCATTGTAACGACGGTGTGGTGAGTGGTTTTAAAAGTTTGTGTCGTGCTAAATCCAAATCTAAAATTTTATTTAAAATAAAATTATTGTTGTGTTTTGATTTTATAAATCGAATGAGCAACAAATTGGGGGTTAAAACGGATACATCATTTTCGACTTGAAATTCTTAACGGATTCTTGAAAGATACCTAAATTTTGATATAATTTATTCGGTTGGTCACTTCATCGCGAATTTGGAAATTGTAGCTTAAGATTGAAGTTTCATCACAACGGTATAGATAACTTGGATCAAAATCTAGATGCAACTTTTTTTTCAATTATAGAGGTTTCAACCTTAAGGTCATTCGCCTCTTCGGACCAGAAAAACTTTCTGAGCCTATGTGCGGGGGTTGGGAATCGAACCCAGGCGGGCTGCGTGAAAGGCATCGACTTACCCATCACACTATACCCGTCTCCATAGTTGTGACTCGATCAGAAAGCCATATCAGAGTTATAATAAAATTGTAGCTCATTGTGATATTTATTCCAAAAAAAAAACATATATTCAAAATGTACAGTGTACTATTTGAATTGTTCAAAAATTTATAAAACTATGATCAAACAATTTTGCTTCTTAAATATTCTAGTGAAATTATAATTATTGAACAATAATTTTTACATGAAAATAATCTTAGATATAATCTGATACAACCAATCCAAATGTTTCATATAAAATCTTGATATTTTACCAACTATCCATAGTGAATTTATATCAAATTCAAATAGGTTTGTTATTATTTTTAATATCAAAGTTTAATACAGATTTGAATGGGAATGGGTGTGGTCCGGCTTAGCCCCCTTTTCCCCTATTATTATTGTTTGATCAAATGTTGATGATTTGGTTTTATTTGATCATTAAAATGACTTACCGACAAATTTAGATGAAAAATTTGTTTCTGAAAGTTTTTGTAAAATGACAGTTTTAGTCGCTTTCTTTACAAAAACATACTATTGTGTGTCAAAGAATCATATTGGGAAGAAACTATCATAGATCTCAGTTAATACAATACATTTCCAAAGCAAAGTCCGATATGGTATGTCACCTTTTGTTTCGACACATTTTGCAGCCAATTCCAAGCGTACAGAACCATTGCATGGCTGGTGCTACGATTCTACTGACGCTAAGAATCCTTCCAGGTCTGGGCTCGAATATACTACAACTGACAATATCGTAGAAACTAAACCAGTTGATAAATTTGTGTGTCAGCAATTATTCTAAAGCTTATGACAAATAGTTTGACTAGCGACGAGGCGTTTTCACACGTGGCGTTTCACAAAACTTCAACGATTCCCGCATTTTATGTGCATCTTTTGAGAAGAAAATTTGACTGATTTTTTCTAACAGGTGTCAACTAAAATTTTGGAATTTTTTCGAGGCCTGTATGCTCAACAACAAACGAACTCAGAGAAAAATAAGAGTGTGTATGTGTTAGCTCTCTCTATCCTCTTTCTGTTAGTATTTTCTGTTTTGTTTATGCTTGCTCAGTTTTGCTCAAAATGCCGTCGAAACAAGAAGTATTTCGCGAGCGCGTTGTACAGTTCTACGAACTGCACAGAAATCTCGGCAAACAGTAACAATACGGTACAACATTTTAAAATCAAAAATGTTGCGGCTTCGACAGTTTACAATATCTTAAGATGCCAATCAACTGCTCGTAAGGAAGGTAGTGGAAGACCAGCCAAAATTATGAACGCGAACGGACTTCGTTCTCTTTCTCGTGCCTTCAACAAAAAGGATTCACTGAGCCAACGGGATGCCGCAAAAAAATTCAACTGTTCTCACCAGTACATCTGCAAAACGTTGAAAAGAGTCGGAATAAAGTACCGAAAGAAGACACGAGCCCCGGAATATACTGACGCACAGATTTCAACGCTGAATTCCCAATGCCGCTGGTTGATTAAAAATTTTTCAGGAAAAAGTTTTGTTTTGGACGACGAATGTTACTTCCCTCTTTCGAAGACGCAGATTCCCGGAAACGATCGATACTATTCAACGGATAGTTCTATTGCACCTCCGAACATAAAATATAGGTTTAAACATAAGTTTAAACAGAAAGTGATGCTGTACATTGCCATTTCCGAGCAAGGCATTTCTAAGGCAAGGTTCAAGCCATCTGGGTTGGCAATCAATCAAGATGTGTACCAGAACGAATGTTTGAAGAAAATTTTGATCCCGTTTCTTCAAAAACATCATGCTGATGGACAATACGTGTTTTGGCCGGATGAAGCGTCATCGCATTACGCCAAAAAAACACAATCGTTCCTGAATACCCATTCGATCTCATTTGTATCCAAAAACCACAACCCGACAAATCTGCCTCAGTGTCGCCCATTCGAAGATTTCTTCGGGGTCTTGAGCTGCTTGGTATATAATAATAACTGGAGAGCCACGAATTGCTAACAGTTGATTGATAGAATCAAGAGATGCATTCGCAAAGTTGACATGAAGGCCGTACAACGCTCCTGTTCTGACATCAAACGGAAGCTTCGCCGAACATCCGATTACGGACCGTTTTCAAATGTTCACTAATTTTTTTTCAACAATGGACAATGTATGTTTAATTTCAATCAATCAGATCATCTTCAAGTATGTTTGTCTTTTTTTGACAGCTTGAGAAAAAATTCCAAAATTTTAGTTGCCACCCGTTAAGTGTGTAGTTTTGAGTTATAGAGGTAACTGCTTGTACTGAACGCTTACGATATAAACAGAAAATTGATAACTATCCATGGATAGATTGTATGTTTTGGAAAATAGATTAACTGAGTTCTGAGCCATTTTATATGAAAATCGAAGTGAATGAAGTTCGAAGATCAAATGGCAGACACTTCCGGTTTGGAAGATATTATGGTATAAGTGACGTAAGCGACAAAACGCGTTGTCTTTTCACCGCTCAACTTTTTCAGAGATGACTGAGCAAATTTTAACAATCCTACACACTTAAAAAAAACCTGTGATTTTACATTTTATTGGATGCACATAAATTGTATCGTCGCAGTTCACGCAAATTTACGTCGAAAAACATTTAATATTGTGTCTAAGACTCCATGACATGAAATTCATTGAAATAAAAAAAGTATACTGATAGCAACCACCGCGACTTGAACCGAGAATCATTGGATCGCAAGTACGTCTGTTAATCGACTGAGTCACAGAAGCATGTATCTGCTTGGCTGGTAAAAGGTGCATTTAAATTTATACAGTCGAACCTGCTAGCAGAACGCAAGTTACAGTCGAAACCAGTAAAATTCAAGCTCATCTAACATTAAGTCATTACAAATAAAATTTTCCGTCATTTGACAAATTAAGTCTTTAAGAATTACATCGTATGAGGGATTAAGTCACTTGTAAAATACAAATTTTTTTGGAGTGTAGACTCACGTGAATGGCACAATTGAGTTGTGGATCAAGCTCGAAGATGAAAAGGCTGATACTTCCGATTCCAAAGATACAATAGTATAAGTGACGTAACCGACCAAACGCATTGTTTTTTACCGTTCAATTTTTTCAGAGATGCCGATTTTAATAAGTCTAGGCTCGTTTCCCGTTATCCCGGGTTGGCGGTTCCATGCATAGGACGCTGGTCTTACAAGCCAGCTGTCGTATGTTCGAGCCTCTAACAGGAAGGATTCTTAATGTCAGTAGGATCCATAGTACTAGTAATGCAATGATTCTCCGCGAAAGGAATGTAATGCCAAGACTTTGCTTTGCTCGTTTGAAAGCAACTATACAGTTTTGGATCAAGTTTGAAGATTAAATGGAAGTCACTTCCGATCCCGAAGATATAATAGTATAAGTGACGTAAACGTCTAACCGCACATTTTTCATCAGCTGAATTTTCTAGAAGATGACTTAAAGAATTTCGATAAACTTAGGTTTATTTGAAAGCTAGTAATGACAATTAAATTTTAAAGGGTTATGGCGAACATTTCCGGTTCGAGAGATGTATTAATATATGTGACGTAACCGACAAATCTCAGTATTATTTAATGCAATAAAATTCCTCTAAGATAAAATAATCACTTTCAAAAGACTTAGACTTGTTTGAAAGCTACTATTAGATTATTTGATAAGCCCGCAAGACTAATGGCCGAAAGAAAGAGGAAGACATTATTACATCACTAGGTGGATTAAGAAGGAGTTTTGAAAACATTCCCTGCGTTGCTTACAATAACCGTCAAAATGGTGAGAACCTTGATTCCATCCCCACTCTAGTATAAGTTTCCAATAACAACAATCATCAAAGTAGGAAAACAAGATGAACAAATTCCACTGAACCGTAAGCCGGTTTACTGACAGGAACACACATCGGTACCGCTTAGTCACAAAAGAACGTTTCTAAAAATTCTACTCCATACACCATTCGGCATTGAATTCGTACCGGAGCCTACGTTCCGTGAAAGCACGTGCAATTCGCTTGACAAACTTCTCGGATACATCGCAGATCAAAGGCCCTGGTTTTATTTTCCTTGGCGTTGGCGGATATTACCGGGTGGTAGTCAACCAGGAAGCATCGATAGCAGAATGCAAACGTAGAGGAGGAGAAGTAAAAGAAGAAAAAAAAACGTAGCAAGCGAAAACAGGGATTCAAAGTCAACCGAGAGCTCGTATGCGCACCAAACTGGATTTTATCACAGGGGACGGGAGGATTTTCCGGAATGAAAATTAGTGAAAATAGAAATGATGCTAAAAATAGCACCTCAAGCAAATACTTCCTACTTCGGGGAAGTGGTGCGGGAAAAAAACGGGACGGTGGATGCGGGTGGGGGTTCTACGGGATTTCGACAAATAAATGGCGATAGAAAAGATAATGAAGATATTCAATATAGATATTTCAACAAGCAAAACTTGTTCCACGTACCGGTTTGGCATTCCTTTTCTGTTTTAGCATTTTCCCGTCATGAAAAACTGTCCCACCATAGACACGCAACTTCCCTTCAAAAACTCGCTGCCTTTCGGGAGCAGCTGCTCGGAAGCGCGATGTCTGTGAGTTCGCGTGGGGTTGCAGTTGGACAAAAACCAATCAAGCCGTATCTTCTACGTTCGATTTTGCTGCTGGTTTCCCCTGAAGCGGACACGGAATTTTCCGTGTTGTGCGTGTGCGGGTGTGAGTCGGAGTTAGAATTTCATCTGTCGGTTTGGTTTGTTATTTATCTACAAAGTGATACAGCCTCAAACGATCGATGGGGTTGCGCATTGCTCCGCTATGAGTGAATACAATTTATACTGCTGGGTGTATGATAATTAATTTTAAAGTTTTCCTTTTTTCGCTTTTCTGCTCTACTCTTCTTTCCCCTTCCGCTCGTCGGGTTGACCTGCTGCTATTTCTTTTTTTTCTGCACAAACTTTCTTCGTCGGTATACTTTAGTGAAGAGCTGGAATTGTTTTGTTTATCATCCACGGATCTACGCACGCTATTTCACAATCACAAGAAACGTCGAATCGACTTGTGGGGGGGCGAAACAGAACAGCTGGGAAAATTCCCGAACCACTTGAAGCAATAATTCAATATTGCTGTGTTCCACGCGCTGAGTTTATCGGAACTTATTTTTTACGTTTCACCTTTCCTCATAGTAGGATGTGTTTTTTTCTATTTAACGATATACACTTTTTTTTCTTTCTTTCGGCAGCAGCTCGCTAAACACAATTCCTACGCAGCGCACTATTTGATTTCGTATTTTTCTTTCCCAAATTCCCTTTAAAGCACGAGCCTTCCGGACATTGAAAATACATCGAAGAGAACATCAAGAAAATAATATTTTGCTGTCGGTGGTGCAGCAATAAAATTCACAGCCAAACACACACACAATAATATGTAAATTGCCACCGAATTTTCCATTCCGATTTCCACTCGCTGAAATATTGCCGCATCGACAGAACGGCGAGTCTATTTTTTTTTCTTTTCTCGTCAAACAACAACTTTTTCAACATAGAAGCGATATTCACATAACTGCACTTCGGGGAATACACGGACACAGAGACACATATTTATTGGAATCTGAAAAAGAACGAAAAAAGAAACAGAAATAATATACACCTACATACAGCAAGAATGAACACATCAAAATGTTCGTCTGAATTAATCGTTGTGCAGAACAAAACTAAATAACTACAAAATTCAACATGCAGATGATTTCATACTACTACTAGTCTTTATCTAAAATACATAGGCCTAAGCAATTGGGCTTCACTGTACCGGAAGCTTTCGAATTTCATGCGAAAAATAACATCAAATAACTTCAATTACGGTCTGACGAAGCACATGGAGGATGTGAATCCTAATCCCTCCCAATGCACAGTGGGAAAAAATAGATCAAAAACGCTATTCTATTCAGGCAAGATATAGTTGACCCAAAAACATTGTTTTTTGTCGTAAATACGACTTACTTCACTATGGGGCGCTTTTCAAAATTTACCCTCTGAGAGAGTGAGAAGTTTTTGATCGTGAATATCTCTTGTTGTATCTAACGAATCAACATAAGTTTTTCTACATGCCATCAGAAATATGATCACAATTTTATGATAAAATTTTCAGTTGTGTGACATAATCTCAAACAATTCAAAATTGAACTTTTCTGAAATGTTTGGTTTAAACCAGTATCAAAGAGGATAATTCATAAGGCGCGTTTGCCTTTCTCGTATTTTTAAAGCTCATAGCTCAGTGATCTGTGAAAGGATTTATATAATATAACTACCAACAGAATAAAAAATTTTCAACTTAAACGTGTATAGAAACATCATTGAACTATTTCGAAAGTACACTATTGAAAAACCTGTCTCATTTGACCCATGTCAACACCAGCCAATCAGAACGCATTCTGAGGAAGAGAACTAAATATCTACTGCTGTACAACAAATCGTTCGAGAAAAATGTTCCGAACAGTGCTTATTATCGTAGTGAGTTCCACAATTTGGTCCTTCTGAAAGGCAGGAATGAATCCCGTACAGCATCCTGATAGTTTCATTCAATTATATGCAAATCCAAAATGAAATAATCGACATTAAAATTCTATATGCTGCTATTTTAAGGCCGTTAGGACCGCCCATTAGTAAAAAAGCTACAAACGAAATCACGTAAAAAGAAACCTCCTAACAAAAAGTGGATCAGTTTGGATTCTATCGCCCCTGCAAGCAAATGCACTGTGTGTCGTTTGCAAAGCTAGTTTCGCTTCCGACAAGAGCGATTACGTCACAGCTGCCAGTTGTTTGCATTGGTAAAAAAAAACAACGAAAAGAGGACAACGGTGGGGAGCATCACACAAAATCAGCCGTTCTAATGGCTCTAAAAGTTTTCCAAAGAACTATTAGGATTTCTTGCTCGCAAATCGAAGGTAAATATCCTCAGTTTAGTGCAAATCTAGAACTGTTTGATTAGAATTGTGCATTTTTCGCTGTGTGAAATTCACAGTAATCGAAATCAAGTGAAGCCCTCTTTGTTTTTGCGAAAAATGTGAAAAAAGGGAATGCTTGCATAATTCATACAATTGCTCAACTAATTGATATTCGGAAGTGTTAAGGAACATGTCAGTTGTTTTCGTATTCACGACATCCAGTTATGTCTCTGACATTACCCACCCACTTTTTTGTTTAAAATGGCTTGCAAAATCTAGTCTACGTACAGTCTGTTACATAAGAGCGTGGTCACGATTACTCGCGATCGGTAAAGTGGAATGGTGTGATTATTTTTCTTAACACAGAGGGCAGTAGTATCCTTCATGCAATGCGAGAATATATGTGCTGAATATTGTTTACAATTCGATTCGAGCATTTTTCCAAAATGAGTACCGCGTACACTTCGCGCTTCGAAGCAGTTTTTTTATGCTCGCGCCCGAAAGGTCCCAAAATTACCCATGCTGCCGCGGCGAAATACATGCAAAAGTCGAAACAGTTTGTGAGTAAGTGGGTGAATCGTTTTGAAGAGGTGAAAAATGTCGACGACTTTCCAAATCGCAGTTCTGTCGGTGTATTGTCGGAAAAAGACTAAAATGGGATTCGTGACCTGTTTTTGAAGAATTCGACATCAAATTTGCGCAAAGGGGCTTCAAAATTGACCAAAAAAGGTTTAAATATATCGTACGGAACTGTTCGCAAACATTTGATCGCAAATAATTTGAAATTTCTAAGTACTTTGCAAAAACCGATGTAGAGTGAAAAACATGTGCAAACACGTCTTGAATGGGCCATGGTGTCGGGACCTTGGATTGGCCCTCTCAGTCGCCCGATGCCAATCCAATTGAGAACGTTTGGGCTCAAATGAAGATGAAACTTGGGAAAAACCGACCACACAATTTGTTCGTCAAATTCACAAAATTTTGAGGTCGTTTTCAGAAGAATACGCGCAAAATCTCGCTCAAAGTATGCCTCGAAGGTGTCAAGCCATTATTAACGCTACAGGGGATAACTTGCTGTTAATGTATTTGCATGCAAGTTTTTGATCTAATAAAACAATATTCAAAATTATTTTCGTATTGAGTCTTTTCAGTTTCTCACAACAGTAACCACGCTCTTATGTAACAGACTGTAATAAAGAATACTCATGGAACGTTTACCTGTAGCTCCCTTTTTATACTAGATTGCGTTCAATTTCAATAAAAAATATACTAAAGATGGAGTGGTCAGTGATTTAATATGTACCATCAAAATACGACCCGGGGAAGGGCAGAGCGTGATGGGTAAGATCATCGCCTTTCACGCAGTCCACCTGGGTTCAATTCTCAATCCCGCACATAGAGTCAGGAAAATTTTCTGACCCGAGAAGCAAACGACCTTAAGGTTAGAACCATAACTATAATCGAAATAAAAAATACGACCCCTCGTTGACATTGGTTCACTGGCATAAATTTATATGGAACTGTAGCTTTTTATTTTAATGTTGCTAAGCAAAACTTAGTTTGATTTTCTTGTCAATATTTCTCAGAACCAGAGTTGCCAGGTTATTTTTTCAAATTGTTTTTATCTGACTCAAAATATTATCTGGATTTGTCTGAGTCTGCTATATACAAGCAATTTTTGATCAGGCTTCATTTTCAGTGAGCAAAATAAAAAAAGGCCTCACCCTCCTATCGTATAGAGGCCAAAGCCGTAAAGATCTGGCGAGATCTGACAAAATCTAGGAAAATCTGGGAAAATTTGGAAAATATGGCAAAAGATCTGGTTAGTATGAGTGTCTGGCGAAGCGAGAAAAATCTGGCGCTTGCCTGATAAATCTGGCAACCTTGTAACGCTGCTCAGAATTGTCACCGTTTCCTAATGAATTTATCTATACTTATTGCGATTCGTTGTAATCAGCGTTGCCAGGTTGCCAGATTGGTCCAAATAAATTGTTGAGTTTTGATAGATTTTTGAAAAAATAACCAGGCAACTCTGGTTGTAATTTACTCTTAAATTTGTTGCAAAATTATATCTTAAACGAAAATACATAATATTTTTTATGGTGCTGAATGCTTGCAAGATCTGAATAAAACAGTTTGAAAGCATTTGCCATAATTCGATTTTAGAAAAAGGGCAAAGGACAAAAATCATTTGTTGGTACCATGATTAAAAATCATGAGACATGCCTTTTCAAGAAATTTCATGAGCAAAATGATGGAAATGAAAATTTGCATGGTATATTAATTACACAGAAAGAAATTATGAATTCTACAGGTGACATAATTCTTCAAACGATACAATTCATAACTACTTAACTTCTCAAATGACACAATATTCCATTCGTGCATAAATTTACTGGCTCCGAGTGTTATTTGCACTCGGTTAGCAAGTGAGACAGTATGAAATATACATGCACGATTTACCAGCCAAGCAGATATGTGCTTCTGTGACTCAGTCGACTAACTGGTGTGCTTTGTGATCTAATGTTTCTCGGTTCAAGTCGCGTTGTTGATGTCGATCTTTTGATTTTCATTCCTTTCGTTTTAAAGCCATGTAATTTTCATTTCACACAATTTTACATGTTCTTGAATATGTGCATCTGATAAGATGTAAAATCACAAAAAAATTTCGACCTGTGTATTGTTCATGATATCAATCATTTTGATCATGGAAACATGCCGCATTTTTTATGACAGACATGTTTCATGATTTAAATAATTTTTAGTCATGGTACCGGCGAAGGATTTTTATCCGTATGTTGTAAACGAACACAGTTCGAAAAAGTCTTGTGATTTTACATAGTTTAAGATGCACCCAAATGGAGCATCGTGTTTCATACAGATTTTTTTTATATTCAAAAACATGTAAAATTGTGTGATTTGAAACTTGCAGGAATTTGATATCGAATGAGAAAAAAAAACAAAAGATCGATAGCAACAGTGGCGCACTTGAACCGAGAAACATTAGATCACAATGCACGTCAGTTAGTCGACTGAGCCACAGAAGCCCATATCAGCTTGATGGACAATTGATCCATATAAATCCATACAGCGGCACTTGGTACAGTTTTTGCAATGACTAAGTGAAAACATATATTGGAGAAGCCAAATGAATGAAAAACTTTACAGAAAAGATGATTTTTCGGAAAAAGATACGCTCAGAGACAGGAGCGTTCAAACATCTCCTCTGTTCATCAAACACTAGTCTTCTCGCTCTATTCTTATTTTCCGCTCAAGTACTGATTAGGAGAGTGTATTTATAATCGCTTGTCACCGAAACCCTCCCCCTATATACGCACCTGGCCACGAAGATTTTCCGTCAAATTGCTACTGCCATTGAGACGATCATTCAACACTTAGAACAGAGTTTTGGACAAATCATTTTTCGTCATGAATACGACTCACTTTACTGCGGGGCGTTTTTTTTTTTTGAAAATTTAGCCTGTACAAGAATGGGAAGAACTCAATCGAGAATATCTCTTGTTGTATTTTTCGCAGTAGCATAATTTTTTCTCCATATCATCGGACATTTGGTCAGCAATTTATGATAAAATTTTCAATAGTATGGGATAACCACAACTAATTTAAAATTGAAATTTTCAAAAATGTTTGGTATGAACAAGCAATGAGATGAAATTCACTGCCAAAATAAGACGCGTAAAACTTCAACCGCATGAATTGAACGAATCATCGCACAATGCGCACTATCGCACTATATACGCAATATTTTAAGAGGTTGAATGAGTATGAATAAGTATTTTAATTGACTAACATGAGGAAGACACATTTGTGCATATTGTTTAGGACAGTCAATTTGGTCATTCAAACAACAATGCTCTTATAATTGATTTTCTCACCTATTGTGAAGTAGTTCATATTTTGTTACAGATCAAAACCTTTAGCATGAAGAGAATACTTCACTGATTCCAACTATGTACACCCAAACCTCCGCTTACGAACGCTTTTTTACGTTACGTAATACGTAATAATCTTTTTTAACAAACCAAAGCCCAAATAACGTAAACTTTTTTTTCAAACCTACACAGAAAGAAATTATGAATTTTACAGCTGACATAATTCTACAAACGATACAATTCATAACTATACACTCTAAAAAAAATTGAATTCTACAGGTGACGTAATCTCTCATACGATGTAATTCATAAAGACCTAATTTGTCAAATGACGGAAAATTTTATTTGTAATGACTTAATGTTAGATAAGCTTGAATTTTACTGGTTTCGACTGTAACTTGTGTTCTGCTAGCAGGTGCGACTGTATGAATTTAAATGCACCTTTTACCGGCCAAGCGGATGCATGCTTCTGTGGCTCAGTCGATTATCAGACGAACTTGCGATCCAATGATTCTCGGTTCAAGTCGCGGTAGGATTGGTATTCCTACAAAATTCTTTTTTTTTATTTCAATGAATTTCATGTCATGGAGTTTTAGACACAATATTAAATGTTCTTCCACGTATATTTGCGTGAATTGCGACGCTCCATTTATGTGCATCTAATAAGATGTAAAAAATTTTAGGTGTGTACTTAACTTCTCAAATGATGCAATATTCCATTCGTGCAGAAATTTACTGTCTCCGAGTGTAATTTGCACTCGGTTAGCAAGTAAGACTGTAAGAACTTATATGCACGATTTACCAGCCAAGCAGATATGTGCTTCTGTGGCTCAGACGGCTAACTGGTGTGCTTTGTGATCTAATGTTTTTCGGATCAAGTCGCGTTGTTGCTGTCGATCTTTTGATTTCTATTCCATTCGTTTTAAAGCCATGTAATTTTCAAATCACACAATTTTACATGTTCTTGAATATAAATTTGTGTGAAATATGACGCTCCATTTATGTGCATCTGATAAGATGTAAAATCACAAGAATTTTTCGAACTGTGTACTTCGTAAGAAGAGGTTTTGGGATACAATGAAAACGATTTCCGGCTCATTTAAATTGAAGAGTAGATTCCAGGAAATTATGTTTGAGGTATTTTGGAAATCCAAGATGGCGACTTCTGGCTTTTTCATATTCATTGAAAACCCTTACAAGATGGATATTTTCGGAACAAGATTGATAAGTAGATGTAGGAAAACGATGTTTGATGTGGTTTTGAAAATCAAGATGGCGACTTCCGGTTTTTTGATATTCATTGAAAACTCTTACAATATGGATTTTTTCGGAACAGGCTTTATGAGTAGATGTCGGAAAACGATGTTTGAGGGGTTCTGAAATTCAAGATGGGGACTACCGGTTTCTCGATATTCCTTGATCCCTTACAATATGAGTGTTTTCGGAACGGGATTTATAAGTAGATGTAGGAAAACGATGTTTGATGTGGTTTTGAAAATTAAGATGGCAACTTCCGGTTTTTTATATTCATTGAAAACCATTACAATAAGGGTATTTTCGGAACGGGATTGATAAGTAGATGTAGGAAAACGATGTTTGATGTGGTTCCGAAAACCAAGATGGCTACTTCCGGTTTTTTTAATATTTATTGAAAACTCTTACAAGATGGTTTTTTTTTTCGAAACGAGATTGATAATTAGATGTCGGAAAACGATGTTTGAGGTGGTTCTGAAATCCAATATGACAACTTCCGGTTCATTGGTATTCCTTGAAAACCCTTACAATATGGATATTTTCGGAACGGGCTTGATGAGTAGATGTCGGAAAACGATGTTTGAGGGGTTCTGAAATTCAAGATGGGGACTTCCGGTTTCTCGATATTCCTTGATCCCTTACAATATGAGTGTTTTCGGAACGGGATTTATAAGTAGATGTAGGAAAACGAAGTTTGATGTGGTTTTGAAAATTAAGATGGCAACTTCCGGTTTTTTTATATTCATTGAAAACTCTTACAAGATGGGTTTTTTTAGGAACGGGATTGATGAGTAGATGTCGTAAAACGATGTTTGAGGGGGTTCTGAAATTCAAGATGACGACTTCCGGTTTCTTGATATTCCTTAAAAACCATTATAATATGGGTATTTCGGAACGGGATTGATAAGTAGATGTCGGAAAACGATGTTGGAGGTGGTTCTGAAATTCAAGATGGGGACTTCCGGTTTCTTGATATTCATTGAAAACCCTTACAATATGGGGTTTTTCGGAACGGGATTGATGAGTAGATGTCGGAAAACGATGTTTGAGGGGGTTCTGAAATTCAAGATGCGACTTCCGAGTTCTTGATATTCCTGAAATAATTTATATTACAAGTTTGTGGATATTATTTCACATCGCAATAAAATTCGTATCATATGATTAAAATTTAGGCGGGTTTGACAAGCAAGTTATCCACCTAGTCATATTAATTTCCAAATTAGATTCAGAAATCCTAGGTGGTTAAAAATTTCAATCCTAGTTGGATTTTTCAATTTATGAATGAATTTGAACATTGCATTTTCGATTTAATCGGTCTTGTTCCCTACAAAACCCCTCGTGCTCTCGTGTGTTCCTCCCCCAATTGTACCGTTACAATTATGCAAGTGACGCATTGAAAGTTTGAAAAATTTACACAATTTATCAACTAGTACGTGCGATTATCGATATTCGCATGGAAAAAGCATGCCAGTTTTATTATTATTCACGTCATCCAGTTATGTCTCTGACATTACTCTTCCGCCGTTTTCTTCTGATTGTTACAGTTACTTTTCGAAGTAAAGACAGAAAACGAACGAAATTGGTGAGCAGTACTTTGACAAGTGCATATGAATGACGAACAAACCCACAGGTCCCAAAACGAGAGGGAAACGTAGAACGCTTTCACGTGTAATTTTCGATCAAACTCAATATTCAAAGCTCCTCCGGAGAAATGTTTTTTGATGGGTTTTCAGTTTGTTGAATTTGCGATAGGTATGGCGGAACAGAAATACTCCCATACCAGTATCAAATAAACAAATGCAAATCATCTCTCCTCTCGACAAGCTCGGAAGCTCCAGCTTGTACTTTAGCTAACAAATTCCGATTGCATCGAAACGATGCGATTGGAAGCGGCATCTAGAATATGGTATCCTATTTTCATTCCGACTCGGCCAGGGCAGATGCTACCGGCAAGCAGATTCCTATTCAAGAGCACACTAGTTCTAGCAGACAGATTCGCAACCGGAGTAAATAGCGCGGAAAACCATTCGGTTTTGAATTGTATTTTATTGTGCGGAGTGGGAATCAAATAGAATTCCTAATAACATCTGCCATTGAAGTGGTCGATGAGGAAAGAACTCTTGGAAACGTAGTCAACTGAAGGGTAATTGTTACCGCATTGGAATTTGAGCAGTTACTGAAGCCAGTACAGGAAAAATTTCATCGTTATAATGGCGAACTAGTAGAAAATACAGCATGGCCGCATTTACTGACCAGAAAAACGGTCAACAACTACTTGCAGCATGCCATCAGTTACGGAAACTGTCAAAGCAAATACAATAAATAGAAGGCACCTAGTGTCACTTTTTTCGTATATAACATATTTGCCCGACAATTCTCGTCGGATTTTTTCTACAAATCTAATATAAACTGTCTGCTGATTCCAATAAATACAATACAATACCATTCGAATGAAATCGTTGCTCTCGGAAACGGTTCAATGTATTAAAATGATGTCCTAGAAGAAGTAGTAGGAAATCCATTGGGAGTGCCCACATACACTGAAAAACCAAATTGAATATTTTTCAAGAATAAGAAAATTAACGAACAAAATTAAACTGTTTTAATCCACCTAGTGGTGTGGTGATGCCTTTTTCATATTACTCATAAAATTATAAATATTGCTGTGGAATTCTAAAAACAACTGTTCATTGAATGGGAACAGGAAAGTTTGTTCGAACGTAATCTAGCAAAATCTACAAATCAAAACACCGCATATAGCTCCGGAACCGGAAGTAGTAACCACCACAAATTCGTAAGAAACCGTAAGGCTTTTCCTTTGAATCGATAAGTTTGGAAAAATCGATATGGCCATCTTGAAGAAAGGTGAGTGAGAAACTTTTTGCAGTTTTATGACTGCTATTTCCAATACTTCCGAAACCGGATTTCGAGGACCGGATTAACCCAAGTTGGTTGGTTTACCAGCAACAAATGTGATCAAAAATTGGAACAATTTTGAACCTCGTTAAAAATAATGTTTCCAGCTTTTACTTCGTTGCTTTAGAAGGCGGTATAAATTTTTTAACGCTTACCCAGTAGACCCGAATTGAGTTTCTATGTCAACAAACTAACAAGTTCTGCTAACTAGAAACATTTACCAGTCAGTTTTATGTGATTTGCGCCTATTTTTGAACATCGTTAGTGAAAAAATACTCATGAAATTGGAAATTTTTTACTTATCACGCTTTAGTTCCAGAATCGAAAATCGGATCCGAAGGAACTGTTCAAGAAATTTTTGAAGAACTACACGATCCCTTTCATTTGAATCTAAGTTTTTGAAAATCAGTTAAGTCGTTTCCGAGAAAATTGAGTGCATAGTTTTACCTTAATTTTCACATATTACCACGTAACTCCAAAACCGACTGCTGAATTTGAATGAAATTTAATAGGCTATGGGACCATAAGGCCTTTCATTTGAATCTTAGTTTGTGAATATCGGTTCAGCCATTCCTGAAAAAAGAGAGTGCACATTTTTGTCACACACATACACACACATTTCTCAGTTCGCCGAGCTAAGTCGAATGGTATATGACATTCGGCAATCAATGCCTCGGTTAAAAAGTCTGTTTTGACATTCAGCAGATCAAAAGTAACAAAATTTATCATGGTGATTAAAAGGTGAGATAACTAAGTGCCCACGTGTTCCTATCTCATGCCTTCCCGTGTATCTATGATGAGATTTGACCAATAGAACAGCGTCGACTGGGTGTTATCGCCTTCTGCCTTAGTAGCAGAATGAAAGGGTACGAATTGGTTTGTATGTAATAATTCATTCGAAACGCGAGAATTATTAAAAAATCTTTCAAATAGATCAAGTATTTCGCCTTCAGTTCGGTTTCACATCTCATCCAAGTCAGTCGATAAACCAAAACCGCTCACGTTCGGGACAGAAGAAACCAAGTACAGTATTGTGTAGTAAACAATAGAACGATCTCGAAATGAGTGAACCAAACGAACAAAAGTTACCGCCGGTACGAAAGAATAAAATTATTGTTGACTTCAGACAGTGCAAAATTACGAGAACTTGAAGGTTTCCTTAAGGAGCAAATGCATCTTGACATTAAACGTGTGCATTTACTTCAATGCAATAAGACCAATAATGTTGTTTATATCCAGTTCTCTAAAGAGTTGGATGCAATTCAATTCGCTAAAGACAATAACAATGTGCACTATGTGGAACATGAAAATATCAAGTACAACATTCCAGTATATAGAAGTGCGTGTGCATGATCTTCCCTCAAGCGTCATCGATCCTTATATTCGCAAAACCATGTCCCAACACGGAGTGATTCTCTCTATCGAAAAAGAAAAGTGGAAAAACTTTTTCCCCGGTATTCTAAATGGCGTACGTTTGTTACGCATGCGCTTGAAGAGGCCTACATCTTCCTAAGTGACTTTCGGTCAGGATACAAGAATCCCGTGCAAATCACTTGTTACCTATGACAATCAGATGGCCACATGTCAATATTGTCAAAAAGCTGTTCACTGCGGTAAGCCATGTGATAAACTTGACAAGGAGACAACTACACCAGAGGACAACGGTGCTTCCTTCACACCAACCCTAAGCAATCCCAGTACACCTGTGACAGCCATCAACAACAATGAAGCATCCCCCCAACGAAACCATCAGTATCCCCTATATAACGAAGTACACCAGCTGCAGCTAACCCATTATAACCCAAATTTGAACCAAATGAGCAGATATCATCAATACCATCATATTTTGTGTTGAAGATCTTGGGAAATACCAAATCACCATTAAAAATCTTTTCCAAACGAAATTATCCTATGTATGATATATCATACGCTGGGACAATACAGTAGCAAAAAAATATAAGAAATATGTCTAAATTTTGAAAATGATGTTTATATATATATATATATATATATATATATATATACGATTCAATGTCTTTTAAATAGTACTGGTAGAAACGAAATATTTTATGCATTTCGTCCGAAATATACTTTCGTTTCGGTTTTTAACGGATTGTTATTGATAATATAATTATTTGTATATATTGTATTGTAAGCTGGAATAAACAACTTAATTTGTCGGAGCCTTCTATTCAGCCTACCTGGGTTCGATTCCCAATCCCGCACACAGGGTCAGAAGATTTTTCTGGTCCGAAGTGGTAAATGACTTTAAGGTTAAAACCTGTGTAATCGCAAATAAAAATTTCCATTTGTTTAAATTTCTTCATTTTTAGAATAAAGGATTACATATTTGCATTTGTATAATATTCGGGATATTCGTACGATTTGTTGAGAGTGTCGTATGCTCATTTGATAGTCTTTCCAATGTTTAATAAGTTTTGGAGGTATTCATACTACCTTTTCTAAGTTAGCGTTCTACTCCATGTCCACGTGTTCGTCCAATCCTAAAGAGTCCCTATCCTTATCACTATTTTTTGCAGCCATGTTTTTGAATATTCCACATTTCGAAGATATAACAAAATGGATTTGATTTGGCAAGAGATTTTCGAAAGACTTCAACTAATCAGAAACTTCTTATGCTCGAGTTTATCGGTTAACGATACGCTTTGGAAAAAATATTGCTGTATTATCCCACCGCATGATATATCATACGTTCAAATGTTAACAACAATTTTTTATTGTTTAACATATATTTTTGGAATTTCGCTACAGAAATAACTAATTTGAATCTTTGGCAATGGTTTATCAAAAGATAGAAGTATTACCTTTTTGTTTCGAACATAACATTCACACGAATATGTTGCTTACTTATTTTTGGTCATTTGTGTGAACTTTACAAGGTTATAATACAAATAAAACGTTGACACTTGCAAACAATTTCAATATACAAAGAAATTAGAAGTGTAAACTATCAAGTAGTGCTCTAGTAAAGCTCTTAGGTATTAAACTACTAAAGCAAACATGTGTCAAAATACAGGAAGTTTTGCGTATGATGTATCATACGCTAGGACATAATGTATTAACAACATACCCAACGCCTGTGAAATAAGTAACGATTAATCCGCCAATAACAGTGATACCGAACCAATGGACGGGAGTGTGAATAGCGAACCACTGATCCCCCTTCATTCGCTGGATAACAGCGAAAGCGCCTCTCCTCCAAGGAAAAAAATTACAAGATCCAGCAAAAAAAAAAATAATTTATTGTAAAACGGCCGCGTTAGGCTTAAGTCACCAGAACAGTGCATTTTTGTTTTCGAACGAGTAAAATTTCTGTAATCCCTTGTTCGATAAAGCAATCAAAATACCAAGTACAAAACAAGGCTAAATTTAAAATATAATGTGATTGACTGTCGAAAAAAAATCCTTAAGTAAGTGAGCTTCCTCCTCAAGAAAATTCACCAAAATGAATTATTTCGTAGCAAACACGAACCGAACGCACGGTTTGATGGCACTTCCCGGAAAACACTACACAAGGTTAGATAAATAGGCCTTGGTGAGCGTTTACCTCCCGCAGAAAAATCAATTTTCTCTAATGGATTTCATTTCCCTTCCATCAATAGTCCCTTGCTATTGCTTATGAAGATACGAAGCCTATGATGGTTGACTGAAATCAGCTCCACCAATCGGATCTGATATGCAAAAGAAAATGTCATTGGTGAACCGCAAATATTGGCTCGTTTTTGCATTAGATCAACGTTTTTCCGAAAAAAATCTCTATGGTTTCCATACCATACAAGAATCCCCCTAATTCAGCATCGACTGTAGCTACTGATAAAAATCTTTTTCTACTCTGTTCCATCCGCCGACCACAACGCCATGGGAATTTTTCGCAACCAGACCAACCCCAAACCGAAGCTATGTGTTTCCGTGACAACCTCATTAATGTTATCGTGACAATCCTCGCCCTCCGAGGGTAACTGATTTGGTTTGCAACGACGAGAGTTGGTAGCTTCGCCGGTTGGTAATTCCCTCCTACCGGATGCAAATGGTGCCAAGCGTCGATCTTACATTTTATTGGCACCGGAAAGTGCCATGCCGATTGGAATCACTACCATCTAGAAAATAATCGTCGATACAGTTCCAATATTCGCTATTATAATTTCTATAATCCCAGGTGCCGTACCGATTCCGAACATGGATCTTGTGACTGCTGGGGATTCACATCCGTCGTCGATTGGTGATATCCCGGTACGAAAGTGATTAATGTTTCGCTCTCTAGACGATTGGATTGAAGCATCCTCAGCGCAACACTTTGGAAATCCGTCCCGGCTAGATAGTCTCTTGAAAAAGAATGCAAAATGATTTCCAATCTGGATAACACTCTCACACACACACACACAAACACAAACACGCTGCATCGAGGGAACGGTGACAAAACTGATGACGGTGACGCTGATTAGAGATGGAGAGTGCTCGTACACCGAAAGGATAGCTTATCTCGACTCAAAAGCACTACAAGCGTCGAGTGGCGAATCCTATTCGAGTTCGACGGAGGATACATGGATGGTGAATGATGATGCTCGGATAGTGTGTACGGTACTGTCACATGGTTACTGTTTGCATTGCACGGGGTGGCAGCAACAGAAGAGAAGGACTAATGTATCTTTCCTGATAGTAGTTATGCCTCATCGCTTCAGAAAATGTACAAAAGATTTCTTCAGCACTTCGAGTGTTTACATAATAAATTTTCTTGTTTGAAAAACTTCTTTATGGTTTGTTTATGCTTGTTTATTTGTTTGTTTGAATTGACAAATCATGCTCCTAAACCAGATAATAGTTTCTATTGTTTGTATAAAATCGATTAAACTAATGGAAACGATCCTCTTTTGAATCGTTTCAGTTTGTTTTTGTTCCACAACGGAAGATGCCTTGCCATTGCTAACGAGTTTCATCATAAGCAAACATTAAAACCTAGTAGGAAGCACACTCCATTATTCTCAAATTAATGAAAGCATCTTTTTAAACCCAAAACGAACGAACTAATATTTCACCATAATATCTTTTTATACCTGATTGTTTTCTTATAGTTCTCAAAACAATTTAAATGTCACTTTTGTCAAGACATTATGCGTTTTAGTCACCAGGATATTGCAGTCACCAGGACCATCGTAGTTATTCGATTCGATGTGGCAGTCCATCTGCGTATTTTGATGAAATACACTCAGGTTTTTTTATGCGATTTTTTTTCGCGAGATTTTTATACGAGAATCTCTGAAGTTACGCGTTTTTTTTTACGTTAGCCGGTTTTCTTGTTTTGTCTTATAAATGCTTAAAACGTCGAGATCTGCTGCTATCCCGATTTTTTTTAATTAACTCACAGATACTTGGAGAACTGCCGATTTTAAACAAATTAAATTCCAAAACATTTAGTGAAGAAAAAGAAAATGAAGTTAGCTCCATTTTAACATATTTGAAATCACTAGCCAATATAAAAAGGTAGCTTATGAACAAAGTATTCCTGACATTGACGTTTTCATACTGAGCACCCTACCTCCGGAACCTGTGGTTTGATCCGAATGAAAATTGGAATATTCTTATGGCATCTTAAGAACTTCTATCTCCGAGAAAAGTGAGTGACATTATAAGGAGTGTATCGAAAAGTAGTTAGCAACATTGATTATTGAATAAAAAAGAGAAGAATTTCACTGATTATATTGAAGAAAATCCTAGTTTCTGTGAAACGCTCGCACTTTGGACTTGACATTCTTCATTAAAATCTGCACAGTTACTTCTGTGACTTTCCTGGGGGCAGCTGTCCCGTTTTACCTTTATATATATATATATATATATATATATATATATATATATATATATATATATATATATATATATATATATATATATATATATATATATATATATATATATATATATATATATATATATATATTTATATATATATATATATATATATATATATTTATATATATATATATATATATATATATATATATATATATATATATATATATATATATATATATATATATATATATATATATATATAAAATAGGTATAGAATTCGCTCAAACTTTAGAAAAATTTTCCGAGGCCCGGTGGGCCGAATGTCATATACCAATCGAATCAGCTCGACGAACTGAACAAATGTCCGTGTGTGTGTGTGTGTGTGTGTGTGTGTGTGTTTGTGTGTGTTTGTGTGTATGTGTGTTGTTAACTAAGAGGTGAAGATCTCAAAGATAGCTGGACCGATTTTGATCAAACTAGTCGCAAATGAAAGGTCTCCCCGTCACCCAGAACGCCATTGAATGGTTTTTCGATCGGATGCTTACTTTTTGAGTTATACGAAGTTTTATGTTAAAATTTTGAGTTTTTTGACAATGGCTGTCACAATTGACCTTGAAAACAGCATATGCTTTTAGACTTTAATTTCGCTCGAAAATAGCTATCCAACAAGCCATAGATTTTTAAAATCAGTCCATTTTTAACGGAGATATAAACCTTTTTGTGTAAGTGACTTTTCCCCCTATTCCAGCAGTAGGAGTTTTGAGCGCTGTATGACAAAGCAATGCTTGGGAGCTACGTGAAACATGATTTTTCATACTGTTACATACAATTGTTTCTAAGTACCAGAAAGACTGTGTACAACATCCTTTTTCATCACATTTTGCATCGGACCGATTTTAGCACGGTTCGGTTTTTGGCAACATAATCGTTCGAATATGCCATATGTAAACCAGATGATGGCAGAATTGTCGAGTTGAAAGCAATTCCATAATTATATTGATTTAAACTACTTACAGCAATAAATTCTGGAAGAACATAATACCCATATACCATTCGAATCAGTTCGTCAAGATCAGCAAATGCATGTTTGACAAATAATTTCACTCAATTTTCTCGGAAATGGCTCAACTGTTTTCTACAAACTCAGATTCATATGAAAAGTCGTATGCTCCCAAACAGGGTTCCTGAATTATGTTTGGATCCGACTTCTGGTTCCGGAACTACAGGATGATATGGAAATCTAAGAGTCATCTAAGATTCAAAAGAATATCATATCACACATCTTGCTTTTCAGTCAGATCTTCCGGTTTAGGGGACTCGGGGTGATTATTATAAAAATGTTTTTGCATATAAATTTGCAGATTTGGATAGTTCAGTTTTAGTGGTATTCAGTTTTCGATTCGGATTTAATTCGCACTACGATTTCTCAAAGATGTCTACACTGATTTTCAAACATTTTGAAACAAATGTAAACTATACAGCTACTCAGGTGAATTTATCTGACTTACACTTAGATAGTCATCGCCATACTCTCATCTAGAACTAACTACGGTTATTACGAACCTTTGACTAGTATGTGTCGCCTATTTAAAAATTGCTCCAATGTATTTGACTTCATAATTCTCGTAATTATCTAAAAAAGCTGTTTCTCAGTTATCTGTCTCGATAGGTTCTAGTAACTAGAATATTATATTTAGTATTAGTTTTCTCTCATCATTGTATAATTTCTAAGTTTTAGTTTTAACTTATTATGTATTATGTATTATTTGGATCATTCTAATCTGTTGATGCAAAAGATCAGGAGGTTTTATGCTTGTTGGAGAGAAAGTTTTAACTAAACTAGCTCCACTGGACTTTTCCCTACTCCACAATTACAGAATGATTAATTTTAAAAATTCAAACGGATATAGAAGATGACAATCCCGAAAAGCTTTAAAGTTGGACTCAAAACTATTGCAATTTATTCGTCATATGGCCATACGAATCGGTTTGGGTTGGTTCCTGAATACCTTAGTACCTTAAATAATCGTAAACTCATTGTACTTTATACCGATTGTCACATTTTTAGATTCAAATTCGATCCGATTTGCAGTTTTGCCATTACAGAGCAATGAGTGAATAAAATCTCAAATCGCCGATTAGAACGCCGGTCATTAAAATAATGTCATGAGAACTAAAACACCGAAGAATATTCATGCAAAAACACATGCGGATTGATAAAAAAAAGGTATCATCTCACTGCTAGGTGGATTAAGCACGTTTTTTTTAACTCCTGCATGTTTTGGGACACTGTACCTTCCTTCCGAAAGTGCCGCTTGACAATTGCCCAATACCTTTCAATTGACCGAAGATCCGGGCAGTTCGGTGGGTTGATGTCCTTTTCCACGAATTGTACATTATTTTTTCGACAACCACTGTAGAACGGAGTTGGCGTAGTGGGCTGAAGCCAAATCCGGCCAGAAGAGAGGAGGAGCCTTATGCTTTCTGTACAGTGGCAGCATTCTCTTCTTCAAACATTCTTTCTCGTACACCTTGGCGTTAATTGTGCCCTTCGTGAAGAAAATCGACGACCGCAAACCACAGGTACAAATTGCTTGCCAGACCAACACCTTCTGCCCAAACTTTTCCATCGCCACCGTGGTGTCAGCGTCGTCCAGGTCCTGGTACACCGATTTCGTATAATATTGCGGTCCGGGCAGCGCTCGAGAGTCGTCCTTGGCGTAGGATTCGTCGTCGATCAGGATGCATCCGTCTTTATTCTGTAGAATCCGGTTATACAGTTTTCGCGCTCATGTTTTGGCCAGAACTTGCTGTACCAGGGACTTTTTCGGCACCTTCTGTTTCTTGTACGTTTTCAGGGAGTTCCGAACTTTGATCCGTTGAATCATCCCGATGCTGGTGTTGAACTGCTTGGCCAAATCCCGCGTCGACGCCGATGGGTTTTTCCTGATGTACTCAACCACTTTTAAGTCCCGGCCGGGCTGACTGGGACCCGTTTTCCTACCGGATCGGGGCAAATCCTTCATGGAAAGGGTCTTACCGAACTTCTCGATAATATTTTTGACACTGGTGTGGTGCACTTTCACCCGTTTTGCAATTTCGTTGTACGTGACACAACTTTATGAGCACCAAGTATGCAGAATTTTCTTTCGCATTTCCGGATCAATTCGACTCATCATTGAAACGATAAACCGTACCGAAACCAATCGATTACGCAGCTGTTATTGACATGTAAACAAACATGTCACCGCAAAACACGTTGCAAAAAATTAAGCCATTTCAGAGTAATAACTGTTTGAATGTTGCGAATTACTTATCGATACACTCCTTATTCACTTTGTTGGTGCATATCACCCTGTAATTCCGGAACCGGTAGTCGGATCCAAATGAAATTCAGGAACTTTGTATGGGACCAGAAGACCTTTCATTTGAATCTAAGTTTGTGAAAATCGGTCCACCATCTCCAAGAAAAGTGAATGACATTATTTTCACATTTTTGGTGAATATCACCCTGTAATTCCGGAACCGAAAGTCGGATCCGAATGTAATTCAGGAACTTTATATGGAACCATAAGACCTCTCATCTGATCCTAAGTTTGTTAAAATCGGTTCAGCCATCTCCAAGAAAAGTGAGTGGCACTATGTTCCCATTTTTAATGCATTATTTTCAAACTTCTGGTGCATAGCACCCTGTAATTCCGGAAGCGGAGGTCGGATCTAAATGAAATTCAGGTACTTTGTAGGGACCGTGAGACCTTTCATTCGAATCTTAGTTTGTGAAAGTCGGTTCTGCCATCTCCGAGAAAAGTGAGTGACGCACACACAGATATTTGCTCAGCTCGTTGATCTGAGTCGAATGGTATATAACATTCGGCCCTCCGGGCTTCGGTTTAAAAGTCGGTTTTTGCAGTGACTGTATAGCCTTTCTATATGAAAAAGGTAAAAAGGAAAAAAAATAATCACACACGTTTCTCAGAGATGGCATGACCGATTTTCACAAACTTAGATTCAAATAAAAGGCGTTATGGCCTCATACAATTTTCTTGAATTTCATTTGGATCCGACTTCCGGTTCCGGAATTATAAGGAAATATGTGCAAATTTATTAAACACTGCGCACTCAATTTTCTCGGAAATTTCTTAACCGATTTTCACAAATTAAGAAACAAATAAAAGGTTTTAAATTTTTTTAAAAAGTCCCCGAAAAGTTGATCCAGATCCAATTTCCGGTTCCAGTATTAAAGTGCGATTAGTGAGAATTTACTATTTCATGAGTATTTTTTCACAAGCGATAGCGAAACTAGGTGAACATTTTTATAAAACTTACTGCTAAATTCATCTAGTTGGCACGTCTTGTTAAATGATTGGATATATAAAACTGATTTGGGACTACTAGTCTCCGATTTCCGCTTCCGAAAGCACCGATAATGGTGAAGAAAATGTCCAAAAAAGGAACTTACTTCGATTTCTCCGCAACGGTTAAGCCGATTTTCTCGAATCATAATTAAAAATTGAAGTTCTCAATATCTTTAAATATACTGTGCAATTTCATTCTGATTCGACTTCCGGTTCCGAAATTATAGGGCCATGAGTGTCAAAACATTCAAATCGTCATTCAAAATGACGATGCAAAACTAGTACGCGACGGTACGTGCTCCGTTCACAGCGTGCTGTGTTCAAGTTCATATAGCGTGCAGGGTTGCCACATTAAAATTGATATTTTTCAGGTGAAAAAAAGGTAAATTTTTAATTCTTTTATTCAATTTATATCTACTTATTAGTGTTATTACAAGATCATGACAATGATACTTTTCTATAAAAGTACACTTATTGCCTTTCTCATAGAGAAAGTTTATGTAATCACTTGAAAAATTGACTGGTGAAAATTGGCCCGGAGGGCTAAGTGTTCTATATTATTTGACACAGTTCATTGAGCTGAGCAATGTATGTGTTTGTGTGTGAGTATGTGTAAAATATTGTCATTTAGAGTGACGATGTAAAAAAGGGTAAAATTTTTCTAGATTTGGCTTAAAACTGATTCAATTTGTAGGCTGTATTAGTTACTTACTAAACGAACCGATTTCGGTTCCAAGTTCCCGGTTCCAGAAGTACCGGAAATAGTAGTCAAAAAGTTTAAAACGAGACTCGCTCAATTTTCTCAGAGATGATTTGTTCGATTTCCACAAACAGGCTCAAACAAAAGTCCCTACAGTCTCGTAGGCTGCTGTTTAATTTCATCCGAGTTCGACTTCCGGTTCCAGAACTATAGGGTAAAGTGTGTTTAATCATTTAGTGCAACAATTCAAAATAAAGCAAAATTCTTATTGACTTGATATAACTGTTTACAAATTGAAAAGGTTATGTTAGTTTATACCCAAAGAAAAGTTTCTTATTTTATTCAAGATCGAAAAAAACTTTTTTTCACAGAATCTTCTAGTGATATTTTTGGTAATATAAGTAATATGAGAAAGGCATCATTACACCACTCGGTGGATTAAAATAGTTTTTTTTACGAGATTTTATTCGCACGGTATTTTTACGCGGTATGTATCCCACGCGTAAAACGAGATTTCAGTGTAGTTTACTGCATGAAATAATGCAATAAAAAAAGAATTTTTGTAACACAAACTTCCGATAATTTTTCCTGGCAACTGTTCTTATAACACAAATGGTAGATGATGTTCTCACTTGCACATCCAGTTCTAATCCTTGAAACTAACTTCAACTCAAACCGCTTCAATAATGATCAAAACCAGTAGTGTTGCACTGTTTATAATTAACTTATTTCTTAACTAATTTATTTCTTCAAAAAAAAAATCTTTCTTTTCTACAAATCAACATACCATCTAATCTACGACACTAAATATGAATTGCTGATACCTCACGAATGGCAGCGAATCTCCGGCCAGCAGCGATTCCGGGAAAACATCACCCGCACCCAGCCAAATCATTTACTAATTTCTTCTACGCGACACGAACAAAGACGCTACGAATCCCACCGTGTGGAAATCGAAAATAAATTTACCCAAAGCCAACCGTTCCGAGAATTCCGAAATATGAAAGCAAAATAGCAAAATATTTAATTGAGTGTGAATTATGGTCCGTCGAAAAGTGCTGTTTTTGACAAAGACTAGATCCCGGACCGGTCAGGGTGAAGCGGGTCTGTCTTTCTCGGAAACGAAAGAGACAAGACAAGCAGACCTAAGCAGATATAATCGAAGCGTATATTTGCATAATATATTCCCCGAGCACTGTACTGTACTCTGCGACAAGTTAGTAGGCCGGACCGGTGATTACAGGGCTACCGGTGCCGTGGGGCGTAAACGTCAGTGGTTCGGAAGGATCGATAGAAATGATATGGCGCTGAGTATCATGTCATGTCTCGTGACATGGTACAAATCGTTCTGATAGCTCTATTATTAATAGTACCAACAGCATTCGATGTGTCCAGTGGAATCAACACGAATGGGGGAAGGGTGTTAGATAAACAGTTTAGCGGCCACCAAGAAGTTTACTCATTCATGGCAGCAAATGTCTGTTCGAAATGAGTACCGGTAACAATGCCGGTCGATTTCATATTTTCTCTAGCAAAAGAAGCTCTATCAGTACCCTATGAAAAATTTACAGAAAAAAGTTAGATGAATTTGAAAAATGCGAAAATATATCCTTTAGAGACAGAATTCAAAACTGCAAACTGTTCTTGTCTCCATGCTTCCCTTTCGACTAAAATAATTGTATCGTAGAGTAAGTAAAAAGGAAGTTTTTTTTATTAATGTTATCGCCTCATCTTCACGTTTAAATTGGATATATACTGAGCTACAAGTTTTGTGACATTGTACCTCTCATACCTATATTTTCAAAGTTTAGGTTCAATTATTTCTATAGCAAGTACTCAATTTCATTTGCTGTAGGTCTTATTCTCCAGCACTTGAACAGTTTGGTCGCAAAGGCAAAGACTCCGGTTTTTGTTTATCGGATTTGCTTATTTAGATTGTCCACGTTTGCTAGATTTTGTTAGCAAAGAACACAACAGGACTAGGCTGTTAGGTAGGTTAGTTTGCTAGTGTTTCTGTGTTTACTAAACTGATTTGCCTTCGTTTCTGTCCGACTTTCGACTGTGTCGGATGAGACACGAGTGTCAACTGGACTAGGCGAAATGAAGATTACTCCCTTTGGATATGAGAAAAACTGTTACTAATTCTATTTTATTCATCTTATACAATTATTCATGCGACTTTCCTAATGTGTGACCCCGCCCGAAAAGTAAATTCTGAAAGGTCTGCAAAATATATTCCCGCGACGTCGGAGATTCTGGTTCCGGAGTTACAGGTTGATATGCGCAAAAATGGTCAAATGTAAGTACTCAATTTGCTGAGAGATGGCCGAAGCTATTTTAACAAACGAGTAAAAATTTCTCAAGCCTCTCCGGAACCACAAGTGATAGCCATTTAATCTTCGAACTTGATTTTCGACCCAACAGTAGCGTTCAAACCCACCTAAGCTTGTGGAAATTCCGCCATTTACGACAAAAGTAAGCGTAAGAAATAAGTCGTCGAAAGGTGCACACATATGCAGAATGTTTTCGACCTCGTCGAGCTGAGTCGAATTGTGTGTAATGATGCCTTATATTACTCATTACATCATAAATATAATCGTTAAATTCGCAAAAACAACTGTTTATTGGATAGAAATAGGAAAATTTGCTCGGACTTAATCTCACAAACTCTACAAATCCTGTTTACCCTGTAGTTCAGGAACCGAAAGTAGTATCCACAAAAATAAGGAATTCCGTATGAAACTGTAAGACTTTTCTTTTGAATCTATAAGTTTGTGAAAATCAATTTGGCCATCTCCAAGAAAAGTGAGTGAGATCCTTTTTGCAGTTTTTAATCACCATTTCCAATTCTTCCGAAACCGGATTTCGGTGAACGGAATAGCCGAAGTTGATTTATTTCTCACTAATAGTACTGTTGTTGTACCGTTGAATTCCACTATGTTATATCACGTCATTACACTCTCACAAAGTCACTATTTTCACAGTCACTATTTTTCCGAAAGTGTTTCAAACGTTATAATACAGATACGTATTTCGGAATGCTATTTGCATCCTTCTTCAGTGTATCGGTTTTATAAGTTTATTCTAATAAACTTATAAAACCGATACACTGAAGAAGGATGCAAATAGCATTCCGAAATACGTATCTGTATTATAACGTTTGAAACACTTTCGGAAAAATAGTGACTGTGAAAATAGTGACTTTGTGAGAGTGTAATGACGTGATATAACATAGTGAAATTCAACGGTACAACAACAGTACTATTAGTGAGAACATTCTACTAACAGCTCAAACAGAAATTTAGTTGATTTATTTGCTACCAACAAATATGACCTCCAAATTGAAACTGTTTTGAACCTAGTTAAATCTATACTTACTATCTCATGCTCTATTTCGATTAAATCAATTAAACGAAATCTAACAAACGAAACGAACCTGCGTTTCTGTTACTTCTGCATATGTAAATCAACCTAAACAGCATGAATCAGCAGCATAAAACATGTAGGAGGGTTATTATTATTATTATGATTATTATTATTACTATTATTATTATTATTATTGCAATCACTACACAACTGGAACGGTATTACTACACTACCGGCTGTAAAAATGGCATATTTTTCAAATAAATTTGAATTCAATGACGTTTATTCTTTCGATCGCACTTATCATAGAATAGCTAAAATTTTTATCGATCGCTGCACCGCCTTTTACCAATATCATACACCAGTAGCAGACATCCGTAGCCGTTTCGACTTCATCATAGCGTGTACGAAATAGAACAAAGCACGCATCATTCGTTTTGTGTTTTCTTCTTCTTTCGGTGTTAAACATATATGGCGATTTGAAAACTTTGACATCGCTCTGTAACTGCGGAACCGGAAGTCGGATCCGGATTAAATCTCACAATATGAGCTTTAATTCAAATCAAGATATGTGAAAATCGGTTCAAGCATCACTGAGAAATCGAAGTGAGTTCTATTTTTGGAATTTTTTTTCATCACTTTCGGTGCTTCCGGGACAGGAAAAGGGAGGACCAGTAGTGCCGAATTAAGTTTTTATGCCCACAAACTAACAAGCTCTGCAAACTGGAAGAATTTATCTGACAGTTTTATGGGATTTGTACCTGTTTTTGATCATCATTCTTGTAAAAATACTAATGAAATTATTAATTTTCCACTTGTCACGCTTTAGTTCCGGAACTGGAAGTCGGATCCGGATAAAATGATGCAGTCATTTTTAGAAAATTATAAGACCTTTCATTTAAATCTTAGTTTGTGAAAATCGGTTGAGCCGTTTCAAAGAAAATTGAGTGTACACTGTTTCTCTAATTTTCACATATTACCATGTAACTCCGGAACCAGAAGTCGGATCCAAATGAAATTCAATAGCAGCCCATGGGACCATAAGACCTTTTATTTGAATCTTAGTTTGTTCAAATCGGTTAAGCCATCTCTGAAAAACCCTTCCTAATCCACCTGGTGGTGTGATAATGCCTTTCTCTTTCTTCAAAACAATCTCATAAAACATTTTTTATCTTTTTATTAACCCTTATGCACTCGAATGGGTACCCGGGTACCTTTTCGAATTTCAAAATAAGAAATTTCTGAGTTAGGTTTAAACTAAGATTCTGCAATTCGGTCAATTCCAAGAACTAGTTGGACCATAACTTCTCATGCTTTGACTTTTCATTTTACAGTAAGGGGGGTCGAATGGGGGGGCTCAAATTTTTTTTATTACGTAAACACCCGAATGGGTACCCGGGTACCCACAAATAAAAATGCTTGTAACTAAGGCAAATTCCATCCGATTTGAATTTTTTCAGTACGGGTAAATTCAGAAATTTATCCACTTTTCGATGGCCGTGTATATTGCTGTAGTAGGTTCTTCTGGTTCCCGTTAATCCGGATTTCCGTAGAATGTTCCGACACTTGTGTTTTCCACCATAAATGTCATTTACTAATTTGAAACTTTTCCAAACCAGCTATTTGAGAAAGGCCGTACCAAAATGAACCTTTTGTAGAAAAATGACGTCATCTAAAGGGTAGTTGGCCTATTCTGGACTTACTCTCATAGAACGAAAAAAAGGAAATATAAATGAGAACGAAACTGTTTGGGAAGTAACTTCGTGATGTTTCGAAATGTTTGTTGCCAGAATTAAAAATTGTATTGCGTGCTCCTCGCAATAGGCCTGAAGTACATAATAATTTTCAAACTGAAGATAAGAAAGTAAAGTATATAAGGGAACATACATAAAGTACGTCACGCGTTTAGGGGGGAGAGGTTTCAAAAATACGTGACAATACATGGTGAAAAGATTGAGAAATGCTCGACAAAGGGGGAAAGGAGTGGTAGAAAAATTCAAAATTTTATGTTACGTACATAACGGATGCCCCCTGAAATATATAAACATAACAACTCAGCATAGCACTTGATTTCATATAGCAATTCTTAGATAAGATTACAAAAATACGTGAAATCCGTGTATAAATGCCTCGATGTCGGAACTCATTTAGGATATCCGGGTTCCTGGGAACCAGGAGCACCATGTCCATCTTTATGGGTACCAATCCCAAAGAGCTTAAGTTCCTGAATCCAACAGTGCTAAAATTACTTCAATCGGTTGAAAAATGCTCAACTTACAGCGATTTAAAAAAATGGGTACCCGGGTACCCATTCGGGTGGTTAAAGGTGTTTTTTTTTTTCGAGTGCACAACGGTTAAACAATTTGTGACACTAATTTGGGCTCATTTTTGACACAAATTTATTCCGATTGAATCGAGTAGTATACAAAAGCTTTCTTCAGTGTTTATTTCACTTAGTAGGCATTTTTTTTTCCAATCAAGTGCTTGATATTTGCGTTGTCTATTTGTATGAGAAGAGTGATGCTAATATAAAAAAGACCTTCTTAGTCCACTTAGTGGAATTTTCATAGATCTTGAAAAATCACCATAAAAAATGTTTGATGCCAAAAGTCTTAGAATTGCATGAAACGTCGAGATTTAGTGTCACCTCGAAAAACTTTTTTTTTAAATCGACTATCTGGGATTTAAAAAAAAAATAATAAAATCCCAGAAAGTCGATTTTATGAAAAAAATGTTTTTGAAATAACACTAAATATCGATGTTTCATGCAATTTTAAAATTTTTGGCATCAAAAAAAATGTTCGATTTCGGAAATTTCATGTACTCCCCCCTATGGTACTTTTTCGAGATCGAAAATTTTCAAACTTTAACCGCTGGGCAGCCATTACCCATGTTCGATTTAGCCCAAATTTTGCATGAAGACTTTTTTCGAGGTGCTTAAACTTTTGAACAATAGCGCTTTACGAAATTAGAGGTGACCCTAAAATATTGGCACCCTTATATACATTAGAGTGGTAAAAAACAACGTGTTTTGTGTTTTGGATTTGACTTCTAATACCTTTCTATAGAAGAAAGGCAAAAAGTGACTGCATATATTTTCCATTTTTTTGGTGCATATCATCCTATATCTCCGGAACCGGAAGTCGGATTGAGATAAAATTCAATAGCAGACTGAGGGACCATGAGATCTTTCATTCGAATCTTGATTTGTGAAAATCGGTTCAGCCATCTCCGAGAAAAGTGAATGCAAATTTTTGTTACATACATACACACAGACATTTACTCAGTTCGTCGAGCTGAGCCGAATGGTATATGACATTTGGCCCTCCAGGTCTCGGTTTTCGCAGTGATTGTATAGCCTTTCTATATGAGAAAGGAAAAAAATTTTCTTTGAAAATATTTACATAGTTTTCTACGAAATTATTTGAATAAAGTCACGTTATTCTTTTCCCCCACTGTAGAATGGTTTAATGTAACTTTTGTCAGTGAAGTTGCCTATAATTCACCTTCACGGACGTTTCGTTGTCCTTTGGGATGCACCATTCATATTTCTTTAGAATCTCATTGTACAACTACCACGGGTACGTTTCATTTTTTTTTTTTGCCCCTAGACTCTGGTTCAGCATCCTGTTTTGTAGCAATAGCTGGCCTCGCGATAGAGGACTGCAATTTAAAAAAAACGAATAAATTGTTGGTTACTTAGTATGAAGTGAAGCGCTGTTCCGTCAAGCTCTCAGTGTCTCGTAAATGTTGTTTTGAGTGCTCTAAGAGTCACTAGAAACTATGGAAATCATTACACTTGGAACCCTATATGCAATTAAATCTCTCAAAATATACTGCTTTCTAACATCCGTGGTAGGAAATCATTCCAAACATTTAGACAAAATGCATCGTACTCTTTCATACTATATTTTTGCTTGTGCAAGCTCGTAACTAACGAATCCTGATGCAGGTGAAACGAATAACTGACCGACAGGAACCCTTCGTTCCGCTGAATTCAGCAATACATTCATTTTGCCTACTGAAATTGACAGCTGCGGAAGCTATCTTATCTACAAAACAATAAAACCAAATACAAATAATTACCTCCATGGAAAAGAGACAATAAATAAACGAAATCTGCACAATAATTTACCTATCACAGATGCAAACTGCGGTAACCTGCAAAATGCTCCATCGTAAACCGTACTCTGAAATGGCATTTTCGGTTCAACGAAAAACTGACTGGTGCGAGCCAAACCACACAAAAAATCACTTGTCTGCGCCCCATTACTGTGTTGAAATTCAAATTATCATGCTTACCGATCCTGCAGTCAACATTTTATCGAATTAAATTCTGCCTGTGGAGCGCAGCAGTTACCTTCTCCCGTACCGCTGCAGTCAGTCAACCCAAAAAAGCTGACAAAAATACGCTCTCATCCCGACACACCCACTTCCACGCAGGAAAGGTGGTGCGGTACTTATTGGAAAATAAAGCCCAGATTTTCACCTGCTCTGTATCACCAGCCATGACACAGCCGGTTGTAGCGTGAGCGTAATTGAGTCCATGTGCCGGATCGATGTGGATGAGCTATTTCGGGGTCTAGTCGAGTTGGAATTTTCCATAAGATTAGAAAGGTTTTGCCAAGAAAATAATTGAAACCATCGAACGAAAAAAAAAGAAAACAATCTTCCATTCTTATCGGGACGACTGAGTGAACAAACAGAAATCGAACACGTTTTCCTTTCTGCGATTTGACCCGGCTACATACGTGCGAGCTGATAAGCACATTCGGTGGTTGTTTTCCCGAGTATGAATAATTTGTCACATTTTCCGAAAAGGTTTATTCCTAGTACTGCTTTTGCGGATCATGTCGGAAACGAGACAAGGGTCTCGAAGACCTTTTAATGCCACTCATGAGTGATTATGGAAAAATATGAAAAATTATATTTTGGGGTTGCGTACAATGTACATTGTCCTAATTAACACATTTCTTCCATTATGTTGCAATAATAATTAATGATGATAATTAAATCATAGAATTTTTGAGCATTCGGTTTCACTGTGGAATCCTACTTGAGAATTCTGTTCGTTGGTTCCTGACTCCACCAGAGCTTTAGTGAAACAATTTTTCTTAATTGCGCTCAATATTACATTTCAAAGAAGCTCTCAAGTTACCTCATCATCTTGCAAAATGCTTCGAACAAAGCTTTAATTTCTATTCAGGACGACTTTTCTAATAACACAATTTCACTACAGCAAAATAGCACGACGGTTTTTTTTTTGTTTTGGGCGGAAGTCTAACCCATTTCTCGGTACTGTGTCTGTTGCCGTTTTGACTCATTTGTATAATGAGTCGAAAACGGACGGACGGACGGCACAGTGCTTAGTTATATTGCCGGATAATTTTCTTTTATGGAAACGTTGGCTTTTCTTGGACTTGACCATCGGTCCCCGCAAAGCCCCGCACCGGCATCACAAACTCGATTTCATTATCAGCATTTCATCGTAAGAAAAAATATAATTACCGAAGCGCACCACGAAAATACCAGACATGCCGACACGTCGGCACTGTCAAAACGGGAGCGGTTTCCCATTTGAATGGTAAGCAAGTGAATGAAAAGAATTCAGGGTAAAAAACGGAATTTTTTTCAACGGTTTAGTTTAAGCTGATCCAATGACAAAGAATTTTTTTCAGATCAAGAAATAAACTTAATGATTTGGTTAGCTCTCGTTATAATCCTTTTCCATGGGGAAACTTATTTCCAGCCAGTTCATTCGATCCTACTATTCTTGTTTTTGTTATACATTTTTTTTATTTCTCGCCAAACTCCACTACACCAAAAGCCCGCAAAAAAGGTCCCTTGGCAGCGAACGTAACTAATCTCAATTTACGTACACTGGCAAATACACTAGAAGCAAATTAAACTTGCTAACGGAAGCATCATAAAAGACCATTTTTGTCCTTTTTTCAGACTCAGCAACTGTTCTGGGTATTCGAGTTGTCATAAATTTTTTTCCACATTTGACGTGTTATATATCCAAAGTCCCAGAGAGTCGATTTTTTTCAAAAATATTATTTTTTCGACGTAGCACCAGTCCTCGACGTTTCATGTTCATGTATATCTAACACATCTGACGCAATAAAAATACTGTTTTGTATTACTGGGCCGAGGAATTTACTTGAACGCAGGACTTCCTATTCGGAGGAGTCCTGATCAAAAATAGAATCTCTAACTGCTTTGTGTATCTAATTCTTGGTGCGACTTTAGTAATACATAGGCTGAAAAGTCCAGGGCCTAACACATAGATGGCGCTGGGTTTATTGCAGTCACCTTTTCTCAGATAACCTAACCTTTAACAGACAGCTGTTAAAATTTCATGATATTCAATGAGGCGATAGCACCAGAAAACATACGAAAATTCACAAAATCGTTTTGTATGATCGAAAAGTAGAGTTGCGTTTGCTCACTGTTGACACAAAAACGAAAGCGTGTTGATGATTCTGAGCAGTGTTTGGCCATGTTTAAACATAACAAACAAGTTTTTGCGTCGATATGTGACAATGGATGAAACATGGATCCATCACTTCACTTCGGAATCAGATCGTCATCTGAGTGGACAGCAACTCGGTATTTTAGGATGAGCGTGATGTAATATTTATCGACTATCTTGAGAAAGGTAATACCATTAACAGTGAATATTATATAGTGTTTAGCGTTCAAAATCTGAAATTACAAAAAAATGATCGCATAAAACAAAAAACAATTGTGTTTCATCAAGACAACGACCCGTGTCACAAGTCAATCAAAACAATGACACAACTTCATGAATTCAACTTCGATTTGCTCCCACATCCACCATATTCGCCAGATTCGGCTCCTGGCGACTACTGGCTGTTCGCCGACCTGAGAAAAAAGCTCGCCGGTAAGACGTTTCGCACGAATTAAGAGGTTATCGCAGAAACTGAGGACTATTTTGAGACATAGGATAAATCGTTCTACAAAAGTGGTATTGGAATGTTAGAGCGGCACTGGAATGATGAAGCAAGTGAATAGCATATTTCAATTTCCCTGTTTTTTCCCGGTTTTTTCCGGTCTGCGAGATTAAAATTCCCGATTTTTGGAATAAGCCTATTCGCCTCTGTTTAGTTTTTATAATATTCCTTGAATTCAAGCTTTAAATAGATATCCCATGCTCGAAAAAGAACATTGAAATAGGCCCGCTAATTTAAGATTGAAGTATTTTACGGGCATCTAGATGTATCTATAGGAAATTTTAATTATATTTATATTCATTATTACAAAAAGGATATAAGAAAAGCATAAAGCATTTTTCTAGTCATCTAGGGCTTTTGGTTTTGGCGCTGTATTTTTGCGTCGTAGCTTGTTTCCACCTTACCAGCAGGGATTTTTTTTTTAAATCTGTGATCAAGCCCAAAACCTGTCTATACAAAATCTGTGCACGTTTCCCCGTTTCCATAATAGCTGATCGGAATCATTTTGGTAAGCAAAAACAAGGTCTCACTATTTCCTACCGCTCTGTAATTTTTGGTGCTAAACTGTGAACAATTTTAAAAATCTGTGATTTCGTTATTTTGTGTAAATCTGTGACCATTTTCAGAAATCTCTGAAAATCTGTGCTCTCCGTTTCTTAACCATTCATGGTTTCAGCATGATCATAGTGAAAATGAATCACACAAATAGTACTCAGGATATTCTCATTGGAAAATAAATTGGATTAGGAATATATTTTCCTATAAGTATTGTAAAAGTTTGCTGCATTAAGCTGCATATTTCGCTTCGGTACAAGGTTTCCTAGGTAAAAATAGGTAAAATGATGTATAACTTTTCCAGAAAAGAATAAACCCATGCATTACCTTCTCTAAAATTATGGGATTTTATATTTTCTACAACTATTCCAAACAAAATAAGGATTAAAAAATAACTTGAAACAAGTTATGATTAGAAAACTAGTTTTAAGGGGGTTGTCATAATTCAATAACTAAAACTAACTTTGAAAAGGCATAAAAAAAAAATTCCATCGAGTTCCACTTAGATTTTTTTATAATATTGGGCATATCTTTTACTATAAGTTTTGTAAAAATCAGCCAGCTGCATAAAGTTACATATTTCACTTCGGTGTAAGGTTTCATCATAGGTAAGAAAAAGTAAAATGTTGTATAACTTTGCCAGGAAACAACAAATCTATGCACTACCTTCAACAAAAACATGAGATTTTTTATTTTCTTCAATTATTCCAAACAAAGTGTGCATAAAAAATAACTCGAAACAAGTTATGAATAAAAAACTAATTTTAGGGGGGTTGCCATGAAAACGCTGTGTATATCCGAAATGGTGCGACCTAGACTTTTGGTATATTTGACAAAGTAAATTATTTTCAATAGTTCTAAAACTTTGTTGAAGGAAAAAAATTTCTATCTCTTCAGAAAAAAAAGTTATGGTTATATTTTTTGTCAAAGTAGGCCATGAACAATTAGTGATAGAATCAAATTACGCGGTATATATTTGTAAATAATTTCTTAAAAGCAACTATATGCATTAAAAGAACGGTTTGGCAGCAACTGATTTATGTACACGTTTTTATTGATTCGAACCACTGTGTACCACGTTTGTAAAAATGGAAATATGAAGTTATAGTAGATGGCTAACCTCGTAAAGATATCAGAAGGAAATATATTCGCAATTTTTCATGAACACTTGATTACGAAAAAAATTGTTTGCAAAGCGGACAGCACCATCATATTCGCCAGATTTTGCTCCCAGAGACTACTTTCTGTTTTAATATTAAAAAAAAGCTTGCTGAAAAAAAGGATTGCCATGGAAAGATAAGCTCATCGCTGATAGTGAACAATTTTTTTAGCCTAAGGAGAAATCGTGGTATGAACGTGGTGTAGAAATTATGGAACTCTTAAAAAGTTTGGGAAAAATGTTTTATATTTCGTCAGACCAGGGAATTTGCGACCGACATGTCAATCGATTATTTGGAAATCATAATTCTGTGATCGATTAGCAACACAAAAACTAAACGAACTCATCAATCAATAGAACAAAATTTATCTAAAGTTACATAATGACAATTGGTCGTTTAAGGGAAAAGTTAGAAAAAGATTATTACCCAATCGATGGTGGAGCTATGTTAATGATAATTATTAATCATCTAACAATTTTTTTGGAAACTATTAGAAATATTTACAAAAATAATAAATTCAATTGAGAATAAGAAAATAACACCAGCTTACCCTTCTTAGATATTCTCATCGTGAGGGAGGCAGAAAACCTAAATGTACACATTCTGCGATGGCCAATAACAAGCCAGGAGAACACCAATATTGAATTGTGGATAATTAAAAACTAGCAAATTGTGTTACTTTAAAATAGTCACTGCATAGAACGTTTTTGGTTGTGGAATTTTCGGAATGAATTTATCAGATTAAAAAGTACAGTGCGACAATTTTTCGTCACGCGATACTTTCGACAGCCTCCATTCAAGGTACTTTTATTGTCTAATAATACTAGAATGTTGAATTATGCGAGGAATTTTCTACATTGTAATGCTTTATTGGGTGAAAACTTGTTCTACGTGTAATGTTGATAAATATCAACCATCATTTGACCCAAGAGTTCATCCCGAAACGCTATCACGAATGGCAGTCACCCGTAATTCAAACATCCCGTAAAGATTAACGATAATTTTCAACGCATCATTTCGCGTACCATCGCATCGCGTAATTCCCAACCATCCGATTGTCCTTTGAAAATCAGATGGGTTCAATTAGTGCTTATCACGCGCACGAAGCAGCCCGCATAAACACCTCACCTCAACTGGGTGCGCCCAACAAAAATACTGTCGAACGCTCGTGCTGTACGGATGAGTAAACAAACGATTGATCCGCTTCAACATGAAAATGGCATTATACGAGAAACCGACGCTACCAACAAGTGGCACCGGTTGGTGGTTGAAAATTGACCGAGTGTCCCTCCCATGTGTAATCAAATCGGAAAACCGTTTCAGCTGACCTCAAATGTAGCGTTTTATTATGTGTATTACGGTGCTGAGCTGGAGCGCACGGAGCCCAAGGATCCGGTGCCTTACGATAGGACGACACGGAGCACTTAAACGGATTTAGAATTATTTGGAGTTTCATGTGAAGTTTAACAATATTGTCGATAGCGAATGGCAGTTTCAACTGAGAAGTTCGTGTTAAAGTGCTTGATTTCTGAAGTAATAATTCGATTTAAAAAAAAGAGAAATTATCTCCATTTAACTATATTTAAAAACTCTTTACTTATTCGTCACTAATGATACAAGATAGTAAGGAGTGATAAGTACGGCTAAAATGTCAATTAGGGCATATTCAGTAGTGTTTTAGTTCTAGATTCATAATTTATGTCAGTTACAAAATTTAAATCTGAATTTTATAACAAGAAAAACTCGCAGCCCCAGCAGTGTTTTACTCCTGTTTCAAATATACAAAAACTAGAACGGCATCGTAGACCTGTTGTAAATTTGACAGAAGTACTGGTCGAATAAATAAAACTAGAACGGCTTGCTGGGGACACGTTTGTTTCAGTTTCTGTTCTTCCATATAGAACTTTTAACTGCTGAATTTGCTCTTAGCGGTAAAATTTTGCCATAATATGGCATTAGTGTGTATTTATTGAATTTATTGGTTGTTTCGATGATTCAAAACCTCTTTCTTCATTTTTTGTGTTAGTCAAAGGCTAGTCAGAAATAATGGCAGAAAGCCAAATCCGGTCAAAATAGCGCCTGCTTTCCGTGAGAATCCGGAATTAGCTTGTAGAGCTTCAGTAGGCGTTAATGTTTAACAATTTACCCCTTGATGGTGCTAGATATATTGAAAAGCTGCATTGTTTTGTTACGCTTTCATATCACCGAAAAACATAGCGTTTGAATAGGTTCCAAATCTTTCAGGCAACGATTCTTCCGCTTGTTCATCCGATGCTCCGTTGTGAAGCGTTTAAATTTCCATAGCATATCCCCAAAATTCTTTAACGTTTCTCTTCCTGTTGTCACCATTCCACGTCAGGGCGGATAACTTTAGATGGTTTCATTTTAGCCGCATTTTGTGAAAACCTTTTTTAACATTTCTGGTCACTATTTTCGGTACTTACGCAACCGGCAACCAGGAATTGATATTTTTTTGTTATTAACTAACAAAATATGCACAACAGGGGAAGATGGGGTAAAACGGACACCCGAGGCAAAACGCACTCGTCAGTGAAGACATCACACTTCTGTGTCAAACTAAAACAAGTGTTTTTGGTGAACTACTAAGTGGCATAACAGCTCAATATGAAATGTTTTGCACTGACCAGTCGAAGATGAAACGTAAAATATCTGGCTAAGAGTACACCGGGCAAACGAGACTGCTACAGATTTGTATGCAACAGGGACGATGGGTGCTACCTCGGCTTTAATAAGGGAGTGTATCGAAAATAAGCTATCCACAAATACTGCTTTCAAATTATGATAAAAAACGATATTTTATTCAATCTAAAAATTGATCCTTTATTGTACGAGGTTAAACTTGAGCATAATGAAAACCGGATAAAACTTAAGTTATTCCTTCACGAATTTTCGAACTTTTGATCGAACGCTCTTCAGCAAGTTCCGGACGCATTTTTTGGACGCTTGAGCCCATTTTTTTTTAACTCCTGCATGTTCCCAGCTGCCTTACCAGTCTTCTTGAATTCCCTCTTCACGATTGCCCAGTAACGTTCGATGAATCGAAGCTGAGGGCAATTTGGTGGATTGATATGTTTCTCAACGACATTTATACCCTTTTCCGTAAGTCAATTGAGAGTGGCTTAGGCATAGTGAGCCGACAGTGCACAGTGGTTCAAAAGCGCAATTTCACGCTCATAGGATCGTGGTTTTTTAGGTACAGCATCTTCAGCAAAGTTGCTCAGAATGATTTTATTTATGTGATTAATCCCCCTAAAAGTGAGATAAACATTTTATTTTAGTTCAGGGCCAACATAGGGGCTAAGTTACTTCGACAAAGTTGTGCAGAAAGTTATTTTAAACAAGTTTGCTGAAGGTACTATTCCCGTAACTTGAGTGTAATTCAAGATATAATGTATTTTCTTCTTACAAAAACCAGTTTTTGTAAGAAAACATTTATATTTTCAATTTATATGAGTTTTTCATGTTATACAAAGTTTATCATCTTTAAAAACTACACAACTTTCTCGAACATACTATGCTGCTATCATTTCAGTTTAATGAAATAGAGCAGTTTTTCAAGTTTTTTTAAATAAAATTCTAACTTGTCTATTATCAAAAAACGCAGGAAGGTGCAGATGAGACTACTTACATATTAAACTACTTCAAAAGAGCTTTCATACCGTGGTTGAATTACTCGTCTGCGATCGTCTGCAGGTGAGATATGTTCTTTTCAAATATCCTTGTCCTTGACATTTTCAATGATAAGGTTCATTGTATTTCAGATCAGATTTCAATATATATTCATTACCATGGAAACTCTCACAATAAAAGGTTTTTATGGACATCGAAGTCTACAAATAGAAAAGTTTAGTAAAAGCTACAGACGTTTTTTGAAAGTAACTGTCCGACGGTTTTTGAAAGTGAGATAAGAAGCCACGACTTTGAAAAAAGGCAATCATCATGTCGAATTACGTTATGTCATTTTTTGGTAAGCTTTTTATATAAAAAAGCTCTGCGGATAGATATCCTCTATTCAGCAATTAAAGTGGAGATCGATAAACAGATGTCGGGAGTATTATACACGCGAGCAATCCAGATCACTTACGAATCGGGATCCCATGAATTGGTAATTAGTTTGGCGAAACGAAGTTCGACGGGTCAGCTAATATTTTACTAAATATCTTACCGGTTATTACTTTGCGAACAATTTTGAAAACTTATTCTGAAATTTAATAGAAATCCAGAGGAAGCATCCAAATTGTCCTTATTTTTAATGATGAGCCCTCATTAGGTTGTTATTGTTAATAACCTAGAAAAGCACTGATGTATTCTGATTGTTTCAAAATTGTTGTCAAACCCTTACAAAAACCGTCGAACGAGACGTGGGGGTTGACTCAATTTCCTATGGGTTGTCCCACATAGAACCTGTATGGAACAATACTTTTACTGAATTCTCGCTAAAATGCAGATTTTGATATTTCCTTCTAGTTTTCATTAAAGTTTTCTCGGTGAAATCAAATTTCTAAGTTTTCCCCGGTTTCCCTGAATTTCCCGCTCACTTTTCGCTCTGAATATGATGCTTAATAAATAACTTTAATAAAAAGTTAAAATCTATTGCTCTAGCATTATTTAGCAATTTTTACAAACTCACTAAAAGCTTCTAGTAAATGCTAGTGTCTCATTTTGATTGGAGTACAGAAACATTATTCTATCTCCAATATTTCATATTATTCTAACAGATCAAAGTCACATTCGTAGTGAACGGATTACACATACTGACTTTGACTCAGATCATCTTCCTGTAACATTCAGACTTTCCAACGAAGCTATAATTAATCCATTTAGTTCATAAAGACCTAATTTGTCAAATGACAGAAAATTTCATTTGTAATGACTTAATGTTAGATAAGCTTGAATTTTACTGGTTTCGACTGTAACTTGCGTTCTGCTAGCAGGTGCGACCGTATGAATTTAAATGCGCCTTTTACCAGCCAAGCAGATGCATGCTTCTGTGGTTCAGTCGATTAACGGACGTACTTGCGATCCAATGATTCTTGATTCAAGTCGCGGCGGTTGCTATCAGTATTCTTTTTTTTAATTTCAATGAATTTCATGTCATGGAGTTTTAGACACAATATTAAATATTCTTCCACGTAAATTTACGTGAGCTGCGACGCTCCATTTATGTGCATCTAATAAGATGTAAAATCACAGGATTTTTTTAAGAGTGTAGAAATCTTTAAGTTCCCAAAGTTCAAACTAAATCAAATTCTCCTATCAATGATGACAATCTTCAACTGCTCATTCGGTTGAAGAATGTTCGTCGACGACAATATCAACGTTCTCGTGATCCTGCTATGCAAAACATAGTTAAGAATTTACAAAAAGAAATTAAACATAGATTTACTCTTTTGCGAAATGAAAATTTCGCTAAAGAAGTTGAACAAATTAAACCATATTCTAAACCTTTCTGGAAACTTTCTAAGGTTCTTAAGAAACCTCAGAAACCAATTCCTGCTCTCATGGAAGGAAATCAAATACTTCTTACAAATGACGATAAAGCTCAAAAACTTGCTCAGCAGTTCGAGAGTGTCCACAATTTTAATTTGAACGTTGTAAGTCGTATTGAAAATGAAGTCTCACTGACATATGATCATATTTCAACTCAAGTGTTGTTACAAAATGACATTTTTGAGACGAATGTTGATGAAATTGACTTATGTATTATTGAGAAACTTAAAAACATGAAGGCTCCTGGTAATGATGGAATTTTTAATATTCTTATTAAAAATCTTACCGATGTTGCCTTGAGACTCTTGCTCAAAATTTTCAAGTGTTTTTTATTAGCTTACTTCCCTAAAAGATGGTAAATTCCTATCCTCAAACCTGATAAAAACCCAACAGAAACATCAAGTTATCGACCAATCAGCTTACTTTCTTCTATCAGTAAACTTTTTGAAAAAATTATCTTGTTGAGAATGATGTCTCATATAAATAAGAATTCAATTTTTTTACCAGAGCAGTTTGGATTTCGTCATGAACATTCAACTACTCATCATCTTGTCAGAGTAACGAACATGATAAAAGCAAATAAATCTTCTGGGTTATCCACTGGAGTTGCTCTTCTGGACATAGAAAAAGCATTTGACAGTGTTTGACACAAAGGTTCAATAGCAAAAATGTCTGATTTTCAGTTTCCTATTTATTTGATCAAAATGATTCAAAATTATTTAACTGATCGTACTCTTCAGGTTAGCTATCAGAATTTTAAATCTGAATTGCTACCCGTACGAGCAGGTGTTCCGCAGGGTTCGAGCGTAGCTCCAATCTTGTATAATATTTTAACTCCTGATCTTCCAAATCTACCCGTTGGTTGTCAGAAATCGCTATTCTGTGACGACACAAGTCTGTTAGCCACAGGTAGAAATCTAAGAGTGATCTGCAGTCGCCTGCAAAGAAGTTTAAATATTTTCAGTGATTATCTGTCAAAATGGAAAATTAAACCAAATGCAGCAAAAACGCAATTAATTATCTTTCCTCATAAGCCAAGAGCTTCTTTTCTTAAACCAAACAATAATCACATTCTCAAATTGAATGGCTGGGAGTTGACATGGTCTGATCAAGCTAAATACTTAGGTTTAACGTATGACAAAAAATTCACTCTCAAGGATCACATTGAAGGAATTCAGGCAAAGTGTAATAAATATATTAAATGTTTATATCCTCTTATAAACAGAAATTTTAATTATTTTTACGTTTCGCATTCAGCTCATCAGTGCATTAGCAGATTATGTTGACTGCTAATGCCACCTCGCGGATCAACATAATCCGCTAAGCAGACGTAAAGTCATTGCTATTTACAATGCACTTATTTACACCGAAGTGCTATGTCTATCCTGACGTCCCAGGCGAAAACAAATTTACGACTTTATGGTCGCAAACATGTGATGTTGATCCGCGAGGTGGCATTAGCAGTCAACATAATCTGCTAATGCACTGATGAGCTGAATGCGAAACGTAAAATAATCAAAACAGTCATGTGCGCTTCTGCACAAATCGGTACCCACGAGGTACCAAAACCAAAATGAGAAATTTTAAGCTCTGTCTAAAGAACAAATTTTTAATCTATAAACAAATTTTCATACCAGCCATGCTTTATGCAGCCCCAAATTTGGTCAAGTTGTTGTTCCACCAGGAAGAAAACGCTTCAAAGGATTCAGAACAAAATTCTGAAAATAATTTTGAAGCGTTCACCCTGGTTTAGTAGAAATGAGTTACATAGAGAATGATAGAACCATTAGATGTAATGTCACATAATATTATAAGCAAATTCGGACAAAAATCGATGCAAATCTTCAATTGAATCGATTCGCTCTCTGTATTAGTTAGTAAGCTAGTATATAAGTTCCTTTTCCCCATTACACAATACAAGTAGGTTTTCAATTTTCCCTACACAAAAATCACAGAATTGCGGAAACAAATGATGTCCTCATGGTAATAACCAAATCATGTATATAATAGGGCTGAAAAGTCATCACTTGTGGCTGAACACCCAATTTAAATAATAATAAATAAATTTCAGCTCATATTCCAATAAATAACAACAACAGAACAATATTTCCAAATCGTGGGGATTTATTTTCAAAATCAGAGTTCAATTAAAAAGTGTTCGTAGAGTGATTTTTTTTTGTGCACATAATTGTCCGTCAGAGTCGAAATTGACAAATTTCGGTCTACATTCACTCTTTTGGATGCCAATCCATCGACAAGAATGAGAAGAATGCGATCCAGAGGCTGTTGGAATCATAGGTCCTTATTGCTTTAGAATCGAGAAAAGACGACGCGTTACCGCACGGGCAAAATTCCGATTCAAGAAATGAGCAAAACGAGTCATGATTTGGGGAAAATAGTATGTTTTCATGTTATGATAATACACCATGATTAAAAGAAGAAGAAATGAGCAAAACGAGTCATGATTTGGGGAAAATAGTATGTTTTCATGTTATGATAATACACCATGATTAAAAGTTCTCGGATCATGATCCATTTGGACTGATTTCGTTGAAATTTAGCGTAACGCATTTGACATTGTTGGGTATAACTTCAGGCGTGTTTCTGCTACGATGGTAATCTTTGCAACATAAATTCAGGCGTTATGTTTTAAAATATGAAGATTTTATGAAAGTGTATGGCGTATTGTTTATACGATTTCAACTAATGTCTCAAATAATGTACATTTGAATAGCAAAACAGTGAAAAGCACAACGAATTTCTTTTAATCTGAAGCATCAACAATTTAAATATGTTTTTGAACAACCACGACACCAAAAATAACGTGTTTACTTGCGTTGATTGCTCCAGATTTGATTTTTTGTTTCAGAATTTGGGAAACATAAACGAACTGCATGAAAATACACGTGTGAATCAAACCTCTTAAAAAGATACTCTATGTTGAACTCTTGCAAATACCGCGTATCGATTTTTCCTTTTTTGTTTTTGAAACATCCTTTGCAAAATCGTCTTATTTGAATCAATACAGCTTTTGTTCTTATATCTATGAAACAAATTAATCAAACTGGTTGAACAAAAAAATATAATTTTCTTTAGATGGTGCTCCTAATTTAGAAATTATTTTTTGGTTTACGTTATTAATATTATTAATATAATTTTAACAACAGTCACTTCGAATATGTAACCATACATTCAGATATATTCATACCAAATGTAAAAACTTATGATGTCAATTTTCGGTTCATTATCTTTATGTTGTCAATTCTCTGTCAGCCGGTGGGTAAACCAACACAATTGTAAAATGAATATGCCTCAGGATCAAGTAAAAATTTTCAGTAGTTCATGCTTTTCAATGTCTGCTTTTTGTCTTACCATTAATCTATTAAGCAACCCAACACATCGCTTGAGGGTTCAAAGTGATATCCGGGTAGAAAATTGGAGTTATGAGCTTTGAAAGAAATACATTCCTCAAGTAACGCATTTTCGAATCATGATTAATTTTCATGGGAGAAGACTTTTTGCTCATGGTTTCATGAGAAGTTAAAATGATTGGTTTCGTGATTTTCTAATCATGACAGCAGTAACGGATTTCTTTCCGTGCGTAAATAGATACTGAACCATGATCAATGAATGTTTATGGCGAAATCTTCAAGATATTGATGTGGACGAAATGTGGTTTCAATAGGATTGTGCCACTTTTCATACTGCGGAAAAAACAATCGACTTATTGAAAGAACTTTTCAACGACAACATAATTTGGAGAAATGTACCGGTGAATAGGCCTTCGCGTTCGTAGGATTTGACGCCACTCGTCACTTTTGTGTTTATGTGGATAAACCAGCAACAATTGATGCTTTGTAAAACAAACATTCAACCTGTCATTGCTGAAATACGCCCTCAAATGATGGAAAATGTGGTTAGACCTCCCGAAAAACCTTGGTGAAAAATGGTCGTGGAAACCCAAAATCAATGGTCGTGGAAACCCAAAAAATGTTAAATGTCAGGAAATTATTAGCAAGCTTATAAAAAAACACTCTTTACTTTTACCTATATCTTAAAATGCCACCGCATTATTCAATGTTTCTACATGATTAATTTTGCATCCACAATTGAAGAATAATGAAAAACTCCAGCGGAAAAATTTACTGTTTGATTCGTACATTTAAGGTTTAATCCAATTCAGTTTATCGGAAAAGTTCTTATGCCATACGAAAGTGACAAACCGACCGAAATACCGTGGTGTTCTACCCATCCTAACCCTGGCTGATCGAATAAATGTAATACTACAAAATTTTAATGCGAATTGAACAAAAATCGTAATGCGTGATTGAGATGCTAACAGAATCAAAATTTGAATTACGGTCATAAAAATCGGATGAAGAGCAAACATATCAAATGTGCTAAACCAGCAGCAAAAATCCATATCATTTTTTTTATGATTCCCCAAAGAGTGAACATAGAGCATAATCATGCAAGAGCAAATGTTTATATTGCAGAAAAAACGGGTGCTATCCATCAACATAGTAGACATTGTCAACGTTACTCACATGTTTCATGATTATGGCAAGTTGGTATCCATTTCACACGTGGATGTAATCGAAAAACTTTCGAGCCTTCTGTCCCATCACTCCCGAAGAATCCCCCCAAAACGCGACACGGAACCGCTGGTCACATGTTACACGGACATAATTTGCATAAACAATGCTTTCCCCATTTCCCCATTCGGGTTTCACAAAGCTCGTCGTCGTCGTCGATGTCGATTTTGCCGTGACCAGATGCCACACTGACACTGACCCGTTCACTACAAGGCCGTGTTTCTACGAGTATCGCCAGTAGTGGATTATTTTACACTCGAAATTTTTACGGCTAGCAATTAATTTCACGGGCAGTCGGAAACACTGGAAGTTTTTCTCATTCACGGAAAAACACTAAACAAATCTTGACACATATTCGCTTCGTTCACTAGCACAGCGCCTAAGTGCAGTCAATAAATTTCTGTTTGAAAGCCACCACTAGCACCAATACAAATGCACACACACACAAACACTTAAAAACACGCGGGGAAGTTGATCGACAAAAGGTGAAATGCATCGACAAATAGAGCAGCAAACCACAACACTTTCGCTATTCACTTGCAGAAAACCTGCAGTGCAATCATTTTCACTGCCCTCGACCTACAATAAAGCTTGATCCGACTCCGGGAGCCAGCACTTTTCTCATAACACTTTAACTTCTTAATCTGCTACTGGGTTCCGTCCCCAGTAATCACGCATATCACATTTCCAATCTTTCTACCATCCACTGAGCCCGGCCACACAACAGGAAACTGTGGGAAACCCACAGGAACTCTCTAGCACTACAAAGAAAGGGATCGCTCCCCTGTCCCCTTTCTACAGGATCCAAGATATGTTTCCAGTACCTTCAGATATATATAGCACACACTGGCACACACCGTTTCCAGTCGAGAAATGTCAATCCACGTCCGACGTCTAGCGACAATTCGAACAGACTGCGACGAGACCAATCGTTCTGCTGTCGAACGTCAACCCTTCGGTCAGGTATGGGTGGCCACGCGCATGTGTGTCAAGTTCCCCGGAATTTGTTGGCAGCGGCTCGGTTCGCGCGATTCAACGCATACCACCATCGCATCTCTGCCAGACAGGCCCAAACCAACACGTGGTCCGCCGAGACGGTGCGTAAAACTTGTTTTTGTTTATGTTTCCAATTTGATTACGAATGGGCGCACAAAACAAACTGTCAGAAGCACGTTTCAAGCGTATCATGCGGCGTGTGCCGATTGAACTACTACTACTACTACTACTACTACTCCCATTGCTGCTTGCTGGCGAAAGATGAAATTACTCGAATGAAGTACCGAGAGATCTGGAAGTGAGGCCAGATTTGTTAGAAAAAAATTCCCCTCCCAGACACCGATTGCAATGTGCAACAATGACACCTAGATACGAGATTCAATAGCAAAGGTGTGCAATGCAATGTCGTGATTGTTGAATGATTAATGTGAAAATCAAGCAGCGTTGAGAAGTTGTCACCGTCAGAGCTGTAAACGTAAATAGTACTTAAATGTAAATCACCCAACTAAACGTATGAATTCTAATCACCAATGAAGTGTAATTATCAATGCAGCGATACAATTTCTGCTGCAATCGCTTCCATGAACAAGACTCAGACAGTTAACCCGAGATTCTATCAGTAGTTCAAAGCGGTCCGTTCTGTTCGTTGGCAGTTTGAATATTTGTGTCTCCGAGAGGTGGTGGCGTGCGTTAGCAAGTTCCCATTAAAAAAAAAGCAAAAGCGTGCCGACGAAGCTTGCAGTTGATGTAAGTAGCTGTGTTCAAACAAGATATTCAAAACAAATAACACTATCCAACGCAGACGAGAGAACACATTGACACGAAACTTAACGGTTGAGTTGTTATAAATACCTACATGTCGAATGCGCATGTTTCTTATCGCAAAATGCGCCAATTGCAAAACCAAAGCGTAACTAATCTCACCATACTAGTGTTTTTTGTTGTTATGTTTAATGTGTTTGTTCAAACAACGCTATTAAAATCAGTTTAATTATTGCCGTTTTAATGGTCTGCGTATGTCTGCGTAGTGACCGGCAGTGCCCAGACAGTTTCGGATGAAATCAGTTTGTTTGCCCAAATTATCTTAAACAGTTCAACAGTTTGATAAGAACAAATTTGATGATTTCCATGCCAGACACTCCACCGAAAACTGAGTTCATTAATTAGCATTGATTGAAGAGTTTAAATGTGAATGTTCATCAATTTTTAAACTAATTAGAGCAAATCCACCGAAAATGACAGATTTTTTTTGTATTTTTTGATACGGCTCAAATTTAACCTAAGCGTTATTTGTGGCCAATTGTAACAATTTGCATCATAAGTTTGCCTTTTTACCTCTAGCTTTACTTTTGAGAAGGGGCTAAGAAAAAATCCCTTGAAAATTTTCAATAATAACTATCCCAGAAACCGACCGTCATATCTGCAATTTGTAGATAAAAGTTTTAGGACAGCTGAATTTTTTTTTTGTTTTTTTTTCTTTCTCATATGGAAAGGCTATGCAAACACTATGAATACCGACCTTTTAACCGAGGCCTGGAGGGCCGAATTTCATGTACCAAACACCATTCGACTCAGCTTGACGAACAAATGTCTGTGTATGTCTGTATGTGTTTGTATATATATGTGTGTACAATAATGTGCACTCGATTCTCTCGGACTTGGTCCCATAAGTTGCTATTGAAATTTACCCGGATCGGACTTCCGGCTCGAGAGTAACGAGGTAAAATGTGCGAAAAAATGAAGAAAAAGTGCGCTCTATTTTCTCATAGACCTTCCTACCGATTTTCTTTAACTTCGATTCAAATCAAAGACCTTGTTGTCCCATAGGTTGCTATTGAATTTCATCTGGAGCTGACTTCCGGTTCGGGAGTTACGGAGTAAAATGTGCAAAATGAACTGAAAAACTTTACACGAATTTCTCAGAATCCAATTTTCACAAACTTATATTCAAATCAAAGGTCTTAGAACCCAGTGTAGTATTACCAAATTTCATCCGGATACAACTGTATGTATGAAATGTAGCGTTCTCTTCATTCTTTTAATAAAAAATACGGATAAAATTATTCGTCACGGTTTCGAAGGAATTCTCGAATTTTTCCTGTAACACGGCTCATTAGGCGGCGCACACCTTCTTCGTCCATCGTTTTAGCTATCTTATTCCACCAGGTCGTCATCTGATTGATGTTTTTGACAACCTTTCCCTTTGCCTTGAGTCTCCTCTTAATGATTGCTCAGTATTTCTCAATATGGCGGAACTGGGGGCAGTTAGGTGGGTTAAGGTTTTTTGGAACAAACTGGACCCCTTTCTCTGCATACCATTCTTGAACGACTTTGCTGTAATGTTTTGGCCAGCTTGCCAAATCAGGCCAAAACATTACGGGTTGATCGTGGGATCGAGTGAACGGCAAAATTCGTTTTTGGAGACACTCTTTTTGGTATAGTTCCGATGTCATTGTCTTATTTGTAACGAAAACTTTCGTTTCTTGCACAGCTGCAAATGCACTGCCAAATCATAAATTTTCTTGCAAATGTGTCGGCAAAAACAAATTAAAATTTGGTTGGAACATCCCCCCGAGCTGTTGCCAAGTAAAATTTTTGACCTGGGATTTGCCCGAAGTCAGCATCAAGACATAGGTTTCATCGTCCATCAGAAGACAGCCGTCGAACTTGATCAGCACCTGGTCATATAGTTTCCGAGCACGAATTTTGACCACACTATTCTGTTTTTTGGTCCCATTTGGCTGTTTGCTAGCTCGGTACGACTTGATTCCTTCCCGGAGTCGAGTTCTCCTCACGGTACTATGGGCAGCACCGAATTTTCTGGGCAAATCAAGGTCCGACAGATTAGGATTCCTCCTAATCGTCTTCAAAATCTTATCACGCAGTTTCCGGTCGACAGTTCCACTTCGACGATTGGCTTGAGGCTTCGGAATCGTCGTCAATGTTTCCTTATGCCGTTTGATAACGCACCGTACGGTATTTCTGGGTAATTTCAGCTGTTTAGCTAGCCTAGATGCAGACCACAATGGATTTTCCAAATAACTGTGCACAATTTTTTCCCTTCTTTCGGCTTCCATGTTGAATGTTTACAAAGTACAGTCGATTTGCGGAATGTCAAAAATCATACGTGAAGCTGACAAAATTCCCTACACGTGGGCGCCAAGAACTTCCAAATCCGTCTACCAGGAGCGCCAGCAAAAGTTTGTTCCAATTCTAAATGAAGCAAGCTTTACGTTGGGATACCGGATCAAAGTCCCTGGTTCATGTGGTACCGGAAATATGCTCGTGTGCTACAAACCGGAAATTACACCAATTTCTCAGAAACGGCTAAACCGATCTTCGCAAACTTACATTCAAATGAAAATGATTATGTCTTTATAAGTTGATGTAGAATTTTATCCAGATCTAGCTTTCGGTTCCGGAAATACAAGGTTATGTGTATGAAATTGCAACCTAGGGATAATGCAAAACAACATAAAAATTATGAATTTGGTTCAAAACTGTTTCAATTTATAGGATCAGAATTCAGCTCTCGGTTTCGGAAGCACCGGAAATAATGGTCGAAAAACAGAACTTTCCATTTTCTCAGAAACAACTGAGTTTCAAACAAATGGACCGGACTCTATAAAAATAGATTATGTTTGACCATTGTTCGGATCTCACTTCCATTTCCGAAACAACAGGGTAATTTTGAACGAAGATGCCAAAAACGAAGAATTCCTACTAACTTGGGTCAAAATTGTCAAAAATTGGAAAGGTTATGCTAATGTATTCTCAAACAAACTTTTTTGTTCCGAAAAAAATTTGATATGTTGTAGCTGAAGCCAAAAATAAAATACTACAAAATATCAGGTGTACAACTTTGCTTCCGCCGTTTTCCGTACCGGCTGAGGCTGGTCAAAATACATAGATGATAATGCCTTTAAAGTGAGTGTGTCCAGTGCCTAACGAATTGTCATCGCCGTTTCAATGACAGTTGTTCTTGTTTTCGTATTATTCATGCTCGAAAATGTCTGTTTATGTGCAAAATTCTCGCCTTTTTTGGGAAGTTTTGCATTTTTGTTACAATTCGAAAAAAATGCAGCTGAAGCGCATCGAATGCTCTCCGAAACTTACGGTGATGCTGCTCTGAGTAAAAGAACGTGTCGGGAGTGGTTTCAACGTTTTAAAAATGGTGATTTCGATGTCGAAGACAAATATGGTGGTGGAAGAGAAAAAACCTTCAAAGATGAACAACTAGAAGCTACGAGCTCTTAAAACCGGGTGAAACCATTACAGGTGATCGCTACCGAACGCAACTGATGCGCCTTAGTCGCGTGCTGAAAGAAAAGCGGCCACAATATCAAGAGCGATATGACAAAGTCATCCTCCAACACGACAATGCTCGGCCTCACGTTGCAAAAGTGGTCAAAAAGTACCTGGAAACGCTGAAATGGGAAGTCTTGCCCCACACGCCGTGTTTCCCAGATGTCGCCCCCTCTGACTTTCACCTGTTCCGTTCGATGGCACACGGCCTGGCAGATCAACATTTTCAATCCTTCGAAGAGTTGGAAAAATGGATTGCTTCATGGAAAGCGTCAAAAAAAACTCCTTTTTTCGAGGCGGGATCCGAAAATTTCCGGAGAGATGGGAGAAAGTTTTCGCTAGCGACGGACAATACTTTGAATAATACATCTGTAAGCACTTTTTCAAAATAAAGCTTTTAATTTTGGAAAAAACGGCGGAAGCAAAGTTGTACACCTGATATATAGAAAGGAGGAGTAATATTTAAGAAAGCTACCCATTTTTAAAATAATGTAATTTTTCGATAATCGCGGAATTTTTTTTTTCGTGTTTTTCAACAAAATTTTATGGGATAACGTTTAATTTTCAATGAAAAAGAAGTTAATTTAAATTTTGCTGCATGCTACCATTCTCGACATACGGCGATTTGAAGAAAGAAAAATCGGGAAATTTTTAGTTTTGTACCGATTTTGTTTGATCTTTGAACCTTATTAACATAGAAGCAGAAGAAGATAAATTGTCTAGCAAAAGATAGTATTTATTCTTAGATATGTTTTTTTTCTAATACTAGAATGTATAAAATATATTTTTCGTAAGGCATCAGAAAATATGTTTCCAGTTTTCTGATACATTCTGATATTATATTTTCCTTATATTACGAAAATATACCTGTTGCTGTCACAAGTACTGCGAATGAACAAGCTAGTGAAAAACAAGTTACAGTCTCAAATGATAATCGAATGAAATAAAAAAGAAATAGCTCAGAATTGAAGAATTTAGTACAAAATGAATGGCTTCTTCTACAGGGATTGCGTAAAAGTTTTTTTTTCTAAAAAATGTTCCAAAAATGCCGAAATGATTAGGAAAGTAATATTGCCAAATTCGATGAGGTAGCATTTGTAAACTGATTGATCTCGATTTATCTGTCCGCCGCGATTTTTGTAAGGCAGACTTTGTAGCTGATCTTCTTCAGTCACGAATCGATTGCTGTGAGCTCTTACACCTGTTACAGTTAGATATTTATCGTCATAATTTTTGCACCTATTCTTTTCTTCGGATTCCCCGCACCAGAACTAATTACGGATTCAACGAATCCTTAGCATAGCATATGCCGCGTATTCAATCACTGTTTCAGTACTTTTGACTTCCATCTATCACGTAATGTTATTAAAAACCGGTTCCTCATATTGTTGTATAGATTTAGTATAAAGAAAATGTGTCATTTGGATGGTTGTAATCAAAAGGGTGAGGAGGTTTTATACCTGCTATAGAGCAAGTTTGACAGAAACTAATTCCAGTGGTCTTTTTCCTGCTTCTAAACAGATAAACAAAACAAATAAATTTAAAAAATCTGCCTAGCAAAAAATTGAAAATTCATTCGATTTATGTCGTTTTGAGTTGAACAAACGAACTGCTCTATCTAGTAGTAATGACTAATCAAGGAGTGAAGAGGAAAAAGCTTGTTTGAATGTTAAGAGTCAGGAAACAATACAAGCAACAACAGAAACACCAATAGAGTCAACAAATTCCAACATGATTGTTCTCAGTCAGAAAACATTAGAAGCGACATTAACAACATCAATAGAAACAATGGACTCAAACGTTCCAGAATACATCCAAAAAAGTAATATTGATATTTTCAATGAATCATACGAACGATATATACGGCGGCGAATGAGAGCAGTGTGCATTCTACTATTTGGATCTAGGGCAGCTAGTGGAATAGATGAAAATATTAAAGACATCGTTATGCATTTTGACGAGGATAATGAAACCAGTCGACCAATGCCTGGTCAACGCTTTTGTGTAACAATTAGAAAGGACTGAAAATGCCAACTGTCCCGGGTTGGCGGTTCAATGCATAGGGCGCTGGTCTTACAAGCCAGTTGTCGTATGTTCGAGTCCCGACCTGAAAGGACTCATAGTGTCAGTAGGATCCATAGTACTAGCCATGCAATGATTCTGTACACTAAGAATCGGCTGCGAAGTCTGTTGAAACAGAAAGGCAAAATTCCACAAAAGGAATGTGTAATGCCAGGACTTTGCTTTACTTTGCTTGAAAACGTCAAGCTTTCTTTAAGGATGAGATGAGAAATGCTAATGTAGGAATGTTACAAATGGTTCTAATGAAAACAGGTTCTTCAAGATGACAAAAAGTCTGGATAAATTGAAGTCAATGAAAAACCACATTAAAGGGTAAACATACACTTCAATAGGACGTCAAGCCGAAATACTTAACCTATATGAAAGATTTTTAATAATTTTCGCATCTCAAATGTATGTTTACATATAAATCAACTCGCATCCTCTCATTCTGATACTAACGCAGATAACACCCAGTCGATCCTATTGTATTGACCAAATGTCATCATAGACAGACGGGAAGGCATGAGATAGGAACTTGTGAGCACTTAGTTATCTCACCTGTTGACAACCCGCGAGAATGAAATGTCTCTTACTATATCAAAACTGTGGCTCGAGTAGGAAGAAGGTAAACATGCTCCTGCGTCAAGAGTTTTTCTCTTCTATGCACGTTGATACCAAACATTCGAGAAAGCTTTAATTTCGAGTTGCTTTTTTGTTATCTCGTAATACTGAACATTTCTGATCAGAGCTAGCATCACTGGGAGTGCGATTCGGTACCCAAGAGTTGCTCAAAAAAGTCTAATTTCAATGTGTATCAAACAACTTATAGGAAAATAACTGGTTGAAACAGTTATTTTGAGTGATAGTTCCGCAGTGGCAAGCGCGTGTTGATTAGTGGAAAGTGTTATTTATTAAATAATGCTGATAGGGATGTCGTAATATCGATCGATTATTCGAGTAATAACCGATCGAAGCGTCATCTGTATACACCCAAAACCTCTATTTACGAACTAAATGGGGGTTCGTAAAAAGAGGTAGTTTACGTTGTTTGTGATTTGGTTCGTAAAAAAAGTTTACGAAATTTTAATTTACTTCGTAAAAAAAGTTTTGTGTAATGAATGTGGAAACCGCCCATCATATGGCTATTTTCGAAACGGAAGTGAAGAGTAAGTGCAAGAAAATGAAGTTTGCGCTCGTTTCAAAATCCAAGATGGTTTATTGATATGTTATTACTTAAAACTCCTTACAATTCGGGTATTTTCGGAACGGGATTGATAAGCAGATGTCGGAGAACAATGTTCTAGGTGGTTCTGAAATTCAAGATGGCGACTTCCGGTTTCTTGATATTCCTTGAAAACCCTCACAGTATGGGTATTTTCGAACAGGATTTGATGTGGTGCCATAAAAACGATGAAACCGGAAGTTGCCATCTTGAATTTCAGAACCACCTCAAACATCGTTTTTCGACATCTGCTTATCAATCCCGTTTCGAAAATACCTATATTGTAAGGGTTTGCTAGGAATATCAAGAAACCGGAAGTCGAATTTTAGAACCACCTAAAACATCATTTTCCGGAATCTATTCTTTAAACCCGTTCCAAAAATACCCATATTGTAGTGGTTTCCAAGGAATATAAATGAACCGGGAATCGATTTCGATGTATGCCAAAACCTCTTTTTACGAAGTAGGTTCGTAAAAAGAGTTACATAAAAAGAGGTAACGTATAAAAAGTGTTCGTAAACGGAGGTTTGGGTGTATCATTGTCGGTGTTATCCGGTTCAAGCATAACGAAAACAGATTGTTGTCGTTGTGCCAAGGCAGTGAAATCAGAAGAAGATTTAATAGAAAGTTTATATGGAATGTGTGACAATTTACAAGTCAGTCTTGTGATTCTGGCTGAAAAGCTTAAATTGGCGGCCACCATGTTTTGTTTACAGAAATGCGAATAGGAGAAACAGGATACTGGTGAGATCGTTCCTAAATTATATTTCATATGTTACTTATTTTCAATGCCACATTATATTTTCCCTTACTAAAAATCAGGTTTGACTAAACTCCGTCTATTATTCGGGGAACGTTTAATCTATGGAACTATTTTTCTTCGAGTTAAACGTTAAGTTTAAGATGCGCACGTGCAGATCTTTCTAGCGATCATGTTTAGCTAGGACGTATGGAAATATGCTTTGGACTGCGAGGACGATTTTATTATTTTGGTTAGGGAGTAGACATCAACATTAATTCGTATCGCGTAAGGCGTTGTTGATTGATGGTTATCGAGTGACATCTTGTCAAAATTGTCAATCTGTTTAATTAAAAAAAACAGAACGCAATAAAATACATGTATGAAATGTTTGCGAAACTCCCGACAGCCGGCTGTCCAGAATTTTTCGAGTTTCGGCAGAAATTTCTTATTTTACTAGGAAGCACATATTAATACAAAACACAATAAAATTGCAACGTATTCTCGGTAGCCGGCTACCCAGAGCTATAAGTAATACATGATAATATTATTCGAAAATTTACTAACAAACAACCCCTTCCAGTGGTGCATGTGGACATGTAGAACTAACAATCCTTCCTTCTCAAGTAGATCTCCATTTGGACGTGGCCGGCGACGGTATTGATCAGCATGTAGGGATCAATGCAGTTTACATAATGTGAAACTACGTGCTATTCTCAAGCAAGTTGTTTCAGAAAAAAACATTTTGCAAACTTAATTGGTTCTGATCAATAACGGAGTGGCAACACATGGGCAGTCTCTAATGCTAATCCTAATCTCGTAGAACTGGAAATTTCTGATCATATTTCCAATGGGATGGACCAACGTTGTTACGTTAAGTATTGTAAAAGGTATTGACGATCGAAAACTTAGCACACTTCTATAGAGTAAATTTAAAAAAGACGCCACATAGTGTAGTTAAACGTGTTCTCGCAAAAAAAATATTGATATATTGATAAATTTATGTTTTTTTTTCTGTGTGAGTCTGACTCTTACTATTTTCAATTTGAGTAATGTAACATCTTCAGATGTGAAATTCATTAGATTTTAGGTAAAAACTAAGTAACTTTAAATAATGCTACGATTTTTCGGGCTGCGAAAAACTTTAATTTATTAGAAGAACAGAGCACTAGAATCTATTATCCCCAAGGTCAATGTTTTATTCACCGGAAGAGCGTGCATTTATTCGTATTGCCAATCAGTTTGCAAAAAATCATTATGCGTCCAAATTTGATTTCCTAACTCAATGCACCCATCATTATTCCACTACGTAGCGTACCATGGCGACCTTTCGGTTGAATGAACTCAATATTCATAACGACATAATAATACATCATCAGTCGCTGTGATTGCACAGTCAGTGATGGATGTTCTGCCGGAAGCTTTGTCATCGGATCGGAATTTGAAAAATATGAATAAACTCTATTCATTTTCTTCTCGTCTCGATCAATCCGTGCCCTTCTTCATGCCGGCTGATAGCGACGAACATATTGTCCATTTACCAGTCTGTAACAGTTTCTTGGAAACCAACGCATCCTTTTCCGCTTTTCCGCTGCTGCTTAGAAAAAACTGAAAACATATGTGTGTGTGTGTGTGCGAGCAGATATGTGGGTGGACTGAAACAACCGCGGATGATTTAAAATAGCAGCTACTTCCTACGCAAAGAAACCCGACTGTGACTAACTGAAGAGAGTTTGTGAGCAAGTTTTAATTGGATGTTTAATCTCCGGGGACAGTTAACTGCAGCCCACAGTCATCGAAGGATTAAGTGAGAGAAAGGAAAGAAAAGTGCACTTTCTGTTTTTACCTTTCTCGGTTTTAAATTGAGATAAATGAATAGAAAGGTTTGAGGATTTTTCTGCTGAGATCAGACTTATCCTGAAAATCGTACCTTTTTGATGTAGAGTTTTCTGGATAAGTCTGATTTTAGCAAAAAAATAACTCTTTTGAACTTGATGAACACCGTAGCATGCTTTAGAAACTGTTTACTGTATCTAGGATCATCTGAATATGTTCGGAGCCTATGGAAATCCGTAGGAGATGTTCCAAGATTCAAGTACTACTTGGAATATTGTCCTGCACTGTGTTACACCAAGAACTACTTCAACTTATATTTATTTTTTGTTCGCTGTTACGCTTTTTTATAAGTTTTTTTTTTAACGCTTCGCTTTTAAAGTTACATATTGCTTTCTTGTCTATTTTGATCTGTTCCAAGAATAAGTCGTCCAAGAATTTCTGTGAAAACGGGTCATAAAATCTATGGGAGCAATCAACAAAGCAAAGTCCTGGCATTACATTCCTTTTGTAAAATTTGACCATTCCGTTTCAACAAACTTCGCAGTCGATTCTACGCGTACCATTGCAATGGCTAGTACTACGATCCTATTGACATTAAGAATCCTTACAAGTCGGGGCTCGAACATACGACAGATAATTTGTAAGCTTCATAGATTGAACCCGCTTACCCGGGAGAATCAACTGCTTATGTATAACTTTACATAGTCGTGGAACTACTTGTTGCTTATTTGTTCCACGCAGCTAGATCTTAAGGCCTCAACTCCAGGTAACTTTTTGGGTGAGCTGAGATATTCATATCAAGCTTATGAATTGCATGTGATAACACGAGTATGGGGCGTATACTAAAATCCCGTTTTTGTCATCGGATACGCCAGTGGATCTTGAGGGCTGCGGCCAGTAGGTTGCGTAAAACCAGTTTTGATATTTTTGGTTACAAGTTTGACTTCATCACATAAAATCCAATAAAGCTTCCGCTTGTTTGGCAGCCTTGCTAAGCCGATTTTATTTCTCTCTCATGTTTCATTACGTTACCGGGAAACAAGAGCAGAAAACAATGGCGCCGCCATTGAAATCGACTTACCCTCTCAAAAATAACATTCACTTCATTTTTATCGCGACAACATATATGTTTTTATGCACTAATCGCATCTAAATTAAATTATCTAGACTTTGTCAGGATAGATTTTTAATCCATGCTTTTGATGGCGAGATATTCAATGAACAAGTTGAAAGACGGCGTTTTCAGATATGCAATTTTTCCTTCAGAAAAAAGACTTTCCCGACCGCTAAAGTCAATGAATCATTCTGAAATATTCACAGAACAATCTAAACTAATTTTCTAAGAGATTGTCTGTTGGTTTTTTTATATTCATCACCGTTTCTTAAAATCAGATTTGAAGTGTGAAAATAGCCCTCTAAATCACCCTAAAATACACTGGCCTCAGCCCTTAATGTCTGCACTCCAGGTAGTTTTTGGATGAACCAGAACTTCTTCATAATTCATGACAATAATCCTATTACTTGAATGTAATACCACGAGTAGGAACCACAGACAAGAAATTCGTTGATGTCATCATTTATGTAAGTAGACCTTAAGGCATATGTTTCAAGGAGGCTTTGGAAGAGGAAGTACTTCTTCAGATCATACCGCAGTATGTCAATTTGCTGTATATATTGGGAATATAAATAAATTCAATCCATTTTATTTTTGGGGTCAAAAGTTCATTTCTTCAAAATAAAAAATATTTGAAGATTTGAAGAAGGTATTGTCCATCGCTAGTTACTACTTTTTCTCACTTCTCAGGCAATTTTCGAATTCCATCTCGAAAAAATCGCTATATTTATTTATTTATTTATTTATTTAAAGACTGCCTCAGAAAGTATGAACGCACTTTGATTTCGCTGTAAATAATTCACAAGTGTTAGATATTCAAATTTTATTCGATATACTGATAATATTAGACTACAACAACAGAATATTATTCTCAACATTTGCGACTTAGCCATTGTAGACTAGCTGGCGCACCTTCTTGCGAACGTTCCTCATTAAATTCCGTACAGACTTCTTGGCGACAATTTTTGACACTTTTTTCAATCTTTTTCGAACTGTTGAATGGTTTCGGCTGCCGAGACATATTTGCTAAGATGTGCCTCCGTTAATGCCCAAAATTCCTCAGTTGGTCGAAGCTGTGGGCAATTTGGTGGATTCGTGTTTTTTGGGACGAAAGTGACATTTTTGGTAGTATACCTTTCTACCGTTGATTTCGAGTAGTGGCAAGAAGCAAGATCTGGCCAGAAGACAACAATTAAAGGATCCTTGTGGCTTCGAATCATGGGTAGAAGTCGTTTTTGTAAACGTTCCTTGATGTATATTTCGCTGTTCATTGAAGGGTTTAGAAATCTTACCGCAGCTACAAATTGCTTGCCAGACCATAGCCTTCATACCAAATTTTTCGACTTCAATCGATGTCTCGGACTGGTTTTACACTAGCCCTTCTCGCACCTATAATATTGTGGTCCCGAAAAGGATTTGTAATCGAGTTTCACGTAGGTTTCGTCGTCCATGTGAGAGTTAGGGCACTAGGAGCGGAAAACTGCACGTTAGAGTTAGGTTAGTTAGGATCGAGTAAATACTCATACCACGTAACCATTTGAGACCACAAGCGAGTGTGGCTAGTAGCATAATCTAATGGGTTACTGTTCAAGATAATGCTTCTTGTTTTAGGAACACATGCAGTGGTTTAATGCACAGTAGTGCCTCTAGAGCAGCAGTAGGAGTTGTCGTGACTGTTCCTGTCATCGCCATTAGGACCATCCTTTGGAGATAATTTAGCTTTGACTGAACTGTCGCGACTTCTCCTTTCTGCCACCATACAACACATCCATATGCTAAAATTGGTCTAACAATAGTTGTGTAGATCTAATTAATGTATCTGGGTTTGAGTCCCCATGATTTTCCAAAAGCTCGTCTACATTGGCCGAAAGCCATGCAAGCTATTTTAATCCTGAAATCAATGTGAGCAGACCAATTCAGTTTTGAATCAAGAATAACTCCGACGTATTTAGCTTGATCAACAGTGACCTCTGAACCGAAGAACTGTAACTGTGATTATTCTACGATGAGTCAATAGCACCATTGATGGTTTGCCCGGATTTACAGATAATCCAACCTGACAACAATAATTGCTCAACACATCGCAGGGCTTGCTGCATAAAATCAAAGAGAGTGTTGATGCTTATACCGGTCAGCAATATATGATAATCATCGGCAAAACCATATATCGGAAATCCAAGGATATTAAGTTTCGTTAACAAACCATCAGCGACTAGGTCCATAAAAGTGGGGATAGTATACCACCTTGAGGACACCCACAGACACTCAGCTTTCTAATCTCTGCTTGCCGAAGCGATGAACAAAGAAGTCGATTGCTAAGCATTGCGTGTATCCAATTTGTGATACTTGAAGGTATGCCATGACCACGGGCTGCTTCCAGAATTGAATTGAAAGACACGTTATCAAAGGCACCTTCAATATCTAGGAAAACTCCCAAGCAAGATTGCTTTTGTGAGAAGGTTTTTTCAATGTTGTACACAACATCATGTAACAGGGTTGTAGTGGACTTTCCACGCTGGTAAGCATGTTGCCTTTCATGTAGCGGATGTACTACAAAACAAATATTCCTGATATAGTGATCGACTATGCGTTTCACTGTTTTGAGAAGAAATGACCTTAGACTGATAGGCCTGAAATTCATCGCTTCCTCATAAGTGTCGCGACCGCCTTTGGGAATAAATTTGACAATTATTTCCTGACAAGTTCTTGGAATATATCCTTTCGCAAGACTAAAAGTAAATATTTGCTTCAAAACATGATTGAAATGTTCATCCTGGAAAGTTAGTGTTAAAAAGATAGTGAAGTACATCACCTTCATCAGACAAGTGCTCACCATTTGAAGTTCTTAAGAAACTGAAATTAAAGTCCTTAGATTTCGAAAGTAACCTAATTAATCTGCAAGCCTCGTTGAGACTAGAGACATTTGTGCAAAGGCTTTTCCAACCACTTCGCTCAGACGATATAAGAGCATTTTTGTAAGCCCTTCGAGCCGACACGAATGCCCCGACCCACATCTGCGTCGGTGGTTCCAATCTCTTCTGCATAGTTTCCTTAGAACTGCTCGAGGTAGCTCTCAAATACATTATATGGCAGTATGTATACTATTTCACATGAACACTTGTCTATGACGAAGCTGTTGTCAAAGTGGATGTCGCGGTTGCCAAAAACGACGTGTCGACGATTCCTAGCGCTGCTTAGAACTGTTTTGCCGAAATAAAATAGGTTTTTTCATATTGATATGTGACAATGGACGAAACCTGGATCCATCACATCACTCCGAAATCGAAGTGGTTGACAACCGAGTGAACTGCATGCAGTGAGAACTATCCAAAGCGAACAAAAACGCAAACGTGCTTATGGTATTTTGTATGTTTACCTTTTTTATCTTTTATATAAATATAAAAAATAGGTATAGAATTCGCTCAAACTTTACAAAAATTTTCCGAAGCCCGGAGAGCCGAATGTCATATACCAATCGATTCGTCTCAACGAACTGAGAAAATGTCCGAGTGTGTGTGTGTGTGCGTTATCAAAAAAAGAGGTCGAGATATAAGAGATGGCTGGACCGATTTTTATCAAACTAGTCGCAAATGAAAGGTCTCACCGTCACCCTGAACGCTATTGAATGGTTTTGAGATAGGATGTTTACTTTTTGAGTTATACGATATTTTATACCAAAATTTTCAGTTCTTTTAGAGTATCTGTCCCCTTGAAAACAGAATATGTTTCTAGACTTAGATTCCGCACGGTAATACCTATCCAACAAGCCATAGATTGTTCAAATCCGATCATTTTTAACGGAGATATCGACATTTTGAATCGAATGTGAACTATATAGCTCCTCAGGTGAATTTAACTGACTTCGGTTAAATCGACTTTCGAATTCCGGTTCCAGTATCGAATCGTTTCCCAAAGCTCAATCGTTTTCTTGAAAGAAGGTCAAGTCGAATTTCAAAAACAAAAATTCAAATTAAAGGATTTCTGGTCCCATACAAAATAAATTAATTTAATCGGACTTTTACTTCCTATTCTGGAATTACAGGGTGATGAGTTATTAAAATTCAAATCGATATAGAAGATGATTATACCAAACAGCTTCAAAATTGGACTCGAAACTATTACAATTTATTCGTCATATTTTTTTCCATACGAATTTATTTGGGTTATGCTTAACGCTCGTATATTTTTTTTCACGAAAAACAGTACATTTAGCGTAGAAATCGAAAAAATACAGTACATCGGTTCTGGAAATAGTACATATTGCAGTACGCATTTTATTTTTTTTTTTACTTTTTTATTTATGACTTCTGGTCAGTCAGTAATTTTTACTTTTTTTTCTTTTTTTTCTGTTTTTTAACGATATCAAACTAACTGGAGATTATAAGAGGAGAAAGAATATGAAATCATAGAGCCATAGTACTCAAGGAAGAGCAAGGATGTGAAGAATAAAGTGCGGAAAAGTGAGACGTGACAAGGGTCATTTAAGTAAGCAGAAGGCTTCTCGTATCTCGTATCGTACCGGCCGGTTCGGACAGTAAATTGCAAATGACCTTTGCCTTTACTTTCTGACACATCAGAGACTCGGATAACTCGTATCGCTAAGATGCCTAAGTTCGACTCCTCTGGTAGAAGGTACAAGTTTAGATACGAGAAGCCTTCTGCTTACTTAAATGACCCTTGTCACGTCTCACTTTTCCGCACTTTATTCTTCGCATCCTTGCTCTTCCTTGAGTACTATGGCTCTATGATTTCATTGTCTTTCTCCTCTTATAATCTCCAGTTAGTTTGATATCGTTAAAAAACCGAAAAAAAGTAAGCATTTTATGTAACAATAGTTAATAAAAACGAAAGAAAATTAATATCAGAAGTCTTATTTCCATAATCTCAATAGTTTTTCTTTTTAATTCCCTTTTTAAAGGTATTTTTGAATTCGATATAAACAAAAAAAAATCCACGAATTAATCATCGCACTTTTTTGCACAAAAATTCAGTTATTTTTTTAAGAAACAGTTATACTTTTGACGATGATTTTATGAAATAATATGATGAAAAGAAGAGAAGGAGAGAAATTCATTTACTGTTTGCTTGTAGGGAAAACCGGGGTGAAAATGGCTATTTTTGATTGCATCTTAAAATGACTAGTTATTTTGGGGTTTTTTCTCAGCGCTTTATGTTGAACCGTTGGGTGGCGTTAGCAATTGCCTTTGAGTTAAGTGAATAAAGAACGTTTCACTCCTAATCTAATTCACGCTCTGGCTCAGGAAAACAGTTTACGCTTGTGAAAATGCTGGCCATTTTCGCCCCGGTCTCCCCTATTTATATTCGCTACGTGTTGTCACTGTTCTTTCTGACGTTTCGTATTGCGACGAATCGAAATTCGATGCGTTAAAGATTTAAAATTGTGTATTATTTTTTATAGGAAAAATACAATACATTTTAATGGGAAAATACAGTACAAATTTAGACACAGTACACATTAGGGTAAAAACAGTACGCAGTATTTGGGTCGAAAATACAGCACAATACTGTCAAATACAGTACGGTAACGAGCGTTAGTTATGCTGGTTCCTGAATACCGGCTCTGGAAGTACCCTAAATAACCCTAAACTCTAAAGTGGAACCTACTTGGACATATCATGGAATGTTGAATCGATTGTCACACTTTTAGATTCAAATTCGATCCGATTTGCAGTTTCGACATTACACAGAGTAATGAGTGATTAAAATCTCAAATTACCGCTTAAAAATAAACTCATGCAGAAAACACATACGGATTGAAAGAAAAGGTATCATCTCACTGCTAGGTGGATTAAGCACGTTTTTTCAACTGCCTTGAAAAGGAAATGATCGATGACAAACGACTCCAAATGAAGAAGAAAAATGTATTATTTCACCTAAACAATGCTCCGTGTTACAAGTCGCTCACTGCCATGGCTAAATTGCATGACTTGGGCTTTGCCTTGTTGCCGCACCCGCCATATTCACCGGATATGGCTCCAGCGGCAACTACCAGTTTGTAGGTCTCAACAAATGTTCCTATGAAAGAGATTATAACGAGGAAGTCATCACTGAAACAAACGCTCATTTCAAGACAAAAGATAAATCGTTAAACACGAAAAGTATTGAAATGTTAGAGAAGCACTGGACTGATTGCGATTGTGTTGATGAATTAAGTTAATTTTTTACCAAAACAAAATGGTTTTCTTGGTTCGTTCCGAGACTTATGGTTCCACGTGTTATAACAGAAACACACATTTTTTTTGCCAAAATTCGTTTTTATTATTCAACATAATTGCCTTCATTGCTTCTAAATTTTGTACCAGCGAGCATTCTCTTGAGGTCTGAGAACAGGAAAAAGTCACTGGGGGCCAAATCTGGAGAATACGGTGGATGAGGGAGCAATTCGAAGCCCAATCCGTTCAATTTCAGCATGGTTTTCATCGACTTGTGACACGGTGCATTGTGCTCACGCGGCACCCATTTTGCACAAAGCTTTCTCATATCCAAATATTCGTGAATAATATGTCCAACACGTTCCTTTGATATCTTTAGGGTGTCAGCTATCTCGATCAACTTCACTTTACGGTCATTGAACATCATTTTGTGGATTTTTTTCACGTTTTCATCGGTAACAGCCTCTTTTGGACGTCCACTGCGTTCATCGTCTTCGGTGCTCATATGACCAGTACGAAATTTTGCAAACCACTTACAAATTGTTGCTCCGCCCGGTGCAGAGTCTGAATAACACTCATCAAGCCATTTTTTGGTATCGGCGGCACTTTTTTTCATCAAAAAGTAGTGTTTCATCAACACACGAAATTCCTTTTTTTTCCATTTTTTTCACAATAACAAAAGTAGCTTCACTCAAAATGCAATATCTCATAAACTAATAATCAGACAGCTGTCAAATTTATACACGTATCTTTTGAAGGTTGGTACTAACTGAAAATGGTATGGATTCAATTCTAGTAGCGCCCTCTCATAGAAACGATACGAACTTTTCAGCCGATTTGTTAACTCTAGATATGACCACAAAAATCATGAGCAAGGATACGTGATTCAAAACAGACTTCTGCATCACGATTCACTGAAACTCTCCGATTCATGCGTCATGTGCTTCAGTGGCCGACTTTTTTGTCAGAATAAGCTCATTTAGAGCTCAGCTCATATTATAAAGCTAAACAGTTTCCACGTGCACTGCAATGAGCAAATTTTCTACACATCTTCGAGTACTTGCCACTGCAGAATTTCTGCATGCTTGACTGATAAGTGGCGCTTCAAAAACAAAACAAAATAAAAGAACTCCACCGGAGGCGAAGTCCGTTCTGTCAGCGTCAGCCGCAAATTGTTATCTCGTCATTATGGAAGCAATTTTCCCGCTTTGCACCCCGGGGCGAATAAACTGGATGCATTCAGTGGCATACACCGGTGAAGCTGCTGCTGCTCGATAAAATATCTCCATTCGGGTCACATAAGCATTTATATGAAATAGCTGTTGCGGATCATTGAATTCTATTTAGGGGGGCTGAAGAGTTCCACTTTGCTGTCCTGGGAGCGTAGGAGACTAGCGGGATCCAGAGGAAGACGATGCCGGTAGCGTGGGAGTCATATTAAGCCCTTGCCTTCACCGACGGTAGGTCCTTGCACGTGTTCACAGCAATTTCACATTTGCTCTGGCGCATCGTTCTTCGAAGATAAATGTCGTTTGCGTGAAAAAGCTAGAAAATGTGATGCTCTTTGTAAAACCTTCAATCAATTGTTGTGCGGAGAAATTGAAGCCGTACATCGTTTTGCTACTTCCAGAATACAATGGACACGGAATAAATCCATTCTAATATCAGCTATAATAGCTGCTATTGTACAATTTTCTTATACCTGATTTATATCTCTAAGTTTATCACATGTAGTAGAATTCATCGGTCAAGAAAGTTAAATCATCTTTCTTAGAGTTCCACCGGAAGGCGGACATTGATTGATGGGTCTATCTGAGTTCTATTATCAACCCCACACATAGATTCGGATCCAAAAGGACATGAGGTTGCATAAATTTTTTGAAGTTGGTTTTTTCATTATATCATCTCTTCATCTTCAATTAAAATGAGATGACTATTTTCCTAGATTTATGTTTTTTTCTGAGTTGTGTTAAACATTAAGAATATTTTGATTGGCAGACTAATAGATGTCGGTTTGAGTACCTGTGGTATGTTTTTCTTCATTTTTTTCCTGACTGTTTTCAAAAATTAATAACTTTTATAATCATCGAGCATCAAAAAGAAAACTTGTTGACGGACTTTTTCGAAATTTGTCCGTTTTCCGATATGTTTAACTACACTTCAATCTCGCAGTTTAATTTTAACGAGCATGAGAGATAAAACAGCTCGTTCATTTCTTCTTTAGTGTGAGACTGAACAGAACATTACGGCACAGTTTTTCACGCAATTAATTAGAAATAATAGCACCTGAACTGATTTATCGTTATTCAATTGGAAGTTGCACAGGAGAGTGAAATTTGCGAAATGGAGTAGCGATTCAAAAGATTTGTGATTTCGGCACCAAAAACCATCGTCCACTCAAAATTAGTGAAAAATATATCCAGCATTCTCCAATTGATCCTTGGCATTTGAGAAAAATTCTATCAATATTAATAAATGGTAGAGATTTTTTAAGTGGTTAATTTGAGGACCAACAAATCGATCCTAAAGAACTAGTTACAATATTTTAATACCTTGAAATAAGCAAATCGACTCTAAAATAATTGAGAAATCCGTGTGTTGAAATAAAAAATTTATTTATCTCGCCAGTGTGACAATTTAAACAAAGCTCTTGTACTATCATAAGTAGGTTTTTTTTTAATAACTATTTATTGGAATATGAGTTAAAATTAAATTATTAAGATTTTAATTGGGTGTTCAGCCACAAGTGGTGACTTTTCAGCCCTATTATATATATGATTTGGTTATTACCATGAGGACATCATTTGCTTCCGCAATTCTGTGATTTTTGTGTAGGGAAAAATCGAAACCTACTTGTATTGTGTAATGGCAAAATGGAACTTATATACTAATTTACTAACTAATACAGAGAGCGAATCGATTCAATTAAAGATTGCATCGATTTTTGTCGGAATTTGCTTATAATATTATGTGACATTACATCTAGTGGTTCTATATTTGTGAGTCTGTGTAACTCATTTGTACTAAACCAGGGAGGACGCTTCAAAATCATTTTCAGAATTTTATTCTGAATCCTTCGAAGCGTTTTCTTCCTGGTGGAACAACAACTTGACCAAATTGGTACTGCATAAAGCATGGCTGGTCTGAAAACTTGTTTATAAATTAATAATTTGTTTTTTAGACAGAGCTTAGAATTTCTGTTTATAAGAGGATATAAACATTTAATATATTTATTACACTTTGTCTGGATTCCTTGATTGTGATCCTTGATAAGTAGGTTTCTTACTGATTTGTACGATGGTCCGATGAAGTGCTCGATAAGTTTAAAAAAAAGAACAATTATAAAAAACCACAAGAATCAGCCCTATGGTGTTGTTCGTGCCATTGATGTGGAAAAAAGTTCAATCTCTTGAATCCGCAATTGCACGAGAGTCTGTTTAGATTGAACTTGATTAGAAACCAACACCGAACATCGTTTGTCTTGATTTGTATTATAGCCGACGAAATTATACCAATATCTCAAATGCATGCAATTATATCCTTGCACATACTTGCGATTTCGATATTTAAGCTTTTCTTCGCCAAGCTTGTATTCAAGTTTTAAATGAAAGCAGTTATTTTTATAGCGGTTAGTTTCTCTACCATTCTGCGATTTTCATCTAATATAAATTAGAAATTAATCTTAAGCACTCAAAATTTATTGTGAATTTCATGGAACATGGAATTTCATCCGAGCTTGCATGACACAAGATCATTGCATACCAATTAAAGCTTCAAACCGTTTTATGGCACATTTTGTCTTGCTGTCCAGCAACAACCTAGCTCTAGCATGCTACGCATAGGACTTAAACGTTAGCTATAATTTCGCTTCTATTTATAGATTCGCGTACTTCAAACAGCTTCGCTTTTGCATCGATTGACCAATCAGAGCGATGCTTTCCCTTTGATATATCGCTTACTCCTTCAAAACCATCGACTATGGCAGGGAAATCCGGTATGCCGGAGATTTTTAGCAGACAAAATAGGACACTGCTCGCTACTAATCAAAATTTCAATCGTATATAATTGAAAATACGTTGCTTGATACATTCAAATCAAAACTTAGAAATATTTCCCATCAGATGATGAAATAATATTAATAATTGATGCAAAATAGACTGAGCTATAAGTGTTTAAAACATGACCACATTTCTACGTGTATTTTTCCTTGAGTTTCTAATTTGCACCCCTATATATAAAATAAAGATGTGTTCCACATCAAAAGGATTGTTATCGAAAGTTATTTTATTATTTTTCAAAAAGAAGATCAATACCATGAAGTTGTTTTTCTCCATGAAGATCAATACACTTTTACAAGCAATCGAACAAATTCCGAATCACTTTTTCTAATTCAAAAAATGTATCTATAAAACATGCGTTTTGAACGCATCAATCGCTTTTTCAGTCATCGAAAAACGTTAAACACACAATCGTTCATGGGATTTGTGCCGAAGTGCACATGACTAATTCCGTTCCGTTTCGCCTTCGGCTTATCAATGCTTTAGCATTTTATGTTGAACTGCTAATGCCACCTCAGTGAAATACACAGTTTACCACATCCTACCCCATCAATTCGATATTTGAAATGGTCAAAAAACCATTTAGTTGACGCGATGTTGCGAGAGTAAGCATTGGTGAGTTTTAGGAAAATAATTGTTGTTTGACGATTCGTCGAAAAATTTTTGACTTCCGTGCTTCCTGTGCGAACATATTTCACCAAGTGAAGAAATTCAACAATTCGACTCAACGTTTTCATTCGGCACTTCAGTAAAGGCGTTGCATATCCGTGCGAAATAAAGTGTTACAAACGTAACGAAACGTAATATTGAATACTTGATTAGTTATAAGTTTGTTAATATGCCAATTTTTCAATTTGTTTATTTGTTTATTTGTTTATTTGTTTATTTGTTTATTTGTTTATTTGTTTATTTGTTTATTTGTTTATTTGTTTATTTGTTTATATGTTTATTTGTTTATTTGTTTATTTGTTTATTTGTTTATTTGTTTATTTGTTTATTTGTTTATTTGTTTATTTGTTTATTTGTTTATTTGTTTATTTGTTTATTTGTTTATTTGTTTATTTGTTTATTTGTTTATTTGTTTATTTGTTTATTTGTTTATTTGTTTATTTGTTTATTTGTTTATTTGTTTATTTGTTTATTTGTTTATTTGTTTATTTGTTTATTTGTTTATTTGTTTATTTGTTTATTTGTTTATTTGTTTATTTGTTTATTTGTTTATTTGTTTATTTGTTTATTTGTTTATTTGTTTATTTGTTTATTTGTTTATTTGTTTATTTGTTTATTTGTTTATTTGTTTATTTGTTTATTTGTTTATTTGTTTATTTGTTTATTTGTTTATTTGTTTATTTGTTTATTTGTTTATTTGTTTATTTGTTTATTTGTTTATTTGTTTATTTGTTTATTTGTTTATTTGTTTATTTGTTTATTTGTTTATTTGTTCATTTGTTTATTTGTTTATTTGTTTATTTGTTTATTTGTTTATTTGTTTATTTGTTTATTTGTTTATATGTTTATTTGTTTATTTGTTTATTTGTTTATTTGTTTATTTGTTTATTTGTTTATTTGTTTATTTGTTTATTTGTTTATTTGTTTATATGTTTATTTGTTTATTTGTTTATTTGTTTATTTGTTTATTTGTTTATTTGTTTATTTGTTTATTTGTTTATTTGTTTATTTGTTTATTTGTTTATTTGTTTATTTGTTTATTTGTTTATTTGTTTATTTGTTTATTTGTTTATTTGTTTATTTGTTTATTTGTTTATTTGTTTATTTGTTTATTTGTTTATTTGTTTATTTGTTTATTTGTTTATTTGTTTATTTGTTTATTTGTTTATTTGTTTATTTGTTTATTTGTTTATTTGTTTATTTGTTTATTTGTTTATTTGTTTATTTGTTTATTTGTTTATTTGTTTATTTGTTTATTTGTTTATTTGTTTATTTGTTTATTTGTTTATTTGTTTATTTGTTTATTTGTTTATTTGTTTATTTGTTTATTTGTTTATTTGTTTATTTGTTTATTTGTTTATTTGTTTATTTGTTTATTTGTTTATTTGTTTATTTGTTTATTTGTTTATTTGTTTATTTGTTTATTTGTTTATTTGTTTATTTGTTTATTTGTTTATTTGTTTATTTGTTTATTTGTTTATTTGTTTATTTGTTTATTTGTTTATCTGTTTATTTGTTTATTTGTTTATTTGTTTATTTGTTTATTTGTTTATTTGTTTATTTGTTTATTTGTTTATTTGTTTATTTGTTTATTTGTTTATTTGTTTATTTGTTTATTTGTTTATTTGTTTATTTGTTTATTTGTTTTTTGTTTTTTGTTTTTTGTTTATTTGTTTATTTGTTTATTTGTTTATTTGTTTATTTGTTTATTTGTTTATTTGTTTATTTGTTTATTTGTTTATTTGTTTATTTGTTTATTTGTTTATTTGTTTATTTGTTTATTTGTTTATTTGTTTATTTGTTTATTTGTTTATTTGTTTATTTGTTTATTTGTTTATTTGTTTATTTGTTTATTTGTTTATTTGTTTATTTGTTTATTTGTTTATTTGTTTATTTGTTTATTTGTTTATTTGTTTATTTGTTTATTTGTTTATTTGTTTATTTGTTTATTTGTTTATTTGTTTATTTGTTTATTTGTTTATTTGTTTATTTGTTTATTTGTTTATTTGTTTATTTGTTTATTTGTTTATTTGTTTATTTGTTTATTTGTTTATTTGTTTATTTGTTTATTTGTTTATTTGTTTATTTGTTTATTTGTTTATTTGTTTATTTGTTTATTTGTTTATTTGTTTATTTGTTTATTTGTTTATTTGTTTATTTGTTTATTTGTTTATTTGTTTATTTGTTTATTTGTTTATTTGTTTATTTGTTTATTTGTTTATTTGTTTATTTGTTTATTTGTTTATTTGTTTATTTGTTTATTTGTTTATTTGTTTATTTGTTTATTTGTTTATTTGTTTATTTGTTTATTTGTTTATTTGTTTATTTGTTTATTTGTTTATTTGTTTATTTGTTTATTTGTTTATTTGTTTATTTGTTTATTTGTTTATTTGTTTATTTGTTTATCTGTTTATTTGTTTATTTGTTTATTTGTTTATTTGTTTATTTGTTTATTTGTTTATTTGTTTATTTGTTTATTTGTTTATTTGTTTATTTGTTTATTTGTTTATTTGTTTATTTGTTTATTTGTTTATTTGTTTATTTGTTTATTTGTTTATTTGTTTATTTGTTTTTTGTTTTTTGTTTATTTGTTTATTTGTTTATTTGTTTATTTGTTTATTTGTTTATTTGTTTATTTGTTTATTTGTTTATTTGTTTATTTGTTTATTTGTTTATTTGTTTATTTGTTTATTTGTTTATTTGTTTATTTGTTTATTTGTTTATTTGTTTATTTGTTTATTTGTTTATTTGTTTATTTGTTTATTTGTTTATTTGTTTATTTGTTTATTTGTTTATTTGTTTATTTGTTTATTTGTTTATTTGTTTATTTGTTTATTTGTTTATTTGTTTATTTGTTTATCTGTTTATTTGTTTATTTGTTTATTTGTTTATTTGTTTATTTGTTTATTTGTTTATTTGTTTATTTGTTTATTTGTTTATTTGTTTATTTGTTTATTTGTTTATTTGTTTATTTGTTTATTTGTTTATTTGTTTATTTGTTTATTTGTTTATTTGTTTATTTGTTTATTTGTTTATTTGTTTATTTGTTTATTTGTTTATTTGTTTATTTGTTTATTTGTTTATTTGTTTATTTGTTTATTTGTTTATTTGTTTATTTGTTTATTTGTTTATTTGTTTATTTGTTTATTTGTTTATTTGTTTATTTGTTTATTTGTTTATTTGTTTATTTGTTTATTTGTTTATTTGTTTATTTGTTTATTTGTTTATTTGTTTATTTGTTTATTTGTTTATTTGTTTATTTGTTTATTTGTTTATTTGTTTATTTGTTTATTTGTTTATTTGTTTATTTGTTTATTTGTTTATTTGTTTATTTGTTTATTTGTTTATTTGTTTATTTGTTTATTTGTTTATTTGTTTATTTGTTTATTTGTTTATTTGTTTATTTGTTTATTTGTTTATTTGTTTATTTGTTTATTTGTTTATTTGTTTATTTGTTTATTTGTTTATTTGTTTATTTGTTTATTTGTTTATTTGTTTATTTGTTTATTTGTTTATTTGTTTATTTGTTTATTTGTTTATTTGTTTATTTGTTTATTTGTTTATTTGTTTATTTGTTTATTTGTTTATTTGTTTATTTGTTTATTTGTTTATTTGTTTATTTGTTTATTTGTTTATTTGTTTATTTGTTTATTTGTTTATTTGTTTATTTGTTTATTTGTTTATTTGTTTATTTGTTTATTTGTTTATTTGTTTATTTGTTTATTTGTTTATTTGTTTATTTGTTTATTTGTTTATTTGTTTATTTGTTTATTTGTTTATTTGTTTATTTGTTTATTTGTTTATTTGTTTATTTGTTTATTTGTTTATTTGTTTATTTGTTTATTTGTTTATTTGTTTATTTGTTTATTTGTTTATTTGTTTATTTGTTTATTTGTTTATTTGTTTATTTGTTTATTTGTTTATTTGTTTATTTGTTTATTTGTTTATTTGTTTATTTGTTTATTTGTTTATTTGTTTATTTGTTTTTTGTTTATTTGTTTATTTGTTTATTTGTTTATTTGTTTATTTGTTTATTTGTTTATTTGTTTATTTGTTTATTTGTTTATTTGTTTATTTGTTTATTTGTTTATTTGTTTATTTGTTTATTTGTTTATTTGTTTATTTGTTTATTTGTTTATTTGTTTATTTGTTTATTTGTTTATTTGTTTATTTGTTTATTTGTTTATTTGTTTATTTGTTTATTTGTTTATTTGTTTATTTGTTTATTTGTTTATTTGTTTATTTGTTTATTTGTTTATTTGTTTATTTGTTTATTTGTTTATTTGTTTATTTGTTTATTTGTTTATTTGTTTATTTGTTTATTTGTTTATTTGTTTATTTGTTTATTTGTTTATTTGTTTATTTGTTTATTTGTTTATTTGTTTATTTGTTTATTTGTTTATTTGTTTATTTGTTTATTTGTTTATTTGTTTATTTGTTTATTTGTTTATTTGTTTATTTGTTTATTTGTTTATTTGTTTATTTGTTTATTTGTTTATTTGTTTATTTGTTTATTTGTTTATTTGTTTATTTGTTTATTTGTTTATTTGTTTATTTGTTTATTTGTTTATTTGTTTATTTGTTTATTTGTTTATTTGTTTATTTGTTTATTTGTTTATTTGTTTATTTGTTTATTTGTTTATTTGTTTATTTGTTTATTTGTTTATTTGTTTATTTGTTTATTTGTTTATTTGTTTATTTGTTTATTTGTTTATTTGTTTATTTGTTTATTTGTTTATTTGTTTATTTGTTTATTTGTTTATTTGTTTATTTGTTTATTTGTTTATTTGTTTATTTGTTTATTTGTTTATTTGTTTATTTTTTTATTTGTTTATTTGTTTATTTGTTTATTTGTTTATTTGTTTATTTGTTTATTTGTTTATTTGTTTATTTGTTTATTTGTTTATTTGTTTATTTGTTCATTTGTTTCTTTGTTTATATTTTTCGACAACACTATATTGTTCTAACGATTCGTGATTCTATTAACAAAATGAAAAGTTGACATCATACGATTCTCACGATTCCCGCAAACCGATAATAATGTGAAATGCAAAATCACAACCCGTTAAACCAATTATTTAAATTGCTTCGTACTTGTTTTACCTCACTGCATAAATGAAATTTACAGTCTCGTTAACATCGAGTTTCGATGGAGTATAATTTCGACATGAATAATAACCAGTCAGAAACAAGAATAATAACCAATCAGAAACCAAATCCTCGATTAGTACGATAATTAAAAAGGTCATTTCTTAGTCAACCATGATACTGGGAACTATTTAATTCCGAGTCGTTTAATTTTTTAGTCAAAAGACAGAGTTTCGGTTGCAATATTTAACAAATGTTTTTTTCTTTTTCAAATTTTGTAGATTGAAAACGATATAATGGTCCGTCTGCAAACACAGGCTAAAGCCGCTCTGCGCCAAAAGGTGAAGAACGTTCTCGATTCGATGACGACGGCAGCTAGGGCAGCCCAATCCGAACTCATTACCCAAAAGGTACGGTCGATGAAACAAACAAAAATGCATCTCCGTTGCAGTAACTTTTCATTTATTATTTCTCAGATCTTACAGCTTCCACTTTTCGAGCGCAGTCAAAGGATCAGCATTTACTTGAGCACCGAGCGAGAGGTTTCCACCGTTTCGCTACTGAAAGAGCTGTTTCGACTCAACAAGGAGGTATAAGAGTAAATTGCACCACGTTTTGAATGAGTTGGAATTTTTCCCTACAAATAAAGGGAAATCTATTGATATAAGAACATGTAGCTTAAGCTGCAATAAGTCATAACCGATGCAAAGTTTTTGCACAGCATTCAAAGAGATTTAATTGGCATGACGTAACGATATTGTATTTTTCAATTTCAAACTTAATTAGAATTTCGTAGCATTTATCCTAAATTTACTTTGATGGAAACTGTTTATTCAAAGAAAAATTTTCAACAATGTAACTTTATCCAATCAGTATCCTTTTCGTTACGTGTTTAATGCTACTGAAAAAAAAACGAAAAACTTCTGTTCGAACGATTTTGTACTGTTTGATGTCCCTCCATCCGGCGATAAAAAGTTCAGTGGTGACCGTAAAATCATTCATCATTCCTGCAGCATCCTAAATTCCATACCATCCTTGCCACCGATGAAGACATTCTACCCGAACGTGAGAAGCATAATTATTTATGAGTTTATATCCCTAACCCACCGACCGACCGACCTACCAGGTTGGCATTCTTGATCCTTGAACCTTGGGCTGTACTACGAAAATGACTAACCGATTCCAGTGCCTCTGACGGCGACGGTCGTCGTCACTTTCGTTGACCTAGGCAACCGACAAACAGTCAATCGAATCCATTTTCTACCGCAGGTTTTTGTTCCGACCTACAACCGGACAGCAATGCGGATGGTGAAACTGAATGACATGGCCGACTACGACGGTCTGCCGAAAACCAGCTGGAATATCAAGCAGCCAAACTTCGATGATGTCACCCGGGAGGATTGTCTAGCAGCAACAGGTGAGAGACACACTATTCACAGGCAGGGGTTGCGGGCCGTGACATTCTTTACTCAGTTAGGTTATCTTTTGCAATAGTTTATTAGTTTGCTCAATGGATCGGAAGGAGAAGCATTCGGTTGCCGATCAATGGAAAAATGAGAAAAAATTTTATTAATATTTATGGAATCTGTGGTATTTTCGTCAAACATTTATATCAAAAAAGAGAACTCCAACGCCTGCTTGACTATGGCTGACCATGGAGTAACCATAATGCCCCTTGCGTATATGCAACCATCATTCTGCTTTCACTACAGCGCTATACTTGGTTGACTGCGTTCAGTTAAACTTGGTCTATTATAAACATAATAATATCTGGTATTTAAGCACACAAACTGATTTTGGAATCCCTCTGGTAATAAATTTTATGCATTTGTGGTTGTGCACCATATAAATATGTCAATATTGCTAATCATTTAGAACACGTATAGCAAACATTACATAATTTGCAACAAACCCGAATAAGCCTTCTTCTCATTTCTCATGGAGTGTGAGGAGTCTAAGAAGTCTAACTTGAAGGTCAAAATTTAAAAAAGACATAAGAAACAGTAGTATTTACTCAAAAAAAAACTTTAACTTAAATCAAAATGGAAGCTATATTAATGAGATAGGTTTCTTCATGCGGTGAGTGCAGATAATTTCAAATGTCTACTATAAATCAGTTTGATCGGAGTTTTCATTTTCTGTTTACACAAGCTTCAGATGCTGTATATTTGTGCATAGTTTATCCCTAAGTTCAGTTGAACATCTCATCTGATAGGCATTAGTGTTATCTGAAATTGTGTTACTTAAGTTTACGTTCCGTCTTCGACTCATCAAATTACCTGAAATTGTGTTGTTATTCTGGAAGTTTCCATTGCTGAATATGGTACCGTTTAAAAACCTCAAATGAATATTTTTATTTAAAACACTATGAGTGCAATATCTAAACAAGTAATGGTGAATCAATTGAACCATACAAACATCATTGTAGATATCAGTTTTTCTTTCTTATTCATTCTTTTTTCATCATTATTCTTCTCGTTTTTTTATCTTTCTTGTTTCACCTGTCCTTCTCCATTCATTTGACCTTGTTTCTTTTGTCGTTCAAATACTTTTCTGCTCTTCTGTTATTATTCTATCCATCTTTTTCTTCTGTTCCCTTCTTACTTCCCCCACTTTCTTATTTTTTCTGTCATTCTAGTTACTTCTCTCTTTCTCATTTCTCCTTTCCTTCTTACTTCTTATCTCTCTATGTCTTCTCATCTTCTTATTACTGCTATACTTCTTAACTCTTCTCTTTATCTTATTTCTTATCTGCTTCTGAATTCTTCTCCTTCTAATATTTTCTAATTCTTATTACTGCTATGCTTCTTAACTCTTCTCTTTTTCTTACTTCTTATCTGCTTCTGAATTCTTCTCCTTCTAATTGCATCTCTCCTTCTTATTACTTCTACATTTCTGAGCTCTCCTCACTTTGTTATTTTTTATCTGCTTCTGAATTCTTCTAATTTTTATTGCTTCTCTACTTCTTATTGCTTATCTTCTTATTTGTTTGTTAGTTTCTATTATAGAGGTTTTAACCATAAGATCATTCATCTCTTCGGCCGAGAAAAAATTTCTGCTTCAGTGTGAGAGGTTAGGAATCGAACCCAGATGAGCTGCATGGAAGGCAACGACTAATCAATAGCGATATACCCGTCCCCTCTCTATCTTCCCTTATTTCTTCTCTTCTTGTTACATTTTCTATCTTTCTTATTACTTCTCCTTATTTTCTCTTTCTACCTTCCATTCATTTCTGTTCTCCTCCCCATTTCAATTCTTTTCCCTTACTTAATCTTTTTTCTTTACTTCTACCCTTCATTTTTCTGTCTCAATGCCTTTCTTCTCAATAGTTCATTCCTCTTCTTTACTATGCTGGTTTAAACAGTGATTTAAAAACAACATAACCATAACATTGGTTTCTTTTTTCTTTGAAAATGCTTTTCTCCTCTTTATTCATTCTTACTTTTCGGTTCCACATTTTTCCTTTGTACGTCTTCTCTTCTCTTTAAAATTCTTTTTGGTTCTTGTCGAATGATATTTTTTAATCATCTGCTATTCATTTTTTATGTTTTTAATCATTTGCTTGCTTATTTATTTCATCTTTCAGATTATGCATAGTTTTATTTCTTTTTTTCCTTATTATTTGATCAAGTTTTTAAGTCCATTCTCTGTCTCATTTCTTCTATGAACTTTATTTTTTTCACCTATATGAAGTTTTTTTTTGCTCATTTTTTGTAGGTTTCCTTACAATCACAAGAAATAAAAGAAGAGAAAACAACTAGAAATAAAGACGAGAGAAGGAATGAATCTTTCTATCGTCTTTATTTCTAGTTGTTTTCTCTTCTTTTATTTCTTGTGATTGCTGTCGTTTATTAACGGCTTTAACCACGTGTGGGTAATTCACCGAACTTCTATTTCTTCTATCCTTTAAATATCTTGTTTTATTTCCTGTGATTGTTGTCTTTTCTTTTATTGTTGTCTTCTTCTTCTTCTATTTCTTGTATCCTTTTAATATCTTATTTCTTTCTATATCGCTATTTTCTTCATGCTCCTATATTCTATTGTACATCATATTTTCATTCCCCCGTCGAAAGACCACAGTGTTTTAAACCAGGGGTGAATAAAACCCATACAACAAATTGAATTCCACCATTCCATGATATTCCCTCGTTGTTTTCTCACATTTTTTAAATTTTCCAACTTCTCTTTCTATCGTTTACTCTTTTCTTCATTTTTATTTCTTCCAAATTTCGCCCGAATCGTTTCATCTAATCTTCCCGATCAACTTCTTACTTTTGACTTTTTTTCCTACATCGTTTTATTCACAGTTTACTTATACTTTTCTAGATTTTCATTGTTTTTATCCTTCTCTAACTCTTACTTCGTTTTTGATTTTGCTCTTCATGTAATTTCTCCTCTCCTTTTTTTCCTACCCCCCCCCCATTACTTTTTCTTATTTCTCTACTAATTGTTTCACTTAAGCAACAATACTTCATTTTACTTAAGTACCCATACTTAATCATACATTGTATTCTTCTTCGATGCGTATTTATTATTTTTTCGAATTGCTTCATTACTCCGTTTAATTTCTCATTTTCTGTAATAATTTGTTTCCTGTTTACCGTCTCTTCCCTTTTCGTCAGCTTATTACTTATAATACTTTCGTTAATTTTGTTTGTTCTATTTTACTTTTTTTTCCTTTCAGATGCTCTTCCACAATAAACTTTTTGCATTGTTTCATTCAGCTTTTTCTCAAAATGTTTTGTTTTTACTTTTTTCTTATTATCTTATCTTATTATTTCACTTAATCTTACCCATTTACTTCTAACCATTCTTCGATTTTCTTTCCATTTTAGCTTTACTTTTTGATGTCGTTTCGTTTTCTCCTCTTTTGTTCGTCTGTGCCCTTATTATTTCGAAATTCCTCATTTTTCTATTTTCGTCTTATTTTAAACATGTTTATTTTTTAAACTTTCTCAATATATTTTTCGATTTGCTTTTAAACTCCTACTATCATTTGTTTCATTTTTATTTATTTTTTCTTCCTATTGTCTTCACTAGTATATTCTTGTGCTCTTCAACTTTCTTATTCTTTTCAACTTCAAACTACCTCATACCGTTCAACTGTTTCATTCTTTCCAAATTCGTCACATTAAGAAATTCCTTCATTCTATCTATCTCAACGAATTGCTCACTGTTTCTAGCTTACCGTTTCATAACTTTTGTTTTTATCTCTTTCATTAGTATATTCCTAACTTAGATCTGCCTCTCTCATCTATCTATCCTAACAGTTGGTCTCGATCTGATCATTCTGCCCGGAGTGGCCTTCACTCGCAACGGCGCTCGTCTGGGTCACGGCGGAGGCTACTACGATCGCTATTTACGTGAATATTTCAACAAATTTCCAGCGAAAAAAACAGGCAAAAAGACTTACCTCGTGGGAGTGGCATTTCGTGAACAAATCCTTTCCGAAGGGTTACTGCCGACCGATCAGCATGACATTCCTCTAGATATGGTCGTCGAGCCGGAATTCGAATGTGTCAATCGCTAACGGGAAATGCTTTTGTTTTTCTTTCAGAAATAAATTAATCCGCCAGAAGTTTTTCCGATTTATTCGTAATTCGTTCGACTGAAAATCGCACTGTTTCGAAACTCCTGCATCCTAAGATTAAATATTTACAATAATTGCCACTGCTCACGTAGCCTTTGCGTTTATCGCAGAGCTTATGAAACTATATGACTAAATCACAACTCGGCCAGCAGAACTCAACCCTTTTTTTCTATCCAACAAGAAATCTGGGATTTATCGTTTTTTATCTTGTTCTAAAACTTTACAGGCCCCTTTATAACCCCTAGGGAAAAATGCATTTTCTTGCTGTCAATTTACATTGTTGAAACTTTTTTATGAGCTAACGAGAAAAAAAAATCGCTACAACTTCAAACTCGCTATAATTGCTATACTCTTGACTCCACAGGATAATACAGACATCAACGGAAGGCAGCAGCAAAGTAATTGAATTAAAGGGATTGAATACTACCGACCTTCATCACTTGCTGTCCGCGAGTTATCGCCTGAAAGCAAACAAACTTTGTCTGATTTGAGGGGTGTCTTCTTCCCTTTGTTAGTTACAAATGCGTTGAATACTTCAATCAACTTACTGGAGTCATTGAAACGGGCCAGACGGACAAGTTTGACTGATTACTATTTTATACGGGAAACCAGCAGAGAAAAGTTTTCCATTCAATTTCGTTTGACAACATCTTGAAGCGGAAACTAAGCTTATCACGCGCCATACTATTAGAACATGCTCCAATGGGACTGAATAACTCTGAGGTGTAATCATTATAACATTAATCAGTGTACCGAAAAAAGTATTTATATTTCCGTTCGTAATCCTCGCCAGAATCTTTCTTCAATCAGCCATACCGGCTAGACACAAGGCATCCTGCCCATTGCCAACAGAGAGAGAAAGGAGACACGCTTTTTCCTTCCCGAAATTGATTATTCATCGTTTTAACTAGATAAACTTTTCTCTGCTGATTACGTCACACCATCCGACCTTTGCTACCATTTTCCGACGTAAATCTATTTTTTTTACCTCGCTGAATATTAAACGCAACCTAAAAAATATATTTTTTTCTGCTAAAGCGCGTCCAACTGATCGCAGAAAGTTTGATTTTTTGACTGACGCCGCTCCATCACTTCACTCCTTATTTTCTTTTCGGTATAAAATTGAACATGCCATTTCGGGGTATTAATAATTGGTTCTTGCTGCATGGATTAGCTTCGTTGTCGATGTCTCGTTATCGTCTGCTCTCTGTCTTCTCAAATTGGATAACATTATTACATAATCCGGAAAGATTGTAGAAATCGTTGTCGGTGGAAGAATTCTTCAGTTGATTGTAGAGCAGCATTTCTGAGGAATTTGTCAAGCGATTCATTTGATTTTTAAAAGCATCGAGTTTCGGGAAAACTGATTACTGAGAAGTATGGAAAATATTCCGTTCATAACTGGTAGATTGAACAAGCAATTCAGTTTTGTTTCAAATTTCAAGTTTTAACTTTATGGACCATCGCCTTTTGGATCATAATAACTTCCAGATTCTATATTCGGGATTAGGAATCAAACTCAGTTAGGCTGCGTAAAAGCCTATCTGAGTCATCTTGTCAATCACACAATGCCTGTCCCTTCCTTTATTTTCAAAGTTCCCATGCCGTTGTCAAATAAGATCTGGTGAATTTCATACAATCAAATTTTCCGGTTTTCTAGTTTCGTCTTATAGAAATGCACGAAACGTTGAGTTCTAGTGATGTCTCCAAAAATGTAAGTCAACTCCCTGGGTTAAAATTTTTTTCGAAATACCACCAGATCTCGACATTTCATGCATTTCTATAACATTCGGTAAAAAAATAAATATTTCAAATATTTCATGAATTTTTATGACATCTGTTTTTGCGGTTTTTAGGCAAATTTTCAAATGCAATTTATGAAAAAAAAGCCTTGGTATTACATTCCTGTAGAAAATTTGACCTTCTGTTTCAACAGACTTCGCAGCCGATTCAGAGTGTACAGAACACCATTGCATGGCTGGTGCTACGATTCTACTGACACCTTCCAGGTCGGGGCTCGAACATGCGACAACTGGTTTGTAAGACCAGTGCACAGTGGTTTGAATCGACAAAAACGTGAACTTAATTCTCTAGCTGCTAAACCGTTGATCCGATATACATCCGATTCCTTTGGAGAACTCATTCACAAAAATATACCTCGTGATTTGATCACAATAAAAAATGTGCAAAGCCTACTACGATAAAAGTTCATTTCAACAACTTTTTTCCCTAAAAGATAGAGAAACGATGCCTTCTACAAAGTTTTAGAGCTTCTAACGTGAAAAAACTTTGCCGAAGAACCTATAGGTCTAACACGTATAGTTTCGGATATATGAAGCATTTTCGTTTGAAATCACTTAAAATCAATTTTTTTCGCAATTATTTTCAGTGTCTACTATGTTCGAGACAATTACTAAAAACGTAAAATTACACATTTTTGTTGAGGACTGTGCACGGTTTGGCCTTTTCCTTAAAAAGTTATTTAACATTTTAACTTTTATATTCACTAACTTTAACTATTAATAGGAAGCAGGGTCGCAGACCAAAAGGCACATACATATACTTTTTAGAAAGCTCAAATCAAGTCATATGAAGTTACGAAGTGTGTAGCGTGACCCTTTTAAATTGTGGGACTACAAAATATAGAGTACTTTTTTGATCATTCTCTTAGGAAAAACGTACATTAATAAATTTGTTTATCTTCATATCACGCGTTTTTTGTGATATCAATCGATAAGTTACCTTTAGGCAACGACTTTTGCAAGAAATTGCAGTCGAGGTATAAAAAATAGAGCATTAGTTTTAACACCAGACGAAAGAGAAAATTTGTCACTGTAGCTTACTATTATGACTTACTCTCAGCGAGTACCGAGTCTTTCGGAATTCCTCTTCAAAGTGAATGTTGATAGGTGTCTTATCGACCGTTATCACAAAAAAAATCGCGAGATATAACCGAATTCAGTAGAAAATGTAATAGACAACCGATTAGTTACAAATTCCCTGAAACTAAATAAACTTCTTTTTGTTGGTTATTATTCTTTACTCTAAGTCGGTGCACGTTTTTATACTCAAGTTCAGGCATTTATCTTTCAAAAAATGTCTAGACTCATAATTTACATAATTTGATTTGATACTTTACCGAGTACGCCTGTATGTAACGTTGAACCACTCACGCATTTTATTGTAATATTATCATCGACCAAATGCTCCAGCATTTGTATTATTAACTAACTCTTTTGTGATCTTAAAAATAATATTCCGCGCTGCTCTCACCAACACCAACAGTGCATATTTGGATCAGGTAATTTAATATAAAGTTATTTCACTGTGCTTCATATTTCTATATACTTTAAAAGTAAAACTAAGCGTCAATATAAATAAACGATCATATTCATTGAAATTAATGTATTCCAATTTAGTTTTACATCGAGGATGGTTTTAAATCGATTTTTTTTTCAACTGATGTCCATTTCATAGTATAATTTATTTAGAAATAGTGTGAATTTCATTATTTTTCTCAGTGTATGTTTTAATTCATAAGAACGTATTTGTTTTTAAGCGTACTGGTAATGGTGTGAGATATCATCCTTGAAATGAATTGGATTGGAATTAAAAGAACGGATAAGGAATATTCTATTAAAAGAATAAGTAAAACTTTGCGAAATTTAATGAGCACGTTAACATGCTTTTATAGTTTGTTCAATTGCATACAAGAATGCATCATGAAATTATATTCAATCATTACACCATTGCACCAAAGCTACACTAACGACCGATTCCAATTTTTTAACATTTCCTACAAAGCTCCATTTAATAAATCAAAAATAGTCGTTTTAGCAAATGTTTTTGCTAAGAAAATGGTGAAAAAAGTACTCTAAATTTTTTCGTCTCATTCACATAATTTAAAAAGGCCACGCTACACACTTCATAACTTTATATAACATGATTTAAGCTTTCCAAAAAGTATATGTATGTATGTGCCTGTTGGTCTGCGACCCTGCTTCCTATTAATAGTTAAAGTTAGTGTATATAAAAGTTTAAATGTTAAATAACTTTTTAAGGAAAAGGCCAAACCGTGCACAGTCTTCAACGTTGTGTAATTTTACGTTTTTAGTAATTGTCTCGAACATAGTAGACACTGAAAATAATTGTGAAAAAAGTTATGCACAAAAAATTGATTTTAAGTGATTTCAAACGAAACTTTTTGCGTTAGACCTATAGCTTCTTCGGCAAAGTTTTTTCTCATTAGAAGTTCTAAAACTTTGTAGAAGACATCGTTTTTATATCTCTTAAGGGAAAAAAGTTGTTTAAATGAACTTTTATCGTAGTAGGCTTTGCACATTTTTTATTGTGATCAAATCACGAGGTATATTTTTGTGAATGAGTTCTCCAAAGGAACTATGTATATCGGATCAACGGTTTAGCAGCTAGAGAATTAAGTTCACGTTTTTGTCGATTCAAACCACTGTGCAGTGCCCTATGCATTGAGCCGCCAACCCGGGAATGCAATTTATCTTTTTTGCGAATTGTCGGAGTCATGTGATTATTTTAGTGTAGTACTCATCCCCCGCATAGAAAAGACTTGAATCTACTTGAAAAGATGGAATGTCGTATAGAGTAATTTCATATGAAATCGAAAGTCGATCTAATTTTGTATAATTTAATTTTGCATAAATATTCTCCATGATCGAGAAGAACATTTTCCATCATCAGTTTGGCATTTTAACTGTAGCCTTACTTTAGAGAAGGGCCTAAGCAAATATTCTTTTTGGTACTGTTTTAGAAGGTATACACTGTGAATAAAAAAGAATTGTGTTTTTATTTTCTCAATTTCCTCAAAAAAAACTATTCGTGGGAGTTGGTGAGCTTCGTCCGCATCCCTTGTCGCCATTTGTTTCCCTACTAATACATCTCCTAACCTGTAATACTCGTGGATATGCAGTAGTACCCACGGGCTCTAGAAATAATGAGTATTGGACTAACATTTCTTCCTTTCCTCAGTACCACCGCATTTGACCGTGGCCGACGTCGTTACTGACCATGAAATAAAAAATCTTTAATGGGTGAAAATGATTTGCCTTTTTCCAAGCACCGTTTTTTGGTTTAATATGCATTTTCACTCATCACGAAGTGCAGCTAACGGCGGTCTACTTCCGCTTAGCTAAACTTTCTCAGAAAAGATTTTTTCGATTTTTATTTTATGATCGAGAATGTGCTAAATGTTTATGAAGAAGCGCTGAATTTTCAATCGAAATGAAGTTAATTTTGCTCAATGCTACCATCTAAATTTACGATTACTGGAAATCTATAAACCCGGATTGGTGATTCAATGCATAAGGTCTTACAAGACAAAGTTCGTATGTTCGAGCCCCGACCTGGAAGGATTCTTTGTGTCAGTAGGATCGTAGTACTACTAACCATGCAATGATACTGTACGCTGATCATTTTTGAATATTTTTCGAGGCTTGTTAACTTAAACATACACAGTTCGAAAAAATCTTGCGATTTTACGTCTTATACGATGCACATACATGGAGCATCGTAATTCATACAAATTTATATTCAAGAACATGTGTGATCCGAAAATTACATGGCTGGGAATCAAATGAAATAAAAATCAAAAGATTGGTAGCGGCAGCGCGACTTGAACCGAGAAACATTAGACCACAAAGCACGCCAGTTAATCGACTGAGCCACGGAAGCACATATCTGCTTGATGGATAATTGATATATTTATATATATATATATATATATATATATATATATATATATATATATATATATATATATATATATATATATATATATATATATATATATATATATATATATATATATATATATATATATATATATATATATATATATATATATATATATATATATATATAATATAATTCTGTAATATACACACTTAAAAAAAATCCCTGTGATTTTACATCTTATTATATGCACATAAATGGAGCAGCTCACGTAAATTCACGTGGAAGAATATTTATCATTGTGTCTAAAACTCCACGACATGAAATTCATTGAAATAAAAAAAATGCTGAAAGCAAACGCCGCGACTTGAACCGAGAATCATTGGATCGCATGTACGTCTATCAATCGACTGAGCCACAGAAGCATACATCTGCTGGGTTGGTAAAAGGTGCATTTAAATTCATACAGTCGCAAATGCTAGCATAATGCAAGTTACAGTCGAAACCGGTAAAATTCAAGCTAATCTAACATTAAGTCATTACAAATAAAATTTTCCGTTATTTGACAAATTAGGTCTTTATGAATTACATCGTATGAGGAATTAAGTCACCTGTATTATTGAATTTTTTTTGGTGTGCAGAGATTTTATATGGTATTAAGTTGTGTTAGATAATATACATTGTAAGAAAATTGAATTTATCTAAAAGAATATTCTCAAAAAATATTCCATCGATGATGTAGTAGATTTTTATGTTATAGTGCATAGTGGACCAAAAAGCAACAAATATGGACAACAATATTATAAGTTTACAAAATAATAAAATCACGAATCAATAGCAATCAATTTGCGAAATGTAAGAGAGTAACGTTATTGTTTGTGGTCCGACAGAACTGATGACTCTTCCAAGTACTCATGTTGATTTTTAATACAATATTAGTACTGCGGAGACACAAGCAAGTGAGAAAGATGTGAAGAATAAAATACAAAATTAATACTTTCTACACACTTAAAAAATTTCCTGTGATTTTACATCTTACTAGATGCACATAAATGCAGCGTCGCAGTTCACGCAAATTTACGTGGAAGAACATTTAATATTGTGTCTAAAACTTCATGACATGAAATTCGTTGAAATAAAAAAAGAATACTGGTAGCAATCGCCGCGACTTGAACCGAGTATTATTGGATCGCATGTACGTCTATGGATCGACTGAGCCACAGAAGCATAAAAAAGGTGCATTTGAATTCATACAGTCGCACCTGCTAGCATAATGCAAGTTACAGTCGAAACCAGTAAAATTCAAGCCAATCTAACGTTAAATCAATACAAATGAAATTTTCCGTCATTTGACGAATTAGGTCTTTATGAATTACATCGTATGAGAAATTAAGTCACCTGTATTATTCTTTTTTTTTTGTGTGTACAAGAAACAACAATGGTATTATTTCTCGTACAATCTTTTTTCTTTCCAATACTCAATAAATCATCACCACCAGACAGGAAACTCCTTTGTCCATTTGCATACGACACATTTTTTTAAATATTTCTTAAAATTTGGTACGTTTCTGACATTGCACGAAAATTATACTACACAGAAAAAAAAATTAATTTTACAAGTGCCATGTTCAATCACAATATTCGTATTTTTCGTAGAGATGGAAACACAGACTGATACAGAAGATACGTACTACAGAAAAATTCTCATAAAACTCATATGTAACTGCATGACATCAATAATCCACATTAAAAAATGTGAAACTAAAAACAATTCTTTGTCGAAAAAACTAGGGAAAATAGTTGTTTGTCGTTAAATGTTTTAGAAATACATCGAACATCTGGCGTTATCTCGAAAAAAACATATTTTTTTGAAGAAAATCGAAGTACCAAAGACTTGACAATGTTTTTTGTTTCAAAAGAACACCAAATTTCGACGACTCATAACTTTGAAAATAAAAAGAGACTAGAGTGTATCTGTGAAAAAAATACCCATTCCCAGAGCAATGAACGAAAAATTGTTTATAGAACGCAGTGTTTTGCGCATCGTTATGCAAAATTGGCATTATATCAACCACAATTACTTACGTTTCGTCTTCAGAGCAGTCTATTTGCTAATCGAAAGCAAACATCAGTTGGGATAAAAAATCCCAATGTTGGAATCGAACATAAAAAAATACGTTCATCGCACAATTCATATTTAGAATTCTTTCATATTTTAAGACATAAGTTCATATATATTACAAAGTAGACCTAAATACGGAAATACGGCTAAATACTTCATTATGCGAGGGTTTTTCCATGCATTATCATAACAAAAAAAATGCCCTTTTTAAGAAACCATGACATTCTCACGACCGATATCATTCAATTTAGAACCACTGTGATGAAGTACGAGACTCGAGGCACATCAAAGCAGTTTCATGTTACCGCATTACAGTTGACTGGTCTGGTTTCAAGTGCAGTTAACATCCATTTGAGTCCTATAAGGCTATCAACCATGCGTTGCCATTGAAGCTGTATTAGAAGGAAACGCATGGTACTTAGTTGTCGTAGTTTTGCACCTTTCGTTTACTTCTAATATAACTTACCCTCACTATAGCCTTTGAGCATGATTGTGAAAACTTAACCAAACTGCACGGTTTAAAGTTTGTATGAGATTTCGTACGAGGAAACAGATTTCATCCAAAACGTTGAACTCTCGTAATCAGCTAATACTCATACTGTTTAAAAAAACCAAATTTACGTTTTCGATCCCTCATGCGACTAGGGATACAGAGTCAACCGTAATAGCTTCGTACCAAAAGTTGACAACCCTATACGATGGGACACCGGAATATTGTACGGTTGAGAAGTTCTAAGCCAGCATTGGCGAACGAATTGGCTTAGGCAAAACATTGGTTGAAATCACCGAAAAAAAAATCAGTCACTCCATTACCCAAGACCTTTTGAATGGTGCCACGAATGGGCGTTAATTTATGAAATGGAAATTGAATTAAGCCTTTGTACAAGGATTGCTCGACAGATTTTAACATATGACAACATTAGTTTTATTCATTCTCAGAACACTTTTTCAGTTTAGTATATTAATGGTATTTATAATTAGTTGCATTATTTCTACCAAAATGTTCCAAAAGGGCAATTATCTCGAGAGAAATACCAAATGCGAAAATAAAGATTCGTTTTTCTTGGTTTTAATTAGTTATTCCATTTACTCGGTAAATTTTCATTGAACTTTTTTCAAATGCCCGCTTGATTTCCTACAACTACCTCCTAGACTCCATTTGGAACAGTGGCGTCTCGTGACGACATTTACGGGTTGTGCACTGCTTATGTGGTATGACATCAGTTGTAACAGTCCGTTGTATATGAAAGATAACGATTGAGAAATGAATATTCGTTTGTGTTTTTCAATACAATGAAATATTGATATTCTTTTGGATGGGATTTTTTTTTGAACTTGTATCATTGACACAATAGAAGCATTTGGCGCTTTGCACATCGAGCAAATCTGTCAATAACTTTATCAATAAAACCGTTTTGACGTGGCAACTGAAACAGCATTTTGTTTGGAACTGCCATAAGCATAAGCCACTGAAACCCCTCCTGAAGGTATGCATACAAGTTCTCACAGAGCTAAACGTGACAGAGAGAACAACAAATCTTAGAGCTGATCTGAGTAATTCGTTCTTCACTTGAATCTGTGCAGTAACTCATGTGCATGAAAAAAAACACTAACACAATGACAAGAGGTACTTGAAATTTTGTGGAATTGTTGTGGATAAAATCGCTCATAATTTTATATTCGGTACCATCCGACCTGCTTTCATCGGATAAGTTGAGAATTTAAAAAACAATTTTACTGAATTTTACCGGTTGTGCAGTGCACGATATGCACATGAGGACGAGACGCCACTGATTTGGAACAAATTAATACTTGTCGCGCCAAAATGATTCCAAGAAAGACCTTTTTATAAATCAGTTTTGAGTCAAATTGGTCTCTTCATCCGTACAAAACAAATGCTTTGTCATACTGTAGAAGTATGCAAAGTTGCATTCAAATCGGTGTACTACCTTCATCAAAAAGTTGAAGATTATTCATCAAAATCGATATTCAAAGTACTCCCCATCGATGGCAACACACTTATGCCAGCACTTGATTCAATCCTCGAAACATTTTTTATATTCTGTTTTCGATATCGGCATCAATGCCATCTGTGATTTTTCCATAATCTCATCTCGGGTGCTGAAAAGCGTTTCACGGAGCGGTTTTCCTCAGTCGACCGAATAGGAAAAAGTAGCAAGGAGCCAAATCCGGTGAATTCGGTGGTTGCTGAATGGCATTCATTTCATTTTTAGGTGCGTTATCGTGGTGTAAGATCCACGAGTTGTTTGTGCACAAATCTGTTGATTTTCGGTGAATTGCTTCACGCGAACGTCTCATAACGCCCAAATGCTACTCCGTGTTGCCGGTCTGGCCTCGTGAAAGGAATTCATGATTGACTTTGTTAAAATTTTCTTCGGTTTTCGATATCGATGGCCTACCGCTTCACTCATCATTATTCACAGATCTGTGGCCACTTTTGAAACATTCGAGCCCCTGATAAATGACTGTTTTCTTCAGAGTGTCGTTGCCGAAACACTAACATTTGCAATGTCGTCGCACCAATTAAATTTTTTTAAATGCAAATCTGGAGATTGCGAAACGAAATGTATGGTAAAATCTGCAAACAAAAGGTTTACTACAAAAGTCATATATGTTTCTATACTTTCTGTTTTCGTCTCGCCGTTGCATTTAAGGTATTCATGCTTGTTGTTGTTTAACTTGTAGTCCTGAACAAACGTGAAGTTTTGCTCCACTTGAGCAGCACTTTATATTTGACCATTAGCTCAATTGATAAAGCCAGAGCCGTTCACAAACTGACAAACTGTTCATTATACGGTAGCGCTCCAAGTTGTCGGTAAAATGTTTTCTGTTTAAGTGCTGAAAATTTTATCACGATTTATTTTGTTTCAAAGATGTTAGGATTTCGCTCTTTCGGGTGAGCAGACAACAAGAACAGGACGCTGAAACAGAATCTAGTGACCGTAAGACGTGTCCGGAAGTTATACAATGTGGACCATGGATGACGAAGCGATCTTGTAGATGGATTATGAGCCTTCTCAGTTATTCCCAGTTCTATGGAGTCATTGGCCTAGGTGGTGTTTCAAGCAAGTGAAAATTCGTGCTGACCGAGTAATTCACAAGAAAACGTGCGAGCTGGCAAGGCATTTGAAGCTCCGTAAAAACAGGTTTTCAAGAAAAAGCTATGGATGCTGAAATCTCCAAGCAGGAATTTATTATTATTATTATTATATCGTTTATTTATCCCCGGTTTTAACCTAATTCTGGTCGTTCACCGGGTTTAGCAGGAATTTCCATATACTAATTAATCGAAGACGAAGCTCAGTTAAAATGTTTTTTGAAAGTGTCTCCAATTTGTGCTAAACAATAACACAAATTTGAAATTCAATTTTTAGTTAGTCAAATTGTTGATATTATGGTGATATTTTTTCACTTTTCAAAATATAGTTTTTCGATCGATTCTTCTAGTTCATGATCTTAATGAATGCAAGCATAAGAAAATAATTAACTAAATATTTGTTCTATTTAAGTATAGTGACTGAAAGAAAAAAAGAAACCAATTATACACGCTTTAAGTGCTACGGATTACGTTATGAACCGAGAATTTAATTTATCAGAATCAAGAAATACTACTTGATTTGAGTTTCCATCTTTTGCAAATTGCATTCGCGACTGTGCACTGAACTTACTGAAATAAATCATCATTTTTGTCAGGTTTAGGTTCCCAAAATAACTGTAGATTTTTGTAATGAAAACTCCAAGATCAAATCATACCATTACGAACATTCTACTCTTTGTTTGAATGCAGTGAAAATAATTGTTTTCAGGTATCATTCGAGCGTATTCGGCAGGGAAAGATTGTTTAAAACAGTGAGGAACTTCGATTTCTACCACCAACCGAAGCAACACCGTCAAAAGCTCACAGCTTCCGAAAGCTTTAAGGCTCGTTTCCAATGCAACACTAAAACCTCATCATATTTCCGTCCAAAATAGCATGTTCAAGATCCAGCTTATCACATAATAAATACACTAGTAAAATTGGTCTACATAGCTAAAAAACGAATCAGCAGTTCCCGGTTTTCCCTTGTGTGTCGAAAAAAAATATATATCCTTGGGACGAACTCGGCGAACCGACTGATTGCTGGAAAGCACAACACAGCACCGATGGCATCTATTATTAGCAAACGGATAGCGCGAGGAGCACACAAACGCACACACGTCCTTCCCGGTCAGGTAACCGTCGTCAAATCATGCTGCCAAACATCCGCTTGCCCCGGGTCAGTATGAGGCTGACCACCATCACCGACAGCAGGAAGAAAACTACGCTGAGAAAGTAGAAGAACCACCGACAGCGGCTGCGAAACTGTTTCTCCTTCTTCATCTTGACCCGCAGCTGTTCGGCCCGTGGCAGATCCAACGTGAAGTCCGATTCCGGTCGGGTGGAGGGCTGTTGAAAACGAGAACAAAGCAAAAAATAATTAGGTTAGTAAGATAATAGCTCAACAATGACGAACATCATTTTGTGCGATTTTTGTAATGATTTTCGTAATTGTTATAAACTGCGTAGTTAAAAATTTGTTTTACGTCAAAGGCTTTCGGAAAATTTTTTTCACCAAAATAGTTCGTTTTGGAACAGTACAGAAAGTTTCAAAAATATTACTTTCAATGACCTTTATATCACTTCAAGATCATAAACAAACGCACTATCATGTACTTACACCCGAAATAACTATCTAACGACGGAGAATAATCAAAAACTTTTATTCCGTTTGTATTTGTTATTTGTTATATGCTAGCTCAATTGATCAACATAGCAATTGATACATATTGCTCAGTGATGAAGTCGAATAAAGCAATAAGCTTTCATTCGAATCATTGACTATTCAGTGTAGAACTTGTTCAAATTATATTCAGTAACAGGATCTTTTCTACACGGAACAAATTCTGATTCTACGGGCGATCTAACGTTGTGTTTCACAACTAGAGACGTACGTGTGCGAGGATGATGATAGCAAGTTTGTCTGTCACAAAGCAAATTTCCACTTGTAAAATCCTTTATAATTTTTTTTTTATTTTTAGCTAAGTTTCGAATGAGAAAAATTCTTCTCCAACTCTGTTATTTTCGCCGCACTAATGATTATGTTTGAAACAATGAAAAGTTTCAGATCTAATTTAAGCACGTAATAAAATGTTCATCATTCTTAAATGACTTCGTTCGTCGCGTACATTATGAAATGTTACTTAAAAGGACCATACAATTGCGCAAACCTGCACAAATATGCGATATTATGATGAGAAATAGCTTTTTACCGAATTTGAGGTTTTACTCTAGCGACCAGATCAACCTCATCCGAGCCGAAACAGCTTCCGGATCTCGATATTGTTCAACATATCATCTCATGAATTTTACTTGTTTCGACTGTAATTTGTATTCGATTAGATGTGCAACTGTATGAATTTGTATGCACTATTTATGAGCTGAGCAAATGTGTGCTTCTGTTTCTCAGTCGATTGGCGGAGATATTTTGTGATCCAATGAGCCCCGTTTCAAGCCACCGCTGTCGTACTAGTAATAGTATTGCTCAGTGCTCAGTAATAGTGGCTGTACGAATCGACTTCGATTATACCGGCTCTCGGGTTTCGGCGCATGAAGAACATATAATAGTGAAACCACTTTGCTTTCTTAAGGATGACCTACGCGAGCAAAGCACTGTTTCATTTTTTATGTAATACTATTTAACGTACAAACAATCTCTTGGTATCTTTCAGAATTGAAGAGAAACATTACCATAGTATTATATATGAGAAAGGTATCAATACACCACTAGCTGGATTAAAACAGGTTTTATAATTGCAGATTTACTGCGAGATTTATGATGGCTGACATGAAAAAATGTAGACAATACTGTTTGGACTACTTAAAGTTTGGCTTCATTCCATCTCTAGCAAATGAACAGTTGCCGATGAGTCTAATGTGTGAAAAGGTTCAGTAGTTCAGTAACGATACTATGAAGTCTTCAAAATTGGAGCATCACTTGTCAAGAGTGCATGCTGACAAAAAATAAGCCTTTGCCTTTCTTTAAAGCCCTTAAAGAAAAAATAGAAAAACGGCCATCCATAAGATCGATGTTTGCGTCATCATCTATGCAAGACGTTGATGGTTTGCGAGTGTCCTATAATATATCCTTACTAATAGCGAAATCAGGGAAAGCGCATACCTTTGGAGAGCAATTGATTTTACCTGACAGTGCGGAAGTTTTGAACAATGTACTGCACAAGCTCGCACATGATATTAAAAAGATAATTTTTTTGAGTAATTATACCGTTCAGAGAAGAATAGACGAAATGAGTTGTGACGTGGAAAACAATTTATGTAATTTCTTACAGACCAACAGATTATCTCTCCAGTTAGATGAGTCAATATTACCCGGTAATGAAGCTCTGATGTAGGATATGTTCGATCCATCAAAGATGGAAATATATGCCAAGAACGGCTTTTTGCTACATATTTAGTAACTGATACGAAAGGAGAATTGATTTTTCAAGCCGTGGAACGTTCATTCCTCGAAAAACATAACATCCATCGAAAAACATAACATCCGAAAAACATCCATGGAAAAACATAGTTTCTGTCGCAACTGATGGTACACCATCTATGGTCGGTCGTTATCGAGGTTGTATGGTTCACTTTGAGCGACCACTGCATGCGATATTGGTTATTCACTGCGTGATCCACAGACAACATTTAGTTGCATAAAATCTAAGTCCTAGATTTTATCAGTCCTTACAATATGTTATCAATGCTGTAAACAAGATTAGTAGTAATTCTTTGAACTCTCGATTATTTGCTCAACTATGTGAGGAGAATGATTAAGTCTTTACTCGGCTACTTCTGCACACCGAAGTTCGGTGGTATCGAGAGGCTCCTGCTTAACAAGATTTACAGCTATTTTTCTACAAGAAAGAGATTCGAGTTTGAAAGAAAATCTAAATAATTGCGAAGAAGATATTTATTACCTAACTGATATCCTTGATATTTTCAACAAAGATAATTTGCGGCTGCAGGGTAATGATCAAATGATGATGATTTGATCAAAACCAAATCAATTACATATATCGGCGTTCGTTGGAAAATTATTACTTTATAAACAAAATCTAGGTCGAAAGCAAAAGTCACAGTTTCCGCAGTTGTCAAAATTTCCAGATGAAGAAGCTTCAAGACAACGTTATTTTATCATATGTCACTCAATCGGACGCATTACACGAGGATTTTACAAAGAGGTTTTAGGAAATTTTGAATTTACATCAGAAGTTCTGGTTGCAATGCAACATTAAAACACAAAATCACAAAATCTTCATCGCTTTTCCGTCAACGTACCTAGTGGCAAGAGGCTTTAGCGCGGTTACACGCATTTTGACAAAACAAAGAAACCGTTCGAAAATCAACGACCGCGGATATATAAGATTGCTGCTCACTAATTTTGAACCGGATATATAGCTAAATTGGTGGAAAATTACCAAATTCATCCATCACATTGAATTTGTTTAATGTTTACTCTAAGATTTTCATGATATTTTTTTAATAAAGTAGTAACAAACTTAGTATTATTGATTGTTATTGATTATTAATTATTAAGATTAGCGAGCCCAGTCAAATGAAGAGTATTACTGAATTTTATGTTTATTAAATTGTTACATTTTAATGAAAGAAGGATATCAAGTTTATTTATTTGACCATCCGCAGACATTGGTAAGTATTTTACATCAATTTTAAAACCTGTTTTAATCCACCTAGTGGTGTAATGATGCCTTTCTCATGTCAATCATACTATCATATATAATACTGTGGTATTTTTCAAAATAATTTTTTTCGATTCTTAAAAGAATAACCGAAATCGGTTTGTTTGAAAACTTTCTACGGTTTTTCGCTCTTTTCAGTGATGGTATAAAATTTTTAACACACTTTACATCCGGAAGTCGGACTCGGATGAAATTCAGGAATTACGTATGGGACCACAGGACCTTTCATTTGAAATAAAGTATGTGAGAATCGGTCGCGCCATCTATGAGAAAAGTTAGAACACATATATTGATTTTTTTGTGCATTTTACCCCATAATTCCGGAACCGGAAGTCAGATCCAAATAACATTCAGTAATTTTGTATAGGAATACGAGACCTTTCATTTGAATCTAAGTTTGTGATAATCGGTTCAGCCATCTCCGAGAAAAGTTAGTGCAAAAAACGTTACATACACACATACACACATACACACACATACATACACAGACATTTTGCGTACTTGACGAACTGAGTCAAATGGTATATGACACTCGGCCCTCCAGGCCTCGGTTCAAAAGTCGGTTTTCACAGTGATTGCATAACCTTTCTATATGAGAAAGGCAAAAAGCAAGAAATTGAATTTTCAAATGAATTTGTTAATGGGGGTCTGCGGCCTAAGTTAATTTTAGTAAAGGGGTCCACGATCCAAAATAGTTTGGGAACCCCTGATTTAGATTATACCAGTTTATGGACAAACCTTTTTGTTTTTTAAGAATCAAAGAAAATTATTTTGAAGAATACCACACATTTATATAAAAGACTATGTGAGATTCGAGAAAGGCATCATTACACCACTAGGTGGATTAAAACTGGATCTTAGAGTGTAAACAGTATCCACAAACAACGATTTCAAAGATATTTACCTACTTGATTTCACGCAAAAGGATAAGAAAACTAATTTAGTTCTTGAATCACCCAACTACTTTTGGAACCACGAAAATCATATGATTACCGAGAAAGGCGATGGGCTTGTCCATCACGCTATACTCGCCTTCATTTAGCGGACTTCGACTCATCAGTGCAGTAGCAGTTTATGTTGAGCTGCTAACGCTACCTAACGGTTCATCTTAAACTACTGCGCAGGGGACGGGTATAGCGTGATGGGTAAGTTGATGACTTTCACGCAGCCTACCTGGATTCGATTCCCATCCCCGCACATAGGATTAGAAAACTTTTCGGGTCCGCAGAGGTAAATGACATCATGGTTAAAACCTCTATGAAAAAAAACAAAAAAAAACTAAAAACGGCAAAGCTATATGACTGCTATTGCTGAAAGGGATAAACTTTGCTTTGAAACAACCCCAATAATGAAGTCTGTTGTAACGTTCATCACAATAAAACGTTGGGAAAGTTGGGAAAGACTAAAAACTGTTCAAATGCGGGTCTAGATAAAATGTACAAACATACATATCTTTTCATTCATTAAATGTATCATGGAATAGTGCTGCTTGTATCTTTTACTTTGTTAATGTATGAATTTCAGACCAGGAACAAATTTCAACTTTCAAACCCAACAAAGAATCGAGTCCATATTTAATAACCTCGACTGAAATCAAACGTAATCGTAAAAATATCTTCGCTTGGAACAAGTGCCAAATCTGTACTGAAAAGAGAGTGAATCAGAGTCCAATTAGTTTTTGACGAAAGCTGCAGTATGTGGCCAAACGTTGTTGTGATGAAAAACTACCGACTCAGGTAAAGTCTTATACTGCGATCGTTTTTCTTTCAAACCCACATTGATCAACTTATTTGAAACCGAAAGACTTGACGGTTTTAGCACTCGGAGGCCATTTCGTAATATACTACACTATTATGATTCCACTGTAAACAGAGCATAACAGTACACACAACAAATTTGAATTTCACAAGTAACCTCAAACGATGCAATTGATAAATACCTAATTTCACAAATGACGGAACTTTTCAATTAGTATGAATTTTACTGATACCGACTGTAGGGTAACAGAGGTATTTTGGCCACTTCATATATTTTGGCCCATCTAACAAACTTTATGGATTTAATCGATGTTAAGTACTCCATGTACTTATTGCAGAAGAATTTTCAAAGATATCTCAACATTTAGTGGATATTTTTACAAAGTGAGCCTAAATGAAATCAATCCTAAAGTGGGCCAAAATACCTCTTTTACCCTAATTTTCATTCTGCTGATTTTATAAATTTATATGCATCATTTACCAACCAGGCAGATGTATGCATCTGTGGCTTAGTAGATTAACGGACGTACTCTGTGATTCAATGATTCTCAGTTCAAGTCGCAGCGTTTTGTTATCATTATATATTTTTATTTCAATAAATATCATGTTATGGAATTTTCTATTCACGCAATATTACATGTTAATGCACGTAAATTCGCATGAACTGGAGCGTCGCCAACTATATGAATCTTAAAAGATGTAAAATCACAAAGTTTTTTCGAAGTGTGAGGATCCATTTTTTTCTCCGGACATAATACGTTAAATGAACTTGTTTTTATGTCGAAATCTCCAGACTTCAGCTCGTTCTTTTGATCGAAATAATTGCCCATATTCCATTGCATTTTTTATATGATCATCAATCTTAAGCAACGGTAATTTCAACGCGATTTCAATCTTATCACGAAGCAGTTCACTACTTCTAATTTGGTTCGCGTTTAGGTTCGAATGACGGAGCTAGTTTAATACTCAATATTTTTTTCTACTACAGGCACAAAATTGCTGACCCGACTGAATGTTTGCACAAGATTACCAACTCAGAAGAAGTCACATTGCTCAACTGTAAGAGTTTCCCGATTCGCAACTAGCGATTTGACATGCTAAGCCCTAGTAATTAATGTGCGAGTGCGGCAAGAAGGTTGTCAAGTTAAATGCCAAATGGCGAGGCTTCGGGTCTCTCAGTCGTAGCGGCGTTTATCGCCGCTAGACCTAACCACTGAGATCCGGCCAAGCCGGCCCAGACCGGCCGGTCTGTCGCGATCTGACAGACCCACTCGCAGCTAGAGATGTCGTAATATCGATCGATTAATCGAATAATCGAGTAAAGGCACAGTTAATCGAATGAAATTTATTCGATTGAATTCTTTCAGATAATCGCAGTAATCGAATAATTTCCTACGATTATTGGTTCGATTAGTATTGCGAATTTCAGCTTAGCATAGAATGCGACGGAATCGTCGCAGAATTGCGAAATAATGAGCGTCAGAATCACAGATACCAAGTTGCAGATTTTATGTGAATTTGATGAATTTTCTTTTTTAGCAAACTATGCAGTTTTGCAGACTTTTTAGAGGTTTTCGAAGTTTTTTCAGACAGTAATTTTACCACCAGTGAAAATTACAATACAATAAAATGAAAGAAATGACTCCAGTTTCACTTATGTTCATTATAATCTTCTCAATTGTATTCCTCAAATTTGGTTTCGTTTCATTTTGTCAATGAGTTGAGAAGTTTCAATGTTATCAAAAACTGCACAAAATTCTGTTGATTTTGTCGTGAATACGACTTACTTTACTATGGGGTGCCTTTTCAATATTTACCCTCTGAGAGAGTGATAAGTTTTTGATCGTGAATATCTCTTGTTGTATCTAACGAATCAACATAATTTTTGCTACATGCCATCGGAAATATAATCACAATTTTATGATAAAATTTTCAGTTGTGTGGCATAATGTTTGGTATAAACGAGTATCAAAGAGGATAATTCATAAGGCGCGTTTGCCTTTCTCGTATTTTGAAAGCTCATAGCTCAGTGATCTATGGAAGGATTTATATAATCTAACTACCAATAGAATCGAAATTTTTCAACTTAAACGTGTATAGCAAAAGCATTGAAGTATTTCAATAGTACACTATTGAAAAACCTATCTCATTTGACCCATGTCAACACCAGCCAATCAGAACGCGTTCTGAGGAAGAGAACAAAATATCTGCTGCTGTACAACAAATCGTTCTAAAAAAAGGTTCCAAAAAGTTGTGAATATCGTAGTGAGTTCCTCAATTTGGTCCTTCTGAATGCTAGAAACGAATCCCTACAGCATATTGATAGTTTCTTTCAATAAATTATGCAAATCCGAAATGAAATAATCGACATTAAAATTCTGTATGCGGCTATTTTTATAGCCGTTAGGACCGCCCATTATTGAAAAAGCTACAAACGAAAATACAAAAAAGGGAATCTCTTAACAAAATTTGAATCAGTTTGGTTTCTATCGCCACTGCGAGCAGATGTATTTTTTGTCGTCTGCACAGCTAGTTTCGCTTTCGACAAGAGCGATTACGTCACAGCTGCCAGTCATTAGCATTGGAAAAAAAACAACGGTGGAGAGCATTACACAATATCAGCCGTTCTAATGGCTCTAAAAGTTTTCTAAAGAACTATTAGGATTTGTTTTTCGCAAATCGAAGGTAATTATCCTCAGTTTAGTGCAAATCAAGAACAATTTGGTTAGATTTGTGCACTTTTCGCTGTGTGAAATTCACAGTAATCGAGATCAAGTAAAGCCTTCTTTGTTTTTGCGAAAAATTTGAAAAAGGGGAATACTTGCATAATTCATACAATTGATATTCGGAAGTGTTAAGGAACATGTCAGTTGTTCTCGTATTCACGACATCCAGTTATGTCGCTGACATTACCCACCCGCCTTTTTTTTATTCTAATAGATAATCTCTGGTTCATCAAAAATATTTACACTGCTTTTCTATCAAAAATATTGACATTTCTTTATTTATATTACTAATCGCACAATATTTTTAATAAAATTAAACCAAAATTGTTTTGAATCTTTTACCTATAAATCGTCTGCTTAAAAATTTTAAACCTGAGATAATTCAAGTTTCCTGAATTGACATTCTGAAAGCTTTAGTTCCATGCTCTCACATTCACCTTTTCGAAGGCTATGATTTGTCACATAAACCTTTGCGTTACTATGATTTCAACAGTATTTTACTATTCAAACGATGGGAATAGTAAATTAGGTTTGCTACATAGGATATCATTCGCAACAAACAAACAAATGTATATTGTTTCGCGTGATTTTTTGTTTTTCTTAGTTTGTTCTTGTTTGAAAGAGACATATTTTGATTAAAAGCTATTATACACATATTTACTAGTTTATATTACTAGTTTTTGAGTTTATATACCTCAAATTGATTTATTGATTTCTAGTAATCTTAGTGTGCGAGGACCGAGAGCTTAATTAAGTAATTTAAACTTCATTCAGAAAAAACAGTATAATGAAAACGATGAAACGGTTAGTTGCTCATCAAACATCAAATCAATAGATTCAAACTCGAATGTTATTACTTCATGGTGGCTCCAAACAAATTGTGATTATTACAAAAATATGTCGTGTTTGTTTTAAAGTCACTAAGCACCCTGCCACTTACTTGAAGATCTGTTATGTACTGGCTGAGTGTATATCATAACAGTAATCGAAGAAGAAAATTTTTTTTGGTTGTTAAAAATATGCTCTATTTTGAATAATTCGCCTGCATTTCTTCAAAGAAAATTTTGCCATGTGACTTAATGGTGTTTATAAAAACGAGACCAATATTTGATTCAAATTAGAATATCTATTCATTCTAATTACTAGACATTTGTTTAATTTTTGTGCATGAAATAAGTAAGTTGTTTCGAAAACAATCTGTCACCACTTGAAACAACAAATCGACTTAAACAAAATTGACAATCGAACGTAGAACTAATTTCACCTGACCCGCCATCTATGTTTCATTATTTGAACCTTTCTTAAGATTGATTTTTTCTTATATAATTTCAATTATTTTGTAGAATTCTAGAACTTGTTATAAGAACTGTTTATTTTAAAATGTAAGAAAATTTATTTTCTTTCGTTTCGTGTAATCATTTTTGTTTTTATAAGATGATATGTTGATCAATATCGAGATCCGGAATTAGTTCTTAGTAAAAAACTATTCCTCATCATAATATCGCATATTCGCTTAGGTTTGCGCATCTGTGCGGTCTTTCAAGTAATATTTTATAATGTACGCAACGAATAAAATCATTCCAAGTTATCAACATAACCTTTTCTCGCACGCTAAGATCAGATCTGAAAATATGCCTGGTTTAAAACAGAATCTTGGGTGCTGCTACAATAACATAGGTAGAAATTGATTTTTCTCACACTAAAATTAACTTTTCGCTTGAAGAAATGACGTTGTATGTAAGTTATAAAGGATTTTACAAGTGAAAATTCGGTTTTCCCTTGTATTTTGACAGCTAATATTGCAATCATTATCCTCGCACACGTACGCATCTAGCAGTGAAACACAACGTTAGATCGCCCATCAAATTTAGTCATGCTTAATCGCAAGCTAATCGATTAATCGAGTAATTCTGTACGATTAATCAAGCAAATCGATTAGTTTGAAAAGTTGTATTCGATTATTTACTAATCGAGTATTTCAAAAAACGCGACATCCCTACTCGCAGCCAAGTTTATCGTCTTCGATTTCGTAATGGCCAAGTTTTACTTTGAACGACCGTTTTTCATTTTTACTACCGAGTACCGGGACAGCGGTAAGCCTTCTGAGAAAGCCACAAGAAGGCTACAAATGGACACGGTAAGGATGAAGAAACCACATTCCAGCTGGGCCACCGAACCGGTGCTGGACGCATTCGCCAAAATGTTACACAAACTCCTTCTTGGACCGATGGTAGATAGCGGAGATAGTTGCTTTGGTGTTCAGCGACGAAGCCATAGAGCGAGCCTCCCTTACTGACATTGCCATATTTCAGCCGTAAAGTAGAATCCGACCTTCATCGCAACACCATGTGTGATAATCGTGTTCGGTCGTCGGATGGCTTGGGTTAAAAAGAAAGGAACGCTCGCCATTGGAAAATTGCTTTCCACATGACACATTGAACTTCATCTAAACTCATGCGATAAAGTATTTTTAAATGTCTATTGATTATCGCGGCTTCTCCAATGAATCTTTGAATCGGTCACAGTTAATTTAACAAAATAAGTATGCTATCAAAAATCCCTCCATCGTCACTTCCCGATTGATAGTGTTGTACATTATTTTATTATCACTCCAACTCAAATCAAATAGTTCAACTCCACGGTAGTCACTATTGCTGGTCATCCCTGTTTGCATCGTTGAAAGAAAAAAATGAACGGTAAGAATTAAATTTATTTTTTTGATATTACATCTATTTAGCTTCTTGGACCCTTTAATAGGAGCTCAAATGTACAGTATTGAGGACGGGTGTAAATTCGGTGTATTTCTATTTACTTTTAAATATGGAAGTATTTTTCTTTTTTTTTCTCAAATCTAATGGTCTTTATTGAAAGCTTCTTTTTAGGTTCGAAGGCAACATTTTCCATCACGAGAGCACTTATCCGACACCTAGCCGATTTTACTATTTTTTAGATATGGCATCAAGCAATGTCTATGGTTTTTAGGAAAAATATGTAAATATGATAATGTTAGAGTTTTGTGTTTGTAAACATCAATTGAGTTTTTTCCGAACGGTTTTCATAATTTGTAGATGCTATGTGATTATATATATTTTTTTCTTGTTTATATAACATATCAAAATAACATTTAAAAATGATAACTTTTAAACAACTTTTCTACAAAACATATGAAAAAATAAAATGAAATTTTTCGTTTTTGAGTTAGAATCTTTTGAAATGTGAACATGATAAAGTTGAAGTTTTGTGTTTGAAGACGTCAAATGAATATATTTTTAACGGTTTTAATTGGTTGTAGACAGAGACTATGTGATTTTAGTTTTTTACTTAGAATTGAAAAATATAAAAAATTTTTTTTAGAGTTATAATTTTTCGAAAATTTCGTGTTCTGTATTTATCGATAAATACAGATCACGAAATTTTCGAAAAATTATAATTCTAAAAAAAATTTTAAATATTTTTCAATTCTAGGCAAAAAACTAAAATCACATAGTCTCTGTCTACAACCAATTAAAACCGTTAAAAATATATTCATTTGACGTTTTTAAACACAAAACCTCAACTTTATCATGTTCACATTGTTATACCAAAAAAAAAGACATTTCTATACAATATTGCTCGAATATCAAAAATGCAACGAACGCCAATGATCATCGTTCGCTTCCCTTCGCCCAACGGAAAGACAGACTAGAAATATGACTGCTAAAATAAAAATAGCGGAATCCTAAATCTGGCGACAGAAGTTCTCGGAGACGGTTATAAATTTGCAATTCTGAAGACTTCCCGGTCTGTGCACGGCCGGTATGGTTCAAATTTAATTCCACCTGTGATCCAATATCGCAATTAAAAACTTTCCTCTACGAAATGAGTCCCTCTTTAATCCAGCTGGGTAAAGATATGTGATTTTTGCTTTTCTCATATACAAAGACTACGCAATCACTGCGAAAACCGACTTTTCTTCGAGGCCCGGAGGACCAAATGTCATATACCTGAGAAAATGTCTGTGTGTGTATGTATGTAAAAAAATATGCACTCACTTTTCTCGAAGATTGCTAAACCGATTTTCACAAACTAAGATTCAACTAAAAGGTCTTATAGCTTTATACAAACTTCTAGAACATTTTATCTGGAACCAACTTCCGGTTCCGAAACTAAAGCATGATAAAAATTATTAATTTCATGAGTATTTTTTATCATATTGTCTTTAAAGTATTGAGTATTTTTTATCATATTGTCTTTAAAGCCACTGTGAAATTGAATCCGGATTCGACCGTCGGTTCCGCAGTTACAGGGCGTTAAGTGTCAAAGTTTTTAAACCGGCTTATAGAATGGCAATATGTACAACACCGGTACGTGCATCGTAGAGGAAAAAAACACAAAACGAACGATCCGTGCTTTGTTCTATTTCGCACACGCTATAAAAAACAAAACGGTTACGGATATCTGCTACTGATGTGTGATATTGGTGAAAGACGGTGCAGCGATTGATAAAAATTTTAGCTATTTTATGATAAGTGCGACCGAAAGAATAAAAGAATGTGAATGAATTGAATTTTTGTTTTTTGTAAAAATAAACATTAATTGCAAGCTTCGCGATGTAAATGCTATTTTTACAGTCGTTAGTGCAGTAACACCGTGCCGGTGCTGTAGTGATGTCAATAATAATAATAATAATAATAATAATAATAATAATAATAATAATAATAATAATAATAATAATAATAATAATAATAATAATAATAATAATAATAATAATAATAATAATAATAATAATAATAATAATAATAATAATAATAATAATAATAATTATCCTACGTGTTTTATGCTACTGATTCATGCTGTTTAGCTTGACTTACGTATGAAGAAGTAACAGAAACGCAGGTTCGCTTGTTAGATTTCGTTTGATTGGTTTAATTAATATAGAGCATGAGGTAGTAAGTCTAGGTTTAACTAGGTTGCCGGCAAACGAACCAACTTCGTTTATTTCGGTCATCTGAATCCGGTTTCGAAAGAATTGGAAATAGTGATCCAAAGCAAGATGGCCAAATCGATTTTTTTTATAGGTTCAAAGGGAATGTCGTACAGTTTGTTTTTTGCGAAATCCACAGTAATATTTATGATGTTATAAGTAATATGAGAAAGACATCATTTATAAAAACAGTTTTTTTTTGTTTCTCTGCTGGCTTCTATTTTGCTTACTAAATATTGGCTCGATAGAATCTTGAATTAACTTTTTATTTCTATCGTGTAGTATTGGGAAGAAAAGTATTTTTTAATTTTGTATTTCTTTCTATTTTATGTATGAATAACAAGTAAAAATTCTAAAAATGCAAAAATAATGTATTTTAAATGGGCATTCGATTAAAAAAGCTTAGGAACCACTGGCCTAGGAGAAATTGGGGCTAGCCAGCCACCCTAAGCATTTGAGCTATTTTTTAATATCAGCGATCTTAATATAACACACTACTTAAGCTCTAAGATGCCAAAGGAACGGTAGAATGATTTCTTGTTTTATCAACCAATGTGCTTCCAAAAAACTTTTTGACGTGACTATTACTTACTCTACTACGAGTAGTTTTTCAGACATTGTAATTAAGAAAATTGATGAAATGCCATAAAACTAAACAAGTAATTTTTCTTTACCTATTGACGTAATGTGATTGTCCGGAAAAATGTACGGAAACTTTCAATCGACACTGTATTTGTTTTATTTTTTTGAATCACAACGAGTATGGTACGCGATTTGTAATCATTACTTAACTTCGTCTTGTAGTGTGTTACTCTTTCATTGTCACATTTCGTCGCGGTGATCAGTTGGCAACCTTGAAAACAGGTTACCAAAAAATTCAATAGTCACTTTGTGTGTTTTAGCAACCCAAAAAGCCTGAGAATGTTGACTGAAATTTAATCCTACATACATTTGGAATTTATATTACTTTGAAATTTTCTTCCGAAAATTTTGCTCTACCACAACTGCGTGAAACAACTATACAGTTGAAATGAACAAAAGAATATAAATTAAATATATACAATACTGGATAAATTGGTCAATTAGAGGACAACATTTCACCTGTAAAATGTAATATTAAATTTCATTTCTGTTTTCGTTTAGTCCAAATTGAACCACTATTGCAATGTAGCAAATAAAACCGTTGTATCGTGTTACTCAAGAGAAACTTAGCAACGAAATTGTTGTTTTCTATCACAAAAATGTAATTCGCAACCAAAAATCTAAATAATCCTAAGTTCGCTCAGCCATTCCTATGAAAATGAGTGATATAATATCGCAACATAAAAGCGTCCGATCTCGTTCGAAACATCGGTTCGCAAAATGATCACAGCCTATCGGTTTCAGAATGGCTACAGATAAGGTTGTTGAAGTAAGCCAGTACTAAGCTTCGGCCTTGAATATTATGTAGATTTATAAAGAATGCATAAATACAGTCTGCAGTAAATTTCCTAAATCCATGACGAGGTTAGAATGGCTCATGGAAACATTCCACTTCAAACTCCTTCCTTAATAATGCTTGATTCTGATGATTTAATGTCTTTAATGTCATCTTTGTATCAGCGATACCATAATTGTTGAAAACAAACAATGTCCTTTAGATCAGATTATTTCTAGCAGTATATCAACAAGCGCGAACAAAGATTCCCTATGGCAACTGAAGGTATCGCCAAGGATCGCCAGTGCCTCAAAACAATCGATTGTTCCGATATTAGCTTATCACAGCCGATCCATGTTGAGTGTCGGACAGGTTAACCTTGTCGAATCCGAGACTGGAAATAGTATTTTAATTAGTGGCTACGACCGTGGCACATCTTTCGTCTGCTGATTACGCAACAACAGAGTCGCAAAGATTTCAACTAATGGCACTACGATCGATCATTGAAAGCCCGTAACGGGCATCGCATGGCCAAAAACTAACCAGATCAAACGACCCAATAAAGCTATTCGATTAATTCCATCAATAAAAAAAACGACTACAAACTGATGACTTCGAGTCAAATTAGTGTCGACACGCGTCGCCAAATTAGCGAACACGGCTCAGAAATGAAAACTTTGACACCACCGCGTTGAATCTTCCTCTTAGGTTAACTGCATATTTTATAAACTCATAACCAATTTATGCTAAAAAACACCGATCTTTCTAGGCTCTCGATGAAGGATCGAACATAATGGGAATGGAAGAATATGATAATCTCCAAAGATTTAACACTTAAAGGGTTCCACGAGCCGGAAGCACCGATGTTTACAAGTCAAACTACAGTATCGATTCCGAAATTCGCTTAAGCTGTATCGACAGCGCCTACACTTTTTCATTCTTGATACCCAACTATAATTAGGCATGGATCGGTCGTGACTTATAGGTATATTCTTGTAATCTTGACAGTTATAGAATGTTGACAGTGATACTTCTCACAACGTGGATGCCATTATATCGGTGTCTTCGTTATGTTGACAGGAAACAATTCCTAAAATGAGAAAATCTCATCTTAATTACGTCTACGACTGATTATCTTATCCATACTCACATATAGAATCACCTTGACTTAAAAAGTTTTGTTATTGTTTCAAGCCCGGGGTTTCAATTTTGTGTGGGATTTAGTATGAATTAATCTTACAAAAAAAAGAACGTCTCGAGATCACCAAATAAACTCTAAAAATCAGAGCGTGTGTCATTTTCGTAGGTTCGTATGGCGAGCAACAAATAAATAAAATTTTTGAACACTCCTCACCCGGTGACTCCAAAACCGGCAGATGAAATTCAGAACCACAAAACCTTTCATTTGAGCCTAAGTTTGGGTGACCACTATTTCCGGTGCTTTCGGATTCGGTAGCCGAGATAGCCGAAATAGGTTTGTTTGGCCGTCTACTAACAATGACTACCGATTGGAGCATTTTGGAGACCAGTTCAGACATTTTTTCACGCTTTTGCTTCGCCGGTTTAAGGGGCGGGTCTCATATCAATCATAAGGTTTTATTTACATTTTTTGCTTTTATTTACATTTTTTGCCCTTTTCAGTGATGGTATCAAATTTTTAACACACTTTGCCCTATATTTCCGGATCAGGAGGTTGGATCCGGATGAAACTCAGTAATTCCGTATTGGACCACAGGACCTTTCATTTGAATCTAAGTTTGTGAAAATCGGTCGCGCAATCTATGAGAAAAGTAAGAACACATATTTTCATTTTTTTTGCACATTATACCCCATAACTCCGAAACTGTAATTCAGATCCAAATGAAATTTAGGAATTTAGTATGGGACCTAAAGAGCATTTATTTGAATCTAAGTTTGTGAAAATCGGTTCAGCCATCTCCGAGAAAATTGGTGTACCTATTTTCACAATTTTTGCACGGTTCAGCCATCTTCGAGAGAAGTTAGTGCAAAAAAACGTTACATACACACATACGCACATACACACAGACATTTTATGTACTATACAAACTGAGTCGAATGGTATATGACACTCGGCCCTCCGGACCTCAGTTCGAAAGTCGATTTTCACGGTTATTGCATAACATTTCTATACAAAAAAGGCAAAAAAGCTATCTCATTTTTGCCACGACAATGTAAATTCTTGGATTCAAGATTTTTTTTTCATTAAATTGTCAGAATATAGGTTTTTTTTTTCATTAGTTTTGCAGAGAAGAATTAAATTAAGTTCAGAGAATATGATTTTATAGATTTCTTGGGTCCCATGAACCACTCATGAACAAAGGCAAAAGAAAAAGGCATCAGTAACGACTCCGATATGTGCTATTTCAGCAATTCCATTCTAAATCGACGGTCGATTTTTTTTTCGCATATTTCGGTTTGGCTCAAATTTTGCACATGCATTATTTATGATGAAAAGAGATAATTTTACTCTTACTTTTGAGAAGGAACTAAGAAAAAATCCTTTGAAAATTTTCAATTATATATCCGGCTCTCAATTTGGTCATTGTTTCGCGTGCCGTGTGGGATGTGGTATCGTATTGTCAGGCATTGTTCCTTTTCGGGCAAAAAGCAATCGTCAATCTTCACACGGTAGCGCTCGCCATTGAAGAAGTACGGCCCGATGACGCCACCGGCTCATAATCCACACAAAACAGTGACTTTTTTAGGATAACTTGGTATCTCTGGCAATGCTTCTAGCTGGTCTTCGCTCCAGATGCGGTAATTTTGCTTGTTGACGTATCCATTGAACCAGAAATGAGCTTCGTCGATGAACACAATTTTTCGATGAAAAGTGGATCTTCCTCCAGCTTTGCCAGCACCCATTCATGATTAAATTATAGATTAAACTGAGAAAGTTTGACAATGACACAAGACACGATTCATGCGTGAACTGTCAAAAACCAGTTTTGCCTAAAAGGTAACAGGCAGAAAATCACCCTTTATCAACGGGTTCAGGGATTTACAGCGTGTGTGTATGTAACATTCAAGAAACATGTGAATCCCATCATTATTTTTTAATAATGGGTCACAACTGACAGATGCAATTAATTAATGTTCATTCATGCTCGGTTTAAACCGTTTGGTCTTTCGCCGAGGAGAGGAGATGCAATATAGAAACGTCCATAAAACATCAGAAGGAAGAGTTTGTTTTTTTTTATTTTGTTTAAATGTTACAAAAATTCTTTCAGGTATAAGTTTTTTGTTAATAAACCCAAATAACCAATCGTTACAACCAGTGTTGGTGATTGCCGATAATTTGACAGAAGCTGCTCGACATTTTTCTATATTGTTTTCAACATTTTCAATCCGGTCTAACACCCGGAAAAATCATTTATTATTTTATTTATATTCGATTTCTTCGCGTTTCGCCTTCGGCTCATCAGCAGCAGTTAAAGCAGTTCAATTTGAACCGCTAAGCAGACGCAAAGTTCATACTATTTATGTGACCCTTTAAGGACATGACACTAGGTGCCATATCTTATCTGACGTCTCGGACGAAAACGAGTGACGACCGACTACTGGCTGCTGCAGAATTTAAACATTTAGAAGTTCAAATTGAACTATTAGGCGGTTCAAATTGAATTGTTATGGCAGTTCAATTTGAACTGCTTTAAGCACTGATGAGCCGAAGGCGAAACGCGAAGAAATCGAAACTAAATATGTACTTTACGTACAAACCAAAAAACCCCTAAATGTTCTTTATATTATCTTATGGTAAAACATTTCAAGAATATTCTGTGAAATTTTCAAGCCTATTGGAACGAAACTCTGGAAGTTACGGACCTTTATCTATGGCTATGTCATTCTGCGAAGAAGCAAGAGCTCGTCGCACAGGTCCAAGATTTCAACTTCAATTGACTTCAAAAACTTGACAAACATTCTTGAAATATTTCATTATAATAAATATAAAAGAAAAAATATGATTTTATTAAAATGTTAGACCCTACGGACTCCCTGGAGTAATTAATTGTTACCATTAATTTTATAAACAATAAACTTTAAACGTATTTTTCTCGAAAGCAGATTTTGAAAGTCCATGTTCCATCGTCATTCAAAAACTACTGCACCATTTTTTTTCAAATTTGCACACATTTTCTACATATAAAAAACAGACACCAACGTTTTCCTTTTCGTTGTTCGTTACTTCGGGGAGGTTTAACAGCTACAAAATGGCGCATTTTTTCGAGATAAATCGTAGTTTTCACTTTGAACAACCACCAAAAATTTAAAAAATAAAAAAAAATCAAACAGAAACGTTGGGGTCTAGAAAAACTTCTTCTCTAACAATGCAGCGTTCATTTCTTCACTTCTGATTAGTCTGCGCTGAGATACAGTTTACACCGCAAATCATGGTTTCTTCACCGACTTTTTTATTTTTTTCAAATAACTATTTATTGGAATATGAGTTAAAATTAAATTAATACGATTTAAATTGGGTGTTCAGCCACAAGTGGTGACTTTTCAGCCCTATTATATATATATATATATATATAATATGTCACATAAGAAGGTATAGGCCTCCTCAAGCGCATGCGTAACAAATGTACGCCATTTAGAATACCGGGGAAAAATTCTTCCACTTTTCTTTTTCGATAGAGAGAATCTCTCCGTATTGGGACATAGTTGCGCGAATATAAGGATCGGGGACGCATGAGGGTAGATCATGCACACGCATTTCTATAGCACTATCTTCCATATATACTGGAATGTTGTACTTGATATTTTCATGCTCCACACAGTGCACATTATTATTGTTTTTAGCGAATTGAATTGCATCCAACTCTTTATAGAACTGGATATAAACAACATTATTGGTCTTAATGCATTGAAGTAAATGCACACGTTTAATGTCAAGATGCATTTGCTCCTTAAGCAAACCTTCAAGTTCTCGTATCGAAGGTCGAATTTTTCACTGTCTGAAGTCAATAATAATTGTATTTTTTCGTACCGGCGGTAGCTTTTGTTCGTTTGGTTCACTCATTTCGAGATCGTTCTATTGTTCATTACACAATACTGTACTTGATTTCTTCTGTCCCGAACGTAAGCGGTTTTGGTTTATCGACTGACTTGGTTGAGATGTACGAGCGAACTGATATTATATATATGATTTGGTTGTTACCATGAGGACATCAATTGCTTCCGCAATTCTGAGATTTTTGTGTAGGGAAAATTCTAAACCTACTTGTATTGTGTAATTGGGAAAAGGTACTTATATACTAACTTACTAACTAATACAGAGAGCGAATCGATTCAATTGAAGATTGCATCGATTTTTGGCGGAATTTGCTTATAATATTATGTGACATTACATCTAATGGTTCTATATTTGTGAGTCTGTGTAACTCATTTGTACTAAACCAGGGAGGACGCTTCAAAATCATTTTCAGAATCCTTTGAAGCGTTTTCTTTCTGGTGGAACAACAACTTGACCAAATTGGTACTGCATAAAGCATGGCTGGTCTGAAAATTTGTTTATAAATTAACAATTTGTTTTTTAGACAGAGCTTAGAATTTCTGTTTATAAGAGGATATAAACATTTAATATATTTATTACACTTTGCCTGGATTCCTTCAATGTGATCCTTGAAAGTGAGTTTTTTGTCATACGTTAAACCTAAGTATTTAGCTTGATCAGACCATGTCAATTCCAAGCCATTCAATTTGAGAATGTGATTATTGTTTGGTTTAAGAAAAGAAGCTCTTGGCTTATGAGGAAAGATAATTAATTGCGTTTTTGCTGCATTTGGTTTAATTTTCCATTTTGACAGATGATCACTGAAAATATTTAAACTTCTTTGTAGGCGACTGCAGATCACTCTTAGATTTCTACCTGTGGCTATTCTTCACCAACTTATTTCTTGTTATTTTTCCACAAAATGTTGTTCGAATGATGCTTTTTATCATGCAAAACATTTGAATTTATTATGTCGAACGATATTTCTGGAAAAAAATTCGCAAAAATTATGACTTTTTTTATCGTTTAGATATTGGTGGAGTTAGGGTGGTTCTTCTGATTTTCATTTTATTTATATTTTACATAAATCTCTTTAGTAAAAAAATTGAAAAAAATCAGGAATACTTTAGGAATTATGGAAAACCTTTCTGATTTTTTTTCACAATTTTTCAAAATGTATTTTATGTGAAAAAAAAATGTTCAAAGTTTTCCAATTTTTTTTAATTGCACTTACAATTTTGGTACCACTCTAGATTTCACAAAAAAAAAATTAATTTATGAGTCCATTACACTATAATTTTTTCAGATTTAAAAAAAAATGTGGAATTTTCATAAGGACCGGTGAAAGAAACATGAATCAGAACTAATGAATTGACAAATATTTAGGTTTAAATCTACGGTTTACAGTTTTTATTTATGAACTAATAAGTAATTTTTTAGTTATCTTACATTTATTGTATTCAAATCAAATAATAACTATATTTAGTAAAAATTATAAATTATAAAATTACAGCTCATTTGCAGAAAAAATATTCCTGATACCAAGCGCAAAATCAAGGAAAATTCAAAACCAAGCGAATTCTAAAAAAGTATCAGTTTTAAGGTAAAATGTTCGTCGGCGTACTGTATCACATGGTATGAATAGCCAAGATACCTTAAATTGCTTAACACGACAACTAAAGTCAAACGGCTTAAGCTCATAGAGACGGGTTAATCAAACTGGGATAGGACTGACAGTAAATCCGTCGAAACAAAATGTATGAGAGTATGTATGTATGTGGTGGTTCATGAATTCATGTATTCATTCATTTATGACCGCGGATAAGGCTACAAGAAAAGTAATACGTCACCATAAGAAATTTATCAACAGCGTATAAACCACGGTTTTCAACAGCTGCTTGGAGATCCACCTATCATACGTACAGCTTAAATTGGACAACTACGATCGGTAGGGCATATCATCAGGATAACAGACGGCAAACATTTGAAAATAGTTCTTGAATGTGATTCGAAAAGCTCAAGAAAAAGAGAAGCATAGCGAGCAAGGTGGATCGATTAAATGGAAGCAAAGAGTGGCCATAGTCTGAGCTCTATGGAGATAACTTCAAGATACATAATAAACGGGCTTGAGCTGATACGTGAGAAAAGTACTCCACGAAACACCAGAAAAGACCACTGAGTGCGAGTAAATTCGATTAACTATATTTGCGAAAGCGTTTAAAATTCATTTTTTATATATAGCTCAGTTTCTCATTCATTCTTAGTTAATACATATTTCGATTTAAGCAATAAAACAACACGATTTTCCGAAACTGTTTAATAAAGGGGTCCTCTTCAGGAAATAACAAAAAAACTAAAAATATTAAGTTTAAAAGAACATTTTGTTTGTAAAGAAAATCGACGATGCGAATTTATACGTTCTTTTTGGGTCTTCGGGACTTGCTGCAGGCGCTTTGACTTTATTTCTATCTGATTTACAGTATTTCTTGGGACTGCTGTCCCGGGTTGGTGATTCATTCCATAGGACACTGGTCTTACAAACCAGTTGTCGTATGTTCGAGCCCCGACGTGGAAGGATTCGTAGTGTCAGTAGAATCATAGCACCAGCCATGCAATGGTTCTGTACACTCTGAATCGGCTGCGAAGTCTGTTGAAACAGAAGGTCAAATTCCACTACAGGAATGTAATACCAAGGCTTTGGCTAAGACTGCTAATAGCTAACCTCGAAACCTCCAGACTATCCCGCAAGATGTTGAAGTTACAAACGAATTACAACCGTCCGCTGGCACACATGTTCACTAATGCATTCCCTATACATTGTTTGGTAAATCGAGCCAGGCGTGCGGGCGTGTATAAATAACATGAAATAATAAAAAAATAAAATAAAATAAAATTCTTTTATCATTATTGATTACGTCAATACTCAAGCCCTGAGCTCTAGTTATAGATGGAAACGCATGGTATTTAGTTCTAAGGGCATGTGATATATGATTTTGGAACTAAATACCATGCGTCACCATCGGATGATGACAATTTGATGGAGCCGCATGGTTTTCCGAATGATTGACTTTTTTGAAGTCTTATATTATACCCGTCCACATTTTTTAAAAATCTGAAAAAATGCAGCGTAATGCTCTCATAAATAATTTATTTTTTATGTAAAATCTAGAGTGGTACCAAAATTGCAAGTGCGATTAAAAAAAATTCGAGAATTTTGAACATATTCCTTCACATGAAATACGATTTGAAAAATTCTGAAAAAAATCAGAAAAGTTTCCCATAATTCCTAGAATATTCCTGATTTTTTTCAACTAAATAGGTCTTTGAAAAATTTAAATAAAATTAAAATCAGAAGAACTACACTAATTCCACCAATATGGCAGTTAAAGGGTTAAAATTTTGGGAAAATCATCTCCAATTTAAACCCTTTCAAACGGCGTATATAACTTTTTTCTGTTTGGGGGCAGTTTTTATATGAAAACCCGGCTACACCCTTTATCAGGAGCTATAATCTTGCACGAGTGAATGTGTGCGAGGCAAAAACAAGTGATTTATGCAATTAAAGTCTTGAAATACGAGAAATAACATGAAGCGAGAAAAAAAATTAGAGGGTTGTATTCAAGACACGACCGAGCACAATAACATTAAAAATGGAACGTTTCTAGGGTCTTCATAATAAATACAAAAATAAAGATGATAATGATGACGATACACTAAACTAAAAACTTTTTCAATTGACTAATTACAAACTTGCTCTAGTTTAAGCGCTTAGATTGTTGGCGAATGATAAAATTTACAATTAGATTCTTTCTTGATAATAAATTCTATTCAATTTTGATCCCTTTCCACAATTTTTTACATTGTTAAGATTTTGAATAACGTCCTTTAACTAGAATTCTACTAGAACTAGAAAGCTCAATTTTAGATACAAACAACCTAAAGATTTAAACCTGAACAAATGAAACTGATTTATTTTATGATAATAATCTTCGAGAAACGTACAAACTCATTAATTTTATTTATTTTAGCGAAAAATGTTGTACCAGTAAACTCAGTAATAGTGTATTTTATTAATCATTTTTCAAAATCGTCGATAATATTCGGAAAGTGTCGGTAAATAATATAGCAACAATACGAGGAAGAAAACTTGTGAAACAGTCCGCATAAAATATTTAGTTACTTACATTAATTTTCGTTTTGGCATATTAGGAATATACGGAATGGATACGCAACAAAATTCAGAAATTTTGTTCATATTGTAACTTGATGTTATTAACACATGAATGAACATTGTCATAGTTACAACGCGTGTAGCCATCAGACGCTTATTGTTTTGAAGCTAATAATGATTAAACTGAAACTGGCGGTTAACCAAATTCTACGAGGGTTGCTATTCAAACGATACATGTAAAATCGCAGGTAAACTTACCTTTAGTTTATCTTTGATACTATATGATATTGCATCTAATTATACTGTATATGTGAGCCTGTGGAACTCATTTATACTACCAAACCGAGGAGGCCGCTTTTAGATAAGTTTCAGAATTTAATTTTGAATCTTTTGAAGCGTTTAATTCCTGGCGGGACAACAACTTGTTCAGTCACATATAATGAAGAAGAAGTATCTATGATTATCATCATAACACAACTTTACACTGAATCCATTTTCGCGCCACCGTTTTGTTCGTATGGGAATGGAGATTTAAGTATGCAAACCGATCCGTTGACAAATTAAAACTTTTTTAAGCTTACAATATTGAAGCTTTGGAATCATTTAAATGAGGAAAATCCATTAACAAATCATCGAGGAACAAGCGCTGCAAATTATATCCGAAAAATCTATCACCGATAATTCTAAACTGGTCTGATAGTTACCAGAAAACCAAAATAAAATACTCAATTCAAACCAATTTTTCAATGGTATGCAATTGAAATATTCAAATGACGTTATCTCATAAGTTTAAGTTAAATGTTTCCGAATCGATTGGTTGTTGAATTATATAAATCCATCAACAAATTACTGAGGTATGAGCATTCAAAATTATGACAGAAAAATGTTAAGCGATTAGTTTTGCATGTTTTAATTTGACACCCAGCCTCGGGAAGCGAAGTGTAAGGCATTTTTAATGGCAAAATCGACCAACAATTTGCTAAATACATGGGATATTTCAAAAGAACCGATAACCACGCTGATTCGGTTCTTCAATAGCTAGATGATATATGAGATATTCAAGCGAACACGAAGCGGTGTTGTGCAGACAGCAGGAAATTTCACCAACACATAATGCAAAAGCGACAATCCAGCAAGTGAACGCATATACAATCCAGTCAGCTCACTGGACGAGCTACTTGTTTCATTCGCAGTCAAACATCAACTAGGCAAAGAAATATTGTGCAGCCTATATTTATAGATTTCCCTTCATACTACGCATAACGATACGGTGTTTTTTATGCATGACGCAAAGCCTCCTATGCCGAACAAAAAGTTGACGTCATTTTGTAAAACAGGGATTGGTGGATGAAAACATAGGTCACTTCTAACCAATTTTTCAATAGTATGCTATTGAAATACTGAAACTACGTCGTCATACATGTTTAAGTTAAAAGTTTCCGAATCGATTGGTTGTTAAATTATAACAATCCATTAACAAATGACCGAGTTATTAACGTTCAAAATTATGACACAAAAAGGTTACGCGACTATTTTTGAAACTTTTAATTGACACCCGGCCCCATATAGTGAAGAGTAAGGCATTTTTAATGCCAAAATCACACAATAGATAAGGAAGAATTCCTTCTAAAAATTAATAATAAATATTAAAACAAAAATTATTGGTTAAATGAAGTGATATAGTTTAGTAAAAAGAGTCTCCAGATTTGAAATATTGAAAGAATCTGGTAATCGAAAGTAAGAAAAGATACTCCTGCAATAGTCACTTTGTACCTCAGGGTTCTCACGTAGGGCCTCTCCTTTTTATTTTACATATAAACGACATTTCCTTCATACTCAAAAATCTGAAAGTGCTTATATATGCAGACGACATGAAACTCTTCATGGAAATTAAAAATATCAACGACGCTGTAATATTCCAGAACGAAATCAATCTATTCCACATTTGGTGCTTCAAAATTCTACTCCAACTCAATGTAAAAAAATGTAACTCAATAACTTTCAGTAGGAAAAATGAAACTATATCTACAAACATACATCTAGGAAATCAACTTGTAGAAAATTGTAAAGCAAATAGCATGCTGGGCTTTATTAAACGCTTCAGTCATAACTTTCAGGACCCATACACAATTAAATTATTATACACTACATATGTCATACCTATTTTGGAATATTGCAGCCTTGTATGGAATCCATACAATATTATTCACGAATAACGCATCAAATCTATTTAAAAACAATTCCTTTTATATGCACTTCGTAAATTAAACTGGACAGCATTTCCTCTACCATCATATTAAGCACGCTGCATGCTCATCAATATTCAAACACTTAAAGAACGCCGCGACCTTGTAATGCTGTATTTTATCAGCGACATTATTTCTCAACGCATTCAATCACCTTCTTTACTATCGCAACTAAATTTTTATACACATAGCCGTCAATTACGAACCAGGAAATTATTTTTAGAAAGAAACATTAGAACAAAAAATAGCAAAATATAGCCCAATCAATCGTATAATGCGCCACTACAATCAATATTGCGAACATCTTGTCCTTGGTATGTCCTAAAAATGAAATGAAATTCCAGCTTAGTCGTAGAAATAATGCGTAGTATCTGAATAAACATTGTAAACCATTTATATGTAGTCTACATTTGCTTGACGAAAATAAATAAATAAATAAATAAATTTACGAAATCAAATCTGGAACCCTGTGTATTTTAGCCATTTTCACGGTTATTGGTTTTTCGGAACTAACGGTGTTCGTTCAAGAGTTTGGGTAGTACGTAGGAAGTTTGAATGCTTTGTGCCGGATCGTTGTTGGAAATACTCAATCTGTTTCCAATCAGTAGTTAATATAGTGAAAGAGGTTTTATTACTTACTATCGGAAATTGCTTTGAGAGTTCATTGAGATGCTTACCTGTAACGAGAAAAGGAAGTTAAAGAGAAATTAGTTTCGAATTGTTCGCATGAGTTCATTTTCTAGATGTTCAATCTTTATAAGGCTTCCTTCGGATTTCACGCGACCTCTAGGCCTGTCCGGAGAAAAATATCAATCTATCAATCGCCTGGTGAACATCAGCCCTTTAAATGACGGCATTAGCAAGATACTGATTAACTCTGTTCAATGTTTTTCTGTGATTAGTAAGCGCATCAAATTCCAGAAGAGAAATTGAACAACGAAACCGAAATCGATTTTTCGTATTTGTTCATCTTGAAATAGAGTCGACACGAACTTATACACATTTGTATTTGTGTCTAACGAAAAATAGACAAGAAATGTCTGAAGTGAAGTGAACAACAGTGCTAGAAAATCTCGAAACTATAACTCAGCATGCCCCATCATCTGTAATGCAACTTATAAGCACACTAAATAGCTTCGCGCGTGTCATAAATTATACCCTTTGTATAAACATTAGTTAAACGCAGCTCATTTCACATGAAATTTTTCCGAAAAACCATTATTTTCTGCAAAATACATTTATTCCCACTTTCATACTTGTACAACCTTGATCAAAATGTTCCCGGAATCACCACCACCAGTTTTTTTAGGTTGGCACATCTGTCATTGATATTCTATCAAATTTTCAGCTTGACAGCAACCACCGAATTCACCTGATATGGCTCCCTGTGACTTTATTCGTTTCGGTCACCTAAAAAATCGCGTTTTAACACTCAAAATTCTACCAACCCAAAATGAGATTATGGAAAAATCGCAGATGGCTCTGATGGCCATACCGAAAACTGAACATAAAAAAATTAAAAATTACAAAGTTGTATGCAAGACACGACCGAGCACAATTACACCAAAAATGAAACAATTTAACGGTTCCCATAATAAAACCAAAAATAAAGATAATGGTAGATGCACTGAACTAAAAACTTATTCAAGTGACCGATTAGAACCTTAATCTAGTTTAGGCGCTTAAATTGTTTGCGAATGACAGAACTGACAAATGATTTTTTTCATAATAATTGATTTTTTAACCCTTCCCACATTTTTGTATGGTATTTTGCATTAACCACTGGATACGTAGCAAAGTTCCACAATTTCGATCATATTGTAACAAAATATGTATTTTGAGCGATTAGTGGAATGAAAACTAAACCGTCTTAAAGAAATTATAGGTTCCTTTGGATTCCACTATGAAAAAAAACTATTTCGTTATGATACTAACGTAATAGTGAACGACCAGATATCGGTATTTCGAAACGCTTTTTGCGTTCTTCATCAGTGTCTTTATAAGTCTGTTGAAGAAAATTTACTGTGCTGTGTATTTTGTAATAATGTAGGTACACAGAAAAAAATTATGAATTTTACAAGTGACGTACTTCTACAAACGATACAATTCATAACTACTTAACGCGTCAGATAACGCAATATTCCATTCGTACATAACTTTACTGGCTCCGAGTATAATTTGCGCTTGGCTACCAATTGCCGCTGTATGAATTTTTTATGTATCAATTATACATCAAGCAGATATGTGCTTCCGTGGCTCAGTCGATTAACGGGCGTGCTTTGTGATCTAATGTTTCACGGTTCAAGTCGCGCTGCCGCTACCAATCTTTTGATTTTTATTTTTTTTGATTCCCTGCCATGTAACTTTCGGATCACACAATTTTACATTCTAGATCTTGAATATAAATTTGTATGAGTTACGACGCTCCATTTATGTGCATCCTATAAGATGTAAAATCGCAAGATTTTTTCGAACTGTGTACGTCTATAATAACTTGTTCTAGATTTAGAAGGAATGGCATGATTCAACCCATAGTTGAGTAGCTCTTTTTGTTCTTCGGTAAAATTCTGAGACGAGCGGTTCACTAAGAAGTCATCCAGATTTTGTATAGAACACAGTTCGAATTTACCAAGTTGCGAATAATTTAAACTATCTGTTAGTCACCGGAGCCTTCTGCGATCGCACGTTCCGTGGTATGATTAATACCTCCGTAGAAAACGTGAAAAGAATTTTAAACTTTGAAAAATTAGGTTGGGCGATGTTTTCAACTTTGGGAAATTCTTAGTTTTTGAAGTCATCTAAGTTTGAAGTTAATTGATATATTATGAACGAAATAGATTGCTAATTATTTGCTAATGTTTTACCACCTAAATCAAATCTGTATGTGAACCGAAAATTTTCATCCGAGTATATAGGACACTTTTATATCGTACGTTTGATTGCAACACATGAATAATTGCACCAAGAGACAATTCTGATACCGATTTTCAACCATTGCAAGCAATATATCTTCGACACTCAACGTGACTTTATGCCTAAGCGCTCCACAACTATTGTCATACATGTGCTACGTGACTGATGGCATGTCAAAAGGTTTACAAACAGACACGGCTCTAACACCCTTCGATGGCTGCAATCATATTTTATAGATCGTCGTTTAGCATTGAAAATCGGCGATCACTTTTCCAATGAGTTTATCGCTTCGTCCGGAATTCCGCAGGGTAGCCATCTCAGGCCTATAATATTTTTACTGTACTTCAACGACATCAACTTTACTCTAGAGGGCCCTCGTCTATCGTTTGCCGATGACGTTAAGATCTACTATTACATTCGAAGCCCAGTAGATGCAGGATTTCTACAACGACAATTGTTGAGCTTCGCTGAGTGATGTAAAGTAAACCGTATGAAATTGAATCCTGCCAAATGCTCGACCATTACATTCTCGAAGAGGAAAGAGCCATTTCATTTTGATTACTTTCTGAAAGGCTCCCCGATAGTCAGAACGATGAGCAACTGACATTCAAGCAACACATCAGCTATATCGTTTCTAAAGCGTCTCGCAAAGTAGGATTTGTAATCAGGATGGCTAAACATTTTACAGACGTGTACTGTTTAAAATCTCTGTATTGCTCACTTGTTCGTTCATCCCTGGAGTACTGTTCTGTCGTTTGGAACCCTACATAAACGAAGCTCATAGAATCGATGCTTTGCAGTGCATTTCTTCGACTTCCTTTACGACGAACTAATTATGGTGCTAACAATGCTATTATTGGCTTACAGAGATCATTCAATCGCGTTTCATTAGGGTTCGACTTCAATCTATCACGCAGTAGGATACTTAAAATTTTTTTGTATATTACTAGAAATTTTCATTAGGACCATATTGTGTCTGTTGATTATACCTAAATAAAAAAAAAGCGACAGTCCAGCGAACGAACGCATATACAATCCAGTCATCACCTCACAGGACGAGCTACTTGTTTCATTCACAGGTAAGCATCAACTAGGCAAGGAAATGTTATGCAGCATATATTTGTAGATTTCTCTTAGGGGCTAAGCTCCATACTACGCAGAACGACGCTGTGTTTTTATGTATGACGCAAAGCCTCCTATGCCGAACAAGAGAATAACATTTAAGACAGCAGGGATTGGTTCGTGAAAACATAGGTCGATTCAAACCATTTTTTTTAATAGTATGCTATTGAAATACTGGAACGACGTTGCCATATATGTTTAAGTAAAAAGTTTTCGAATCGATTAGTTGTGAAATTATATCAACCCATCAGCAAAGGACTGAGTTATTAACGTTCAAAATTATGCCAGAAAAAGGTTACGCAGCTATTTTAAAAGAGTAAGGCACTTTTAATATAAAAAAATGTTTCTATGATTGGATCAAGCGCTGGCATAAATGTGTGTTGCAGTAGATAGGGAGTACTGTGAAGCGAAGCGACAATATAAAATTTGATAAATAATCTTGTATTTTAAAGGACTGTTATGGAAAATCGACTGGCAACAATGACCATCAATACGAGTGCCAATAGAAATGCGCTCATGTAAAGAATTACAATTGTTTATTTATTACAGCATAGCTGGAAATTTCTTAACTTCCATAATATACCATATTTCGAAATCTTCATGAGTTTTACTAAGAGCGAAATTATTTGAATTGTGAGAGCATTTAGCAGTATTTCAAGTTGTGAGTCGAACCTCTGTGGGATACGAGAAAAAGTTTGAATAATAAATCCGTTTCAACAAACCGTGTTATTATTATACAGAATGAAGAAATATCCAGCGACTATCTATAAAAAGTAACTTGTCAATTTATTACATTTTCATTGCTGTTAATGTACGGTTTTCAATAGTTTGAAACAACAACAAAACAATCTTCTCCATAGAACGATAAATCATGGTTCAATGAAACTATCTCCTTAGGTGGTACGACATGAACCGATGAAAAAAATAGCTTACCCCTTCGTCAGCATAGAGCTTACGACGACAGAAGATACAACCGTCTGCCTTATGTACGAATGCTCCAACCGAGTAGCTTAATCATGACTAAAGCTTAAACATCAGGTCTTACAAACTCAGTACTAAATCAATTATTCGACACCATTGAATGATTGACTGCAGCACCTGGCAGATGGAAACAAACAACATATGAGCATATCTAATGAATTTATATTGACTTGTTAACAAGGAACAGAGATAATAAAACAGATAATTTACCGAGTTGTGACAATTGTTAATGATGACCGGTATCTGTTATTGCATCCATGCTTAGTTAATGGCAAATAATTGACCAACAGATAAAACTCAATCAGTGCAGATGCATTCGAATTGTTGTCATTCGTATCGTATCGCTGTATGAGAAAAATCAAACGCTTGTTCTTTACCTTAAACAATAGACCTGAGTAGAAACGGATCTACTCAGTTGAAACACGAACCGAGTAAAAATCCCTTTTAATAGACATGCAGTGGAAGAACTAACAGCACCATAAAAGTACTTGGAACGATCGTGTCGTCATTCGACCATCGAACACCAGCTAAATTCTATCCGTTTGAGTGATGTTGATGAGTATGACAGATCGGACCGCGGGCCATTCAGTAATTTAATCTGGGCCAAGGTTTGCGACGTTTGTTTTATTTTCCTGTGATTGTTTCTCATGCATTTAGGTATGGATCCGTCCACCCACACATAATCATCAGGTAAACCGGCAGGCCACTTAATCAGACACGTTGTCCGGGACGTCAATCGACAACCTCTGGTAGGGTGAAGAGTGATCCAAAGTGATATGCAATTACATGTAATTCGTACAAGGATAACGCTGCCGAACTACTCAACGACGACGGATGCTCTTTTTGCTGTTGTGAATCAAAGCACTCAGGAATAGTAATAAAGTGTGAATCCGTTCCGGAACTAAGGCCAGTGTCTCTATCACGATGTTGGCTTGAAGTGACAGATAATATGGACTAATCCAAATGATGATGAATTTTAATGATTTATTCGACGTTGCGTCGTTTATATCATCCTTGACAGTTCATCAAAATGCGGTGCATAAATCTACAAGCGCGTATTTTGCACACTAAATTCAATTTCCTGGTACGCTAGTAGTTGGAAAATCAAGCTACATTTAAGCTACAACGTTTTTTTCTGCAGGTATTGCTCACTTTTATAAAAAAAACAAGGTTTTCTTCTTCTCGTATAAATTTACACAAACTCTCACAAAATAAATATTTATCCATAGCACTGTGCTACAAAATAAAAAAGTGAAAATACTTTTTAAATGACAATCTTATGGCGTTTTCGTTTTTAATTTGCACTACACCGGTGCAGTGCTACACTGAGGCATGAATAAACGAACAAAAATGACGAAAACATAAACAGTAACCATTGACTACAATAAACGATTCCATTGCGCAGAGCTACACCAAACTTTTGATGAGTGCTACACCAGTGGTATCGGTGCAGAAAAAGTGTAGCACTGGTGTAGTGCAATTGGTAAAAACGAACGGTTTCAGTGCAGATTTCGCTACACCAGTGTAGTGCAATTTAAAAACGAAAACGACATTAATTCATTGTTCCTTTTTTGTTTCGATATAGAGGTTTTAAAATTTCTAACACTATTTGCGAGGTAGGGAATCGAACTCAGGTGAGCTGCGTGAAAGGCATCGACTAAGTCATTACGCTATACTCGCCCTCTTTATTAATCTTTATTCACGAACCAAATCCTACTTCGTAAAAAGAAGTTTTGCATTCGATGAAAAACGGCTCATTTATATTCCATGTTAACCACTACATTATGGGATTTTTTGGAACGGGATCAAAGAGTAGATTCCGGAAAATTACGTTTAAGGTATTTTAGAAATTCAAGACACGTGCCGGAAAACAATGTTTAGGGTCGTTCCAAAAACCAATATTTCGACTTCTGTTTAATTTTTTTCTTATTTAATAATATAATAGTTTGAAGGCACACTGCTTAAGCTCAAGATGCCAAGGGCATTTTCTAATTTTACATAACTATTTACTTAAAACTAGTATAATTTCAAACATTGTGGTGAAGTCACGACTTCCGGTTTATTGGTATTCCTTCAAAACATCTTATACGATGCACACAAATGGAGCGTCGTAACTCATACAACTATTCAAGAACATGTAAAATTGTGTGATTTGAAAATTACATGGCTGGGAATCATATAAAATAAAAATCAAAAGATTGGTAGCGGCAGCGCGCGACTTGAACCGTGAAACATTAGATCACAAAGCACGCCCGTTAATCGACTAAGCCACGGAAGCACATATCTACTTGATGGATAATTGATGATACATATAAATCCATACAGCGGTAATTGGTAGCCACGCGCAAATTTCACTCGGAGCCAGTAAAATTCTGTACGAATGGAATATTGCGTTATTTGACGCGTTAAGTAATTATGAATTGTATCGTTTGTAGAACTACGTCACTTGTAAAATTCATAATTTTTTTCTGTGTAGCTACCAAAAAATGTATATAGATATTCCATAAAAACCTTTTCAATGTGAGTATTTTTGAAACAGATATGATGTGTAGGTACCAAAAATCAATGTTTGAGATCGTTCCGAATCGAAGACGGTGACTCCCGGTTTATTGATATTCATTGGAAACTTAGAATTGGGATACTTTTGGAACGGATTGGATGAATAAATGCAGGAAAACAATGTTTGATATTGTCCCGAAATTCATACTGGCGACTTCCGGTTTTCGTCCCGGGTTGGCGGTTCAATGCATAGCGCGCTGGTCTTACAAATCAGTTGTCGTATGTTCGAGTCTCGACCTGGAAGGATTCGTAGTGTCAGTAGAATCGTAGCACTAGCCATGCAATGGTTCTGTACACTCTGAATCGGCTGCGAAGTCTGTTGAAACAGAAGGTCAAATTTCACTACAGGAATGTAATACCAAGGCTTTGCTTGGCTTTGCTTTGCTTTGACTTCCGGTTCAACGATATTTCCTGAGAACCCTCACAATATAGGTATTTTCGGCAGGGGTTTAATGAACAGATGCCCGAAAACGATGTTTGATGTCGTTTCGAATTCCAAGTTAGCGAACTTCAATTTATCGATGTTCCTTGAAAACCTTCCAAATTAGTGTATTTTTAGAAATGATTGGATATCAATGAACGATGGTTGAGCTCATTTCGAAATTCATTACGATGACTTCCGATCAGTGCCGTAAAATTTCATTTAATTTCATTCAATTGAAATCGACTATACACAGCCAGTTGACTGTTGACTTCATACTCAATACAAACACCGCTCACTGACATACTGAATGGACAACACTCAGTTCTTCATCCGTTGCACCGTCAATTGAAACTCAGTTAAACCGACGTCAGTTTCTCTTTTGAAATAACAAACATCTCTTTCAATTGACTGAGAGAGCGCCTATCAAATGATCTCCTGGTGAATATTCAGTTGTTTCAAGATAATAAATGAACGGTAAACACGGTCAATCACAGAATGTACTTAAATGTATCGCTTTCTATTCCAATCTTCATTTCTAATACTTTGAAATACATCTAAAAAATTCCAAAAATTCGAAAATTATTCATTCACAATTGGTGGCGATAACTGTGAACTCAAATGGAAACGGTAACCTTTTGTTTATTGTATCGGTCGGAATAATTTTCTGTCATCGAGCATAATGTTCATGCCTATTCATTCGAATATTTTCACTGTCGGCTGCTGAGACAGAGAAACAGGTGGGTTTTTTCGCTCTTCAAACGGAGCAAGCGAAACCAGAAATTTCATTTTCATTAAAATAATTTTAATCGAAAATAAAATTTTACCGCACTGCACCCGATACATGGACCTTTCCTGAAAACCTTTACTCATACTGAACGAATTTTCAAGTAAAATAAGAAAACCGGAAGTTGCCCTCTTGGATTTCGGATAGACTCCTCGTTTTTCGATACCTACACATAAAATTCATTTCGAAAATATTCATATTGTAAGTGTTTTCAAGGAATACCAATAAACCGGAAACTGGCATCTTTGATCTCGGAACGACTCCATACGTTGTTTTCCGGCTTGTATTTATCAAATCCGTTCTAAAAATTCTTAAATTGTAAAGATTTTCAAATAATATTACTAAACCGGAAGTCACCATCGTGGAATTCAGAACCACCTCAAAAATCGATCTACTCTTCAAATCCGGTTCTAAATTATCCATATTGTAAGGGTATTCAGGGAATATCATTAAACCGGAAGTCGTAATCTTGGACTTTGAAACGACCCCAAACATCTTTTTCCTGCACAGGGGAACGGGTATAGCGTGATGGATAAGTCGATGCCTTTCACGCAGCCCACCTGGGTTCGATTCCCAACCCCGCACATAGGATCAGAAAACTTTTCTGGTCCGAAGAGGTGAATGACAACAATGTTAAAACCTCTATAATGGAAACATAAAAAAAAAAAAAAATTTTTTCTTGCACATACTCTTTACACCGCTTCACATTCATTACACCAAACTTTTTAGACGTAAATTCCAAATAACGTAAGCTTTTTTTATAAGCCAAATCCCAAATAATCTTTTACGAACTAGCTCGATTCTCGAGCCCCCGTTTAGTTCATAAATGGAGGTTTCGGTGTACTGCAGCTTCCGGAAAAAATTAAATTTTTTTGTTTCAAGCGAAAAAGACAAGAATTTTACGTAAAATTTAGAAACTTTTGTCTTGTTTTCAAACTTTTTCGCTTTTGGCGCATATTGTTTTGGTATTACATACTAAAATTTCTTGATGAATCAAGGACACATATCGCTGTTGTTCACTTAACTCTCAATGAAACTAGACCAGTGCTATAAAACTTCATTCAATTCAATTGAAATCGAATGTATGCACACACTGACGATCACTCTACTGCAGCAGACTTCACATTCTAACACACAACATTCGCTGTCGCACCGAATGGGCATCATTCCGTCCTTCATTCGTTTCTTTTTCTACCGAGGCTCATTTTAACCGCACCGTCATTTTATCTCTTGAAATAACAAAATACTACAAACAAATGAGAGAGCGACCTTCAAGTGAGGCTCATATAAACATACGAATTGGTTCAAGATAATCGATGAAAGGCAAATCAGTCACGATAACTGAAATATCTGACTGAAATAAACATAAATAATTCAGTTTACCTTTTTTAAAATGTCGAAACACATCTCAATACATTTCAAACAGTCGAAATAATAGATTTTAACTTTCTGGTGTTAATTGAAAACTCAAATGAGAACCATCACCCTCTATTTATCATTATGGTCGGAGAGGTCGGCTTTGTGTTATCGAGATGATGTTTAAGCCTATTCATCCGCACTTGCTCACTGAAACAAGTACTAGGCACTACAATCTGAGCAAGCGACTAGGTACAATTATTCAATTGACGATTAATTCTGGGAGCTTCGGCAACATTTTCATTTAATAATATTCGATTGAGAAGAAGTTTTATCGCACTGACACTAGACAAATCAGCTGTTTTTCAAAGAAGGGCGAATCTAACATTAAAAGTTAATGGGAAAATCATCGATGAATGTTTCGACTTTGGTTTCAATTCCTATTTAGAAATTATCGTATATTATCAGATCAATTTTTAATTAATCGATGAACTGTTGGTTTATATTTAGAAGGTTTGCAATTTTATCTACTTTTCCTCTATATCCACTGAACAAATCAATACAAAAAAAGTTTCCCCCTTTTTCGATATGTTTACTTTTTTACTCCCTGTGTAAATTTCTGTGTAAATTTTGAAGTTACGCCCTCGCGCGTTTTTCGTGAAATTGGCTGGTTTCAGAGACTAAGACAAATCTACGGGTAATTTTATAGTCTCTTTTACTATTTACAGTAATAAAAAGTTCGGAACCATCTAAAATAACGAAAATAAACAGTTTCGCCCTTCCTTTTAAGCAATTGAACTATCGCCCTGTTTGTTGGCATGGAATACGGAGGGCGAAACTTACGTAAACCAAAGGAATGAAAGTTTCGGCCTTCATAGTTCTTTGTATTAATAAAATTGTGACTTTAGGCAAAATTGTAGAATTTTGAAGCGTTTATTCATAGGAGAGAAAAACTCGATTTGTTTACTTTTGAGATTGCCGATAATTTGGCAGAGAGCGGAGCGATATTTCTCTACATTGTCAATCGGGTAGATTATACAACAAGAACTCGCTGCCTCTCATTGCATGAACCGTGAGAGAATTTTTCTACCTTTCTTCACTCCACCTCATACAATGAGTATTTCACGGCCCTTACCAAAATAGATACTGTTTTGCAATGATCGGTGCTGTGTGGAATTTACCAAGAGAGAATCGTAAGTTGACAATTACCGCAGAAAATCGAATCGATGATTCGATTTGATGATTCTCATACTAGGTTACAATATTTCAAAACCCATACGTGGAACATTCACAGACATTTTTATAGACACAACTTATACCAAGGTTATATTTACATAGTTAGAAAAAGCGGCAATAGTAAAATGATTCTATCGCAATTATTCACTGCCCGTATAGAATCGACTCGCAAAACGAGAATGAGCGACCGTTTGGTGCTTCAGAGCGAATCCCCACAGCAGCGTGCTAACCCGTGATGCTCAGATAGGTCATTGAGAGAAATTCGCTCTCGCTTGCTGAGATGATATCCGTCTCTCTTTGATGGCACTGATTGAATCGGGTGAAGAATTGCTAGAGAGCGTTTTTTGATACGATAAAAGCCATCCTTAATCCCAGCTAACCAAAAGTTCGGATAAAAAGGACTGATTTGACAGCTTACGAAGTTAATGGATAGAATTCTAAGCAGCCCGTTTCTCAAGTAATTATACACACTTGAAAGTTCGCGCTACTAACCGAACGACCTTCTAAGCTACTTCTAGAATACATAGTTCAGCTTCTATTCAGCGAGAAATTTCGCGCGAAACTTGTTCTGTACTTCGAACTGTCAAAAATTACCACGTGCTTTCTTAAGCAGCGAGAAAGTTCTCGCGAAACTTGTTCTGTACTCTCAAACTCAAAAGTTCTCATTTTTTGAGAAATTGTGGAACTTCTGGTCGCTTGGGATCGGGTCTAAAGTGATTATCATTTTGATACTTTGATTTTGATATTTTAACTACTATCGAGACCAGACTGATATCATCGCTTGCTACGAAAACAGCTTTTTGTTATAAAATTGTAACGGCTTGATGATCGGGATGCGCTGTTCAAATCTCGTCGGCCCTATTTTTATGTTACCTTTTCAGCGTACATGATTACCGATTTATTAATTTTAGTTGGTTTGACGTAAAGCCGCCATAACTAGGTTTAGTTTTTGCAATGACTGAGCGGAAACATATATTTGAGAAACCAAATGAATGAAAAACTAACAGAAAAGATGATTTATCGGAGAAAGATACGCTCAGAGACAGGACTCGAACCTGTGTTCTTATGCATTCCGTGCATACGCGCTACCATTTCGCCACTCTGAATCTTGTTTTTTAGTCACTCTAAAACGCCAGTCAGACATAGTAGAACATACATCGAACATGGTCACATCCTGGCCGTCGCCCGACCAATACCTTACATCCAAACATCTTCTCTGTCCATCAAACACCACACACTTAGAAAATTTCGCAGTATTCGGTAATTTTTTACCGAATTTTCAACAGCTGAACGTTCGGCAATCAGTTCGGTAATTGCTGAACTGTCAAACAACTACCATAAACTGTAAACCAAATGGATCTAACAGATTGTTCGGTAATTTTTATTTGTTTGTTTTCCTTTGTTTAAAATTCTGAATTTTCGGATTTCAAAAAACAACACGTATTCACAAAAACGAATGAAGAAAATGGTTGTATTCCACGAAAAATTTAAAAAGTGACAGATGTTCCGACTGACCGGAATTATGAGCGCCTTCCAAAAAACTGCACAATCCGTCGAGTACAACAAAAATTACCTTTGAACGATTTGTGTTGGCAGCAAATGGATAAGTGATACAAAATTATTTACTGCCTATAAGTAAACAAAAAGCTGTTAGTGGGTCTAATGTCTTAAAAACGTTTATCACCTGTACCTCAATCCATTCGATGAACCCTTCAACATTTTTTTTTCGTTTGGTTAATAAAAAGACACTCACTGAATATTTTAATAACTGTTTGACAGTTAGTTTCATGAAAATCAGTTTTCACAGAAGTTCGGTTATTGGAAGATAACTTTACCAAACGGACAGTATGATTTTTACCGTATTCGGCCACTATTCAGATTTACCGTATCAAGTGTATATCTAATACAGAATTCTGTAATGAAAATTTACGTTAAACTGAACGGTGAAAATTTGCATAATTGTTGTAAAATAAAACCCATGTACCGAAATATCGGTTATTTCTATAGATTACCGAAAGTTCTCGTCAAAAATATTACCGAGCAAAGGAATTAAATCTTAGTGTGTAGTCTTCTCGCTTTATACCTATTTCTCCGATCAAGTATTGAGTAGGAGAGTGTATTTATAATCGCTTGTCACCTTCTTTAATGGTGCACGGAATGCATAAGAACGCAGGTTCGAGTCCTGTCTCTGAGCGTATCTTTTTCCAATAAATCATCTTTTCTGTTAGTTTTTCATTCATTTGGCTTCTCTAATATATGTTTCCGCTCAGTCATTGCAAAAACTGATACATGATTAATTTTAAGCATGCGGTCTCGCGGAAAACTATTCTTACTTTGATATAAAAAGGTTGGTAATCACTGCTCTAGAGCTTTGATCATCTAGCTGCCATCTTACTACTCAATATTTAATAACTCAGATACGAAACCGTTCATTTCAGAGTATAAGACGTTGGTCTTGAAGACTGCACTCGTTAAAAAATATACAACAGAGAGAAATGACCTACCCATCAAATTCAATGCAAAACTTGCACCATTTTTTTACACACTTCCATCCACTCTTTCTTCAAATCGTTATAGTTTCTGAAGAGCTTGCCTTTCATAATCACCCAAATGTTTTCTATTGTGCGAATTTCTGGCGAACTTGACGGATTTCCCACCTTCGGCACAAAAAATAACATTGTTGGCTTTGTACTACTCCATCACCAATATCGCATAATGGCACGATGCCAGATCCTGCCAAAATCTTGTGTATATTAGGCTGTTTATGGTGATGGTCGTAATGTACGACTTGCTGAATTCACCGAACCCACGTCTTTTGCCGAGTTTTCTTCGGAACATCCGGGCGGGACATTTCGACGAAAAAATACTCCAGGCCAGGGATCTGCTGGGCGAACCTGACAGAAGAATTGACCTTCACGTCCAGAATCGAATGGTGCAAGCGAGGACCACTTTCAACTGTACATCGATCCATCTTTCATTTCACCGGACAGAATTACTTCAAATTTGTTATTTTAATTTTGATTTTAGTAATATTTATTATCAAATCTGTACACTTTAATTTATAAATATCAAATATAGGCAATGTTAAATCTATGCATCTTTTAAGGTTTCATCTATTTTATTTGTTGAAAGATTTCGTTCTTTATTTGCTGACAGCCAAATGTACGCCACTTGAAACAAAACTAATAAAACTCGAAAATATGTTTGTAGTATTGATTTTTTTTTTCTATTTTAGTTATATATTTTTTTACAACACCAAAGATATTTGATCGCATATGCTTCCACATCATATTCAATGAAGGTGAAAAATCCCAAGCGTTCCAAAAGGCGGCCCTGAAACTCACGACAGTTTTGTATAGCAAATAGAACATTTCCGTCTAGCATTGATTAGCGATTCATACCTATTATTCGACAGAATTCAGATTTATTCTTTATTGAGATGAGGCAAGCAAAGTAAAATGAATTATTTGTCAAAGTGTCGAAAAGTATTGTCAATCGTGATGACTGAAAAGCCGAATAAAAGATGTTGTTTACTTTATTCAAACAGGTAGTCAAAGCTCAGTCGGTGTTGAACAGTCGTTCGCACCGCACGCGTATAGCTCTTGGCTCCTGGAATTTTTTTTTCTGGCTACCTAGAGTTTCATTGATTCAAGGCTTCAGTCTTTTTCAAGGCTACCTGAATCACTAACTAAGTGACTAAGTGATACAAAGAGTGATATTAGAGTGACTAAGTGATACAAAGAGTGATATTAGAGTGACTAAGAAATTAATCAGCCTTTTTTAAGGCTAGCTAGGAGTCTAATCGAAGACTAATTTAGCCTAGTTAATTTAATTTAAAATTTCATTAATTTCAAAAATGCCTGCGTCCAACCGGAAAGGCAACAAGCCTAAGGCTAAAAATAATTCAATACGGAATAAATCACAATCCGTTATTCAACATTTTTCTAATAACATTCACGATCTTATAGAATCTGAATGTAAAAATAAAAGACAACGGACGGATTTCCCTACCGTTGATCCTATGCCGTCTAACAATATTTACGAGATTCTTCCTGAATCCGATTGTAGCGACATAGAAGAAAATTCTTCAAAAATTCCCAAAATGGACGCTTGTCGTTCTGGGAAGAAACATCAATCTATGCCACCAGTGACGGTGATGATTTCCGACTTCAAAGCATTCCGTACTGAGCTTTCTACTTTTCTCCCGGAAGTAAAAGTCTCATTTCAAATCGGACGAAGAGGAGAATGTCGAGTCTTGGTGGATGGATTGGAAGATTACGAACGTCTTATTCGATATTTGTCCGAAAAACTTCATAAATTTTATTCATATGATATAAAATCAGACAGACCCTTCAAGGCTGTCTTGAAAGGATTATCAAATGATCAAAGTATTGATGAAATTAAAAATGAACTAAAAGAATTGCTTGGTTTTGCCCCTTCCCAAGTAATACTTATGAAAAAAAGAGCGAATGGTACTTCTAAACCACGCTCTGGAATTTCCCATGAACTTTACCTAATACACTTCAATCGAAGTGATGTAAACAATTTGAAAACTTTAGAAAAAGTACGTTTCATTTCCCACATTAAAATTCATTGGGAACATTATAAACGGCATAATCGTATTGCAAACTTAACGCAATGTCGTCGTTGCCAAGGCTTCGGTCATGGAACCAAAAATTGTCATATGGATATACGGTGTTTGAATTGTGGTAAATCGCATTCGAAAGACGCTTGTCCAATGAATGAAACCACTGATAAATTTTCATGTTCAAATTGCAATGGAAATCATAAATCCAATTATTTGAAATGTCCTGTCAGGGAAAAAATTTTAAACGCTCGTTCGCTTAGACAACAAGTCAAATCAACGACCTTAAATTTACAGAACATACCTGAAAATTCTTCTAAGGCACCTGCCAATTCGTCTTCTAACGAAAACAATTTATTGACAGGTAGATCGACCTCGTCATCATCTTCTTCTAATTTCACTTATGCTGGTATATTAGGTAGAAATCTATCTCCTATTTCTTCTAATGTAAATAATCAAAACACAGGACCGCCTTGCAGTTCTTCTTCTAACGAAAACAATTTATTAATAGGTAGACCGGCCAAATCATCTTCTTCTAATGGCAGTCTACCTACAAATATTCCTTCAATGCCATTCGCTTCTTTAAATGAAGTCGATTTAGGCGATATAACTGAAAATAAAATGATCTACCTACAAGATCAACTTTTTCAAATGATCATCCAAATGAATTCGACTTCATCACTTTTTGAAGCATTTCAAATCGGATGGAAATTTGCAAATAATATTATAATGAATTTAAAATTTAACAGTGATGTTAAATAATTATTTGAATATTTTAAATTGGAATGCTCGATCTTTGAAATCGAGTGAAGATGAATTTTATAATTTTCTCAAAGTTCACAAAATTCATATTGCCATTGTGACAGAAACTTTTCTTAAACCAAATGTAAAATTGAAAAGTAATCCACATTATGTGGTTCATCGATTTGACAGGTTTACTGGAATTGGTGGTGGAGTTGCCATTTTTGTCCAACGGCAAATTAAACATCGAATTTTACCTTCTTTCAATACTAAAGTTATTGAAAGCTTGGGAATCGAAGTTGAAACCATTCATGGAATTTATTTCATCGCTGGAGCATATTTGCCATTCCAATGCACCGGCGAACAATTAAATTTCTTTAAAGGCGATTTGCAAAAACTTACAAGATATCGATCGAAATTTTTCGTAATAGGGGACTTAAATGCTAAGCATGTCCAGTGGAATTGTAGGCAAAATAACAGTAATGGTAAAATACTTCATAATCAACTCTCAGCTGGTTACTTTACAGTTCTTCATCCCAGTAATCCTACTTGTTTCTCTTCCGTGAAAAACCCGTCTACAATTGATCTGGTTCTAACAGATCAAAGTCACATTTGTAGTGAACCGATTACTCATGCTGATTTTGACTCAGATCATCTTCCAGTAACATTCAGACTTTCCAACGAAGCTATAATTAATCCAATTAGTTCTATTTTCAACTATCATAGAGCTAATTGGTTGAATTACAGATCTCACATTGAAAATCATGTGGATCATGAAACTATTTTAGAAAATTCTGCGGACATCGACACAGCAATTGATAATTTGAATCATTATATTATCGAAGCTAGAAATCTTTCAGTTCCCAAAGCTCAAACTAAATTAAATTCTCCTATCATCGATGACAATCTTCAACTGCTCATTCGGTTGAAGAATGTTCGTCGACGACAATATCAACGTTCTCGTGATCCTGCTATGAAAAACATAGTTAAGGATTTACAAAAAGAAATTAAACATAGATTTACTCTTTTGCGAAATGAAAATTTCGCTAAAGAAGTTGAACAAATTAAACCATATTCTAAACCTTTCTGGAAACTTTCTAAGGTTCTTAAGAAACCTCAGAAACCTATTCCTGCTCTCAAGGAAGGAAATCAAATACTTCTTACAAATGGCGAAAAAGCTCAAAAACTTGCTCAGCAGTTCGAGAGTGTCCACAATTTTAATTTGAACGTTGTGAGTCCTATTGAAAATGAAGTCTCACTGAAATATGATCATATTTCAACTCAAGTGTTATCACACGATGACATTATTGAGACGAATTTTGATGAAATTAAATCAATTATTAGAAAACTTAAAAACATGAAGGCTCCTGGTAATGATGGAATTTTTAATATTCTTATTAAAAATCTTCCCGATGTTGCCTTGAGACTCCTGGTTAAAATTTTCAACAAGTGTTTTTCATTAGCTTACTTCCCAAAAAGATGGAAAAACGCTAAAGTAATTCCTATCCTAAAACCTGATAAAAACCCAGCAGAAACATCAAGTTATCGCCCAATTAGCTTACTTTCTTCTATCAGTAAACTTTTTGAAAAAATTATCTTGTTAAGAATGATGACTCATATAAATGAGAATTCAATTTTTTTACCAGAGCAGTTTGGATTTCGTCATGAACATTCAACTACTCATCAACTTGTCAGAGTAACGAACATGATAAAAGCAAATAAATCTTCTGGGTTATCCACTGGAGTTGCTCTTCTAGACATAGAAAAAGCATTCGACAGTGTTTGGCACAAAGGTTTAATAGCAAAAATGTCTGATTTCCAGTTTCCTATTTATTTGATCAAAATGATTCAAAATTATTTAACTGATCGTACTCTTCAGGTTAGCTATCAGAATTGTAAATCTGAATTGCTACCCGTACGAGCCGGTGTTCCGCAGGGTTCGAGTGTAGCTCCAATCTTGTATAATATTTTCACTTCTGATCTTCCAAATCTACCCGTTGGTTGTCAGAAATCGCTATTCTGTGACGACACAAGTCTGTTAGCCACAGGTAGAAATCTAAGAGTGATCTGCAGTCGCCTACAAAGAAGTTTAAATATTTTCAGTGATTATCTGTCAAAATGGAAAATTAAACCAAATGCAGCAAAAACGCAATTAATTATCTTTCCTCACAAGCCAAGAGCTTCTTTTCTTAAACCAAACAATAATCACATTCTCAAATTGAATGGCTTGGAATTGACATGGTCTGATCAAGCTAAATACTTAGGTTTAACGTATGACAAAAAACTCACTTTCAAGGATCACATTGAAGGAATCCAGGCAAAGTGTAATAAATATATTAAATGTTTATATCCTCTTATAAACAGAAATTCTAAGCTCTGTCTAAAAAACAAATTGTTAATTTATAAACAAATTTTCAGACCAGCCATGCTTTATGCGGTACCAATTTGGTCAAGCTGTTGTTCCACCAGGAAGAAAACGCTTCAAAGGATTCAGAATAAAATTCTGAAAATGATTCTGAAGCGTCCTCCCTGGTTTAGTACAAATGAGTTACACAGACTCACAAATATAGAACCATTAGATGTAATGTCACATAATATTATAAGCAAATTCCGACAAAAATCGATGCAATCTTCAATTGAATCGATTCGCTCTCTGTATTAGTTAGTAAGTTAGTATATAAGTTCCTTTTCCCCATTACACAATACAAGTAGGTTTAGAATTTTCCCTACACAAAAATCTCAGAATTGCGGAAGCAAATGATGTCTTCATGGTAATAACCAAATCATATATATATATATATATATATAACAGGGCTGAAAAGTCACCACTTGAGGCTGAACACCCAATTTAAATCTTAATAATTTAATTTGACTCATATTCCAATAAATAGTTATTTAAAAAAAAAAAAAAAAAAAAGGTAGTCAAAGCTGAACGAAATACTTGAATAATTTGTTCGAGCAAAACATTCATTCTCCAAAATGATTGAACTCCACTTTTGAAATTGTTTCATACCAACATCATAACTAGTTTCTTAATCTACTTCTCATTGGAAATTCAGCCCTTTTGCCAGGAACCAGAATTAATGTAAATGACAATCGATGACATCTACCATCAAACCAGCCAGTCCAACTGAAAAAAAACAGCAACAAAACTGACCGTAGTCTCATCCACGCCCATCCCAGTCGACCTTACCACCACACCCCATGGCTCATCATTCTGGCCAAAATTAATGCAAATGAAGCAGACAAACCGGTGATCTTTGTTTTCGCCGAAATGTTTAGTCAGTTCAAAAATCGAGTCCCAAAAAAACTCCACGAATCTCAGAATTAAATGCGCAGTCTGCCGTCTGTTTGAACTAGAATTCCCGTTCTCCGACCAGCTGGTGGGCAGAAGACTCCTCCGTCGGTTAGGGTATTGGACGCATTGTCATTTGAAACTATGATAGGAAGCAGTATCTGCTAGTATTGCTCTGCATATTGCATCGAAGGAGATGAAAAAATCTTTAGCTGATAGGATTGCAGTTTTGTAGAGAACCGAAATAAGTCTTTTATTCTTATTAAATACTATACTGTATTCCTAGAAGAAAAAAAATTAAAAATTATCGAAAAATCTTCAAAACTTTGCTCGAAAGCCAAAGTTTGTAAAAAAAACGTGTACTACAGCGTGGAACAGCGCGACAGTGTCATTATGAACAGGAGCTTTTGTTATGGAAACCAGCTCTTGCATTTCCAGTTTCGATTATTTTTTCAGATTATTATTTAGAATCACGACGCAGTTCATTGACTTGGTAAGTGGGATGAGCATCATTTGCCAGTACAAGAACCGACTGGAAGTACAAAGCGGCATAAAATTAATCGCAGTTAGTTTGAAGAAAGAGTGGTTTGGTTAAATTTTCGACTTACTTCCATCATGTGCAAGAGTATAGAAAGTTTAAAATATTTTTTATTCTACCTCAATTTATCGGTTATAGAAACAGAGAATGTGGCCTAGGAAATTTCATTACCTCATTACATGCTGCAGATATCAAATGAGCTGTCGTCTTTCTTCCAAATAGGTAAAGCATTAATATGTCTTCTTTTCCTTATGCTTTTTTACTTCCGAAGGAACGATGGAAATCATAATAACCGGCAATGATGAGATTATAATGATTCGGTGATATTTGATTGAGGTTACATTTAGTTTTACTTAAAACATCATTAAATAGTTGTTTAAAACAAATACATTGAATTCGAATTCGGAAAAAGAATGGTGCGAATAGAAAAACGCGATTTATCTTTTACGACGTATATCTCCGGAACCAGCAGTAAAAGCCATTTTATCTTCGAATTTGACAAACAGCCTAAGAATAGCTTTCAAGCAAAGCAAAGTCTTGGCATTACATTCTTTTTGTAAAATTCGTCCTTTCTTTACATTCACAGACTTCGTTTTTTACATTCACGAACCACGCATATATGAACATAGAAACAGAAAGATTCAAAAGAGGGCAAAACGCAGGACAACAGCGGGATAAAAAATACCACCAAAAAGTATTTCCTTCAAAATTTGAAAAAGTTTCAGTCGTTCTGTGAAGAGAAATCTTTCCTGGTGGAGATTGTGTTCATCAGGAATTCAGATTATTCATTAATGTAATAACTGAAAGACTGTCCCAGAAAGTATGGGCGCACTTTGATTTTGCTGTAAATAATTCACAAGTGTTAGATATTCAATTTTTTTTCGATATACTGATAATATTAGACTACAACAACAGAATACTATTCTCAACATTTGCTACTTAGACATTGTAGACTAGCTGACGCACCTTCTTGCGAACGTTCCTCATTAAATTCCGTACAGACTTCTTGGCGACAAGTTTTGACACTTTTTTCCAATCTTTTTCGAACTGTCCTAAGATGTGCCTTCGTTAATGGCCAAAATTCCACAATTGGTCGAAGTTGTGGGCAATTTGGTGGGTTCATGTCTTTTGGGACGAAAGTGACATTTTTGGTAGTATACCATTCTACCGTTGATTTCGAGTAGTGGCAAGAAGCAAGATCTGGCCAGAAGATAACAGGATCCTTGTGGCTTCGAATCATGGGTAGAAGTCGTTTTTGTAAACATTCCTTGATGTATATTTCGCTGTTCATTGAAGCAGTGCTGATGAAGGGTTTCGAAATCTTACCGCAGCTACAAATTGCTTGCCAGACCATAGCTTTCTTACCAAATTTTTCGACTTCAATCGATGTCTCGGACTGGTTTAACACTTACCCTTCTAGCAGCGTATAATATTGTGGTCCCGGCAATGATTTGCAATCGAGTTTCACGTAGGTTTCGTCGTCCATGATTATGCAGTTCAAATTTCCAGCAAGAATCATACTGTACAGTTTTCGAACCCTCGGCCTGATCGATGCTTCTTGTTTCGGACTACGTTTTGGTTGTTTCTGCTTCTTATAGGTTCGAAGATTCAAACGTTCTTTAGCACGAAGAACATTTGACTTCGAAGTGCCCACTTTTTTGGCCACATCCCGAACTGAAACCTCCTTCTTTTGCTCGAATGCCTTCAGTATACGTTTATCCAACTGAGGGTTAGCAGGACCTTTTTTTCGACCCGTTTTCGGTTTATCCTCAAAGGTGTTATCCTCACCGAACTTCCTGATTGCTTTTTCACTTACTTCTTCCATTTTTGCTATCTTTCTCAGTGACGGTCCGCGTTCTGTGCACCATTTGTACACCATTTTTCGACGTTGTTCTGCTGAAAGTCCACGCATTTTGAAACAAACTCATGAAAACGAATAAACAACTGCACAAGTGGTCAGAAAAGAGTGTTAACAACAGGACGCAGCCATAAAAATAGACAGATTCTGAACCATTGCGAAATGGCAGCGGTTTTTGGTTGCGTCCATACTTTCTGGGACAGTCTTTATACAGGGTTGCGCGAAGCAACCTGACACATTTTGTTCTCCAGTAATACTGGAACCAAACAAGGGAGAGAGAAACTGAACACGGCATCGGAAAGTAGAAGAAAAAAGGTTTATTTTCGTCTAGTCTAGTTCCATCATGGAGCAGTAGAGTGTCGATCATCGAGTTTTTGTTTATAACTCGTTTTTGAAGAGTCAGTCATACGTTACAACTATTCGGGAGTTTAAAGAAACATTTTAAATCTAAAAAATACCAGTACCTTCGTGTTATACTCTGAAGCTGTGGGTGAAACATTTTGTAAAAGCAGGTTCTGTGACCAAAGTAAAACCTCCGGGCCACGTCCGGACTGTCCGGACACCAGAGAATGTTAAACGAGTTTGATCCGCTCTTTTGAAGATAAGAAACCTGCGACTGCTTTTCAAACTTTGCGTCGTTCTTTCCTTCGAATGTGCAAGGAAGAATTGTCGTTCCATCCATATAAGATGGTCATCACCCAGCAGTTGAAATCGGCGGATTATGCAGCTCGTTTATCGTTCGCGAACAAGATGCTCGAACTGCCTAGGATGGAGAGAGTTCTCCAAGTGACACAATCTAGCAAAATTGTCTTTATTACTTTAAAACGCGGTGAGCGAGACTGCAATTCCTCATGATAGAAAATTACTAGACAAAAATACACCTTCTTTCTTCTACTTACCGATGCCATGTTCGGTTTCTCCCTGCCTTGTTGGATTCCGGTGTAAGCTGAGAACAAAACGAGTCAAGCTCCCCGGTGGACATAATTTTAATAAGAAAATTCTGAGGCATATTGCCTTGAAAAATGTGGGTCAATTTGGGCTCATAAATATGAAATGATAGCATTGAAAAGAAACTACTTAAAACTAAGGATTTGAACATAAATTCAACATAAGAACACATCAAATTCATATGTGTATTTGTTTCTTGTTTTACAGATATACTTTTTCCAGAGCGCATAAATTTTGTAGTAAAACCTTGTATTGATCAACGTTCAGTATCATTAAAATTTCTATCCTCGCAGCCTTCCAAAAGTACGCCACGTTCATGTCTGCTACGAAGTTCAGTACTCACTGAATACCGCGACTCTGATGATGACAAAAGCGTAATCGTCCGCAGTTTTTAATTCTTTTTCTCTTTTTCAATACTGAGTACTTTTTCAAGGTAAAGAATTAATAAAGTTCCATTACCATATAACTATCATTCTACACATTGATTTCCAATAAAAATAATGTCAATACGAATGTTTCCTCCAACCTACTATTTTCTTGAAATCAAGTATAAAAAAGATGGGTGTTGACTAAGGAACCTTATTGCCGTTCTCACTTCTACTTCCACTTTCACTTCACTCACATATCACTTCTCTTGATTTTACCTATTACCTGTATCACGCATAGTGAAGTGTAGTGGAAAAAATAAATTTTTTTCAACCAAATGTTGTTGGCGTGATGTTCATAATGACATCAAGTTCATCCAAGTATTAACTTTTGTCTCTTAGCGACTTCCGTAATAAAGACCAACATTCACTTCACTCGATTTTCACCGTGAAGTGATACCGGTAATAAAGGCCAGAGATACAAAAATTCTATTGTAAAAACCACAGTAAACCGCTCCGAACAGTCCAGAATGGTTAGAAAGGGTTGCTTTCAAACGTGATAAAACACACAAACCTACAGAAAAAACGTGATTAATCCACTTAGCAGTGAGATGATACCTTTTTTATCAATCCGCATGAGTTTTTTGCATGAATATTCTTCGGTGTTTCAGTTCTCATGACATTATTTTAATTACCGTCGTTTTAAGCGGCAATTTGTGATTTTAATCACTCAATATCCTGTAATGTCGAAGCTGCAAATCGGATCGAATTTGAATCTAAACGTGTGACAATCGATTGAACATTCCATGAGATGTCGAAGAAAGTTTCAGCTTAGAGTTTACGGTTATTTACGGTAATTCCAGAGCAGGTATTCAGGAACCAGCATAACCCAAAACGATTCGAAAAGTCAAAACAATAAATATGACGAAATTGCAATAATTTCAAGTCCAATAATGAAGCTTTTTAAAATTGTCATCATGTATATCAGCTTGAATTTAATAAACTTATCACGCTGTTATTCCAGAATCCGAAATCAGAATCGAATAAATTTCATTAATTTTGCATGGAACCATAAATCCTTTAATTTTAATTTTTGGTTTTTGGAATTCGATTTTTTGAAAAACGATTCGATACTGGAACCGGAATCCGAAAATCGGTGTAGCCGAAGTCAGTTAAATCCACCTGATGAGTTGTATAGTTTACATTTGATTCAAAATGTTCGAAAATCAGTGCAGACTGACTAAAAAGCAAGATGTATTATAGATTCTTAAGACCTTTCATTTGAACCTTAGATCGGTTCAGCCATCTATGAGAAAATTGAGTTACACTATTTTAATTTCGTTTGACATATCATCCTGTAGCTCAGGAACCAGAAGTCAGATCCAGAGGTAATTCAGGAACTTTGTTTGAAAGCACTTCTCGTATGAATCTGAGTTTGTAGAAAATGGTTTAATCATCTCCGAAAAAATTGAGTGAAATTATTTTCCACACACGCATTTGCTGTTCATGTCATATTCGAACGATTATGTTGCCAAAAACGAACCGTGCTAAAATCGGTCCCAGGAAAAAAGTCATGAAAAAGGATGTTTATATTTATGAAAATAAAGGTAAAAACGGTTCCTTAATTTTTTTGAGTCATGAACCATACTATGGCGGTCCAGGACCACCCTCCCCTAAGACTTTCGCTTCTGGAATTACAGGATAATAAGAAAAAAAACATTTCAATTTCATGTGCTTGACGATGTAAAAACGAATGAAATCCCTTCAGCTAGTTGATCACTAAAAGTTTTAATTTCGCAAGTATCGGTCCCCAGCTTCCTGTTCCGGGCGTTCCAGAAATGACGGTAAAAACTCCAAAACAGGAACCCTCTCCGTTTTCTCAAATATGCCTAAACCGATTCTCGCAAACTTAGGCTCAAATGAAAGGTCTTTTAGTCTCACCGGCTGTTGTCGAGTTTTGTTCGGATCCGACTCCATCGGATTAATTGTGCTTAAAATTTCAAACTATCATTTAGAACAGGGGTTCCCAAAGTGGTCGATATAGACCCCTTTGGGATCGAGATAAATGAAAACTGACTATGGGGGTCGACGAGGTCTAGAAATCGACCCTCTATTGTTTGATATAAGTTGTTATTTGAAACATTTACGCTAAAAAAGTTTTGTTTATTTGACCAACCTCAGAAATTGGTAAGTATTTTACATAAATATTAAAAAAGCAAGGAATTGAATTTTCAAAGGAATTTGTTGATGGGGGTCTGAGGCCTAAGTTAATTTTAGTAAAGGGGTCCATGACCCAAAATGTGAAAATAATGTCACTTACTTTTCTCAGAGTTGGCTGAACCGATTTTCACAAACTTAGATTCAAATGCAAGGTATTATTGATCCAAAAAAACTCCTGAATATCTTTTGGATCCGACATCCGGTTCCAGGGTTACAGGATGACATGCACCAAAATGAATGTGAAAAAAATGTCACTCACTTTTTAGAAGATTGCTGAACCGATTTTCACCGAATTTCGAATGTAGTAGTACTATCCAATAGAAATCTTCAAAACACTTTTCGAAACTTTTTTGAATTGTGGTGTTTTGGAGAATTTCTGAATAATATGAGAAAGGCAGCATAACACATACATAATGAATCTTGTACAAGAAAAATTTCATGTGAAACTAACACTCGAAATTGCATTTTACGGTCAAATTCTTACCAAAAGCACAAGCAAAATTTAAATTAATCAACTAGTGTTAAATATCTAAATATCTAAAATTAGCTATATTTACAACAGTTTATTAATTCTCAACATTGTTCTCAGTTCTAGTTCTAGGTCTAGTTCTTCCCTTTTATTGAGATAAGAAATATATAGCAATAACTGGAAATACCGTTGGAATTGGAAAAAAGACTTTGCTATAGGTACAAAGTATCGAGAATTTTGGCCGGAGAACAGCACTTATAAAGAAATTCCACGTATCCATATCTGAGCTCAGCTCATTTTCGTATTAAAATCTTAGTTAACCTACTCTTTGCCAACTAGCAGAAGTAATCGATCCACTACTACTCGTATCAAGCAGATATAATGGATTCATAATAAACCTGTCAGCAATCCGATCATTCCATTTCCCACTATACAAGTGATGCAATACAAGAAGTTTACCTCACTTGACCTCCGGTGGTACTACACGGCGCCATGAAAACACCCAGCCCGTCCAAATAAAGTTGTCGTAACGAATCATAATCTTTAGTCATCGATTTGACCGAGCATCGGACCGGGGTCCGGTGCGGAGGTCCGGAGGTTCATTTTTGCAGACATAACAAAGCGGGAAAAAACTTTCTTCTATGCTAACGACAACAATCGACCCAGGAGACCCACGATGTCACGTTCGATTGGTGGTAGATCGTAAAATCCGGAGAAGCCAAATCCTTACGAGAAAGGGCACGAGTGGCGGAGACGGATGCTGGTGGCAGCTTGGCGCTCTGCTGCCGATGAACCGGGATGAACTTGTTGAATCATCTTTTTATTATGAGTTTCTTCGTTTCCTCACGAAGGTTCGATGCCAAAAGGTAAATGCATATTGAAGGTACGAGAAAGTGATTACAAAATTGACGGGTGGTGTTCGTGGGAAATTTAAATTAGTGATCTGGATTTGGATTGAATAGATTAGGTTGGAGGTTAAAGTTGTTTTATTTCCTGAATTCGCTCGTTAGAGTTTCTTCCGCGAAATATTTAGAAAGTGTGTATCATCAACTCACTGACGCAGCTAGAAGCTCTGTATGTAGAAACAATCCATTGTTGACATTATAATTATTCAAAATAATGACAGTTTTTTTTTTAATTTAATAAGTTTAAATAACGTACAAATCGCCAACACCAGGTGAAGCTCTGACAAGTCGCTCATCGTGGCTCAAAATCATAGCTCTTAATCCGGCCAAAACAGTGAAGGTGTACTATGCTTCAAAGGCAGCAATCTCTTCTGGATACACTCAGATCGATAGATTTCTGCATTTATAGTTCCGGTAGTGTAAAAAATAGTTGACTTCAAACCACAGGAACATATTTCTTGCAATACCAGTACCTTTCGACCGAATTTCTCCACTTTAGTCGACCTGTCCGAATCGCTTACATCCTCCCCAACGACGACAGTAAAGTATTGTGGACCTGGATGGGTTTTTCAGTCCTCCTTTACATAAGTCGCATCGTCCATCAAAACGCATGCATCCGGACACAGCAAAAAACGCGAATACAATTTCTGGACCCTTGTTGCTGCTCGTTTCTTCTCTTCTACACTTTGTTTCGAGATTTTCTGCTTCTTGTAGGTCTTCAGGTGATTTCGCCTCTTGATTCGCTGGATCATTCCGACACTTGTTCCTGCTTTTTTGGCCAAATCACGTATTGACATTGATTTGTTCTTCATGATTAGAGATACCACTTTCTGGTCCAGTTTCGGGTTGGAAGAACCGGGTTTTCTGCCTCTTCCTGGTAGCTCATCAAAAAAAAAAAGTGTTCCCCAAACTTATTAATGATGGTTTTAACACTGGCATGATGAATTTCAAACCGCTTCGCTAATTTTCGCATAGCAATACCCTTCTCACTTAGCCATTTGTCCAGAACCTTTTCACTTCCTTTTCAATACGCGACATTTTGAGAACGCAGAATTTCAACCGCACAAACAAGTAAACAACCGAAAGCTGAAAGCCAAACGCACAGCATGTTGTGATATGAGCATAAAAAACCATCACAAATACATGCGTACAACACAAATGTATGCGGATAGCTTATTTTCGATACACTCCATGCTCTTCATTCCGTAATTCCGGAACCGAAAGTTGTATTCGGATAAAATTTTAAAGCTTTGCATGGGATCATATGACCTTTACTTTGAATATAAGTTTGTGAAAATCGGTCACGCTCTATCTGAGGAAAGTCAATAAGTAATCAGCTTAAGTGCTGGTTTTCGTTTTCTTTATAGCGTGTACGGAATTGAATATCGCCCGGTGTGTGCATTGTTTGTAAAGGCGAGTGGTCTTTTCTTTTTCCGTGTCAGCTCGTACCGGTGCGTACTGGTTTTGTATCGTCATTTTATGTGACGATTTGGAAGCTTTGACACTCATCGCCCTGTAATTGCGGAACCGGAAATCAAATCCGGATAACATTCTACAGTAGTTTTATGACAATATGAGCTTCAATTTAAATCAGGATTTGTGAAAATCGGTTCAAGCATCGCTGAAAAATCGAAGTGAGTTCTACATTTGGAGTTTTTCTTCACTATCTTCGTTGCTTCCAGAACAGGAAATGAGAAACTATTAGTGCCGAATCAGGTTTATATGCCCACAAATTGATAAGTTCTGCACACCGGAACAATTTATCAGTCAGTTTTATTGGATTTGTACTTGTGTTTGCCATCGTTTATAAAAAAACCACATGAAATTGAAAATTTTCAACTCTTATTTCGAAACCGAATGTCGGATCCGGATGAAAAGTTCTAGAAAATTTTTGATAATTTCAAGACCTTTATTTTAATTCTCTATTGGTAAAAATCGGTTCAGCCATTTCCGAGCTAATCGAATGGATATTTTATACTTAAATATCACATATTACCCATAAGTCCGGAACTGGAAGTCGAATAAAAATGGAATTCAAAAGCTGGCTATGGGACTATAAAATCTTTTATTCGAAACTAAGTTTGTAAAAATCGCTGCAACCATATCTGAAAAACCTTTGGATTTGAGGTCAATTTAGAAAATAGTTTACGGTTTTTCGCCCTTTTCAGTGATGGTATAAAATTTTTAACACACTACACTATGATTTAGGATCCGGAAGTCGGATTTGGATGAACTCCAGGAATTCCGTATGGGACCGCAGAACCTTTCATTTGAACCTAAGTTTGTGAAAATCAATCGCGCCATCTATGAGAAAAGTTAGAACACATACTTTCCTCTTTTTTCACATTTAACCCCATGACACCGGAACCGGGAATCAGATCTAAATGAAATTCAGGAATTCAATATGGGACCTAAAATGCTTTCATTTGAATCTAAGTTTGTGAAAATCGGTTTAGCCATCTCTAAAAAAAGTTGGTGCATTTATTTTCACAACGAAACCGGATGTAGGATCCAAATAATATTCAGGAATTTTGTATGGAACAACAAGCTTTTGAATCTAAGTTTGTGAAAATCGGTTCTGCCATCTCCGAGAAAAGTTAGAGCAAAACACACGTTGCATACACACATACATTTTGCGTATTCGACAAACTGACTCGAATGGTATATGACACTCGACCCTCCGGGCCTCGGTTCAAAAGTCGGTTTTCACAGTGATTGCATAACCTTTCTGTATGAGAAAGGCAAAAAATGAGTGCATTTTTTTCCATATTTTTGGTTCATAAAACCCTGTATCTTCGGAAACGGAAGTCGGATCAAGATGAAATACAATATCAACCTATGGGACTATAAGACAATTAATTTGAATATTAGTTGAGGAAATCGGTTTAGTGGTCTCCGAGAAAAGTTAGTGCATATTTCAGTTCGTTAAGCTGAATAGAATGGTATATGACATTCGGTCCTCCGGGCCTCGGTTGAAAAGGCGGGTTTCACAGTGTTTGCATAGTCTTTCTATATGAGAAAGGTAAAATACCCTCCTGAAAATGATATTTTTATATCATCAGTTTGTAATTCCGGAACCGGAAGTAATTTGGCAGGGTTATATAGGGTTGTAAGACCTTTCATTTGAACCTACGTTTGTGGAAATTGGATAAGCGGTCCATGAAAAAAATCGATTGCACATTGCTGGTTCATTTTGCACATTTTACCCACATGCCGAATCGGAAGTCGGATCCAGATGAATTTCAATAGCAAACTATGGGACTATAAGGCCATTAATTAGAAGCTTAGTTGAAGAAAATCGGTTGAGCGGTCTCTGAGAAAATCAAGTGCACTTTCTCTTCATTTTTTGTCGTCTTTTACCCCGTTACTCCCGAACCGGAAGTTCGATCCGGGTAAATAGCAACCTATGGGACAAATACACCTTTCATTTGAATCTAAGTGCACATTTCTGTTACATACACACGTACAAACACACACAGAAATTTGCTCAGTTCGTCGAGCTGAGTCGAATGGTATATCACATTCGGCCCACCATTAAAGAAACGGTTCTCATAGTGATTGCTTTTCAATATGAGAGAGGCAAAAACACCGGAGCGCCTTGTTTTGATGATATCTCGCGTGCGAAATAAAATTGCTGTTTAGTCTCGTCTGAGACATCAACAAAGACATTAAAATAAAATAAATATTTACGTCTACTAAGCAGTTTAAATTGAACTGCTACACGGAACGACCAAAACTAGCTCTGCGCCTAATTCGTATTACTGTTTTTGAATTAGTTGATTTTAACAACAAAATTTCCAAAATAACTATGTAATTAGTTAAAATTGAGAATTTACTTTGCTGAAAAAAAACTTTTATTTATAGAGGAGAGTGTTTAGTTGGCAAATATCCTGGACATAAACCAGCAAGATTTCAATCCAACACGAAATTCTCATTGACAACTAATTTTGTTATTAAAATCAGAAAATTTGTTTCTATTTATCTATCACCATAATTACTGAAGGTCAGTACAAAGAAAACAAAAATGAAATTGATTTTGCGAAGTCGAATGAAGAGAACAGCGTTTTAGAAGAAAATGTTTCGTTTATGTCTTTTTCTCCAATACAACATCGTATTTATACCTGCCAATATAGACTAAACAAGCGCAACTGAACAATTTATTTCGGTAGTAGTGTGCCATCTAGTGGCTAGTAGTCATTACGGTGTTGACGATTTTTCAGTGACAGTGCGCCATATAGCTGCAAATTGCAGAAGCAAATGCAACCATTTATGTTGGTTAAAAACAACGTTTTATTTCTTCAACTAAAAAATTAGTTGAATAGAAATGAAGTGTGCCTTAGCTAAGAAATGACAGCACGTTGTATTGGTGAATTCAACTAAAAGAATAGATTTCAACAAATATTTTATTATTATTAAGGGAATGAGAATTAATCTAAATTAGCATAAGTAAGATTTTTTTAGTTGTCTCAAAAAATAAATCAAACTAAAATCAGAAAATCAACTAATTTTTTCGCCAAAATGCTGATTTCGGTCTTTCCGTGTAAGTTACACTAGCAATTCAATATAAGCTGTTATGCACTGAAAAGTCTAAGTGTAAACACAAACTATATGTACTATATGATGACGGTTTGCATGTTGAAGGGGAAAATCCTTTCTCTATCCATTTGTCTCCGATTGACATTGACCTGCCGCCCCAAAATCCTAAACATACTCACCTCATCGTAGGTGTATCCTACTCTCAAAACTTGACACTTGCTGATTTTTATACCATAGATACAACATCGTACGTATTCAACTATATATAAAATTTCTTAGACTGGAAAATTTGCGTGAATTGCTCATTTGTAAATTGCTGCTACATTAAGTCGAAAATTTACAACTTTATAAGTAAATTTTGTTATAAAACCACTACCATAACGAATCTGCAGTTCAACTATAATTGAACACTTTCTTCATTTGGCTTTTATTATCATTAGGCTGTCCTAGCGTTGACAGACTCGCAACTTGTAGTCACGTTCCTTTCACTGTTTTAACAGCACAAAATGCATATAACGCAACTTCATAACTGTCAATAGTTTTTTTTAAGATTTTAAATGTCTACACCCAAAAAACATCTCACGAACATTTACCACACAGTTCACAGTTAACCTACCTTGTTGATATGGGCATGATTGCAGTTTTGGCAAATATTTTGTTTTTTTCGCTCTTGTTTTGGTGCGAGATTTTTCTCCCGTTTGCCATTTCCAGCTGCCCGACGACGAAACGGTGTCAGTGGGTTTACTCACAGCTTTTCGCTCGAATGGCTTTCAAAGTAGGCGAAGGTGACACTGAAAACTGCCTACCTGCCTGCCTGCCTGTCTGTCTGTCTGTCCACCCGGCCGGACTCGACATTCACATCGAAGACGGTGGTGATTGAGGCAGAGAAAGTGAGAAAGTGAAATAAAAACAAACAACCAAGAGAAGAGAGCTGGCGTAGGCAAAATTTTGATTATATCATAAGCCAATGCCAATGAAATCATCGATGCCGCGAAATGTTTGCGCGGCTAGGCGGTTGAACGCGAGGCGAGCATTGAACTCTCTTTGTTCGAGTGCCTTGACGAATGATGGTGGACCAAATAAGCGTGTTCTTGTGAGATTGGGGTAGCACGTGAAGGATTTTTGGGCGGATTACTCTTATTGTGATGTATGCGAAGTTGCTTAACTAAAATTTCACTAAAACGCAACATTGTTTAGATCACTAAAAATCAACGATACTGTTCATAAAGTATATCTTAAACGGTGTTAAAATATTGATACCATACCACATGCCATCTCTATATGAATGCTCACGCATTAAAGATTATAAATAAAATTTTACAAATCATAGCGATTTTTTGGGCCAAAACAAGTTTTAAAAAAATACAAACATTCCACGCAACATTTACCGTCGCATAACACAACAAGGCGCTACACTAACAAAAGCTTACAGCTGAAGCGAAAAACGAATCATGTGTACTCAACACTTCAATGGGAGACTGTAATTTTTGCAAACCATTTATTAATTTGCATTTAAGACATTCATCCATACCAAGCCATGCCATTCATCCGCACAATCATCGCTGCCATCAGCTGACCGAGTGTGAAGTGGCCAATAATCACTCTCGAGACAGCCAGCAAGCCCAGCCAGCCAGACCGTATTGTAACCGGTGCCGTTGAGGTGGTTGGTTACGATGTTCAGAGTAATTTCCCCCGCGCTATAATAAAGGAGTTCTGGGCACTTTTAGTAGAGGTACGCTTCGTCATGTCGACCTGTAACACCAACCTGTCCCACATCGCTGACATCAGCTGACGTGAAAGTGACAATGTACGGGCGGTGGCGTACTGGCGGTGATATAACCGACTCGCAACTGCTCTTGTCTGCGCCCACTTTTCCGCTATTATGCTCATAAATGTGATCATAAGTAGTGTTCTGGGCATGCCGCGCGAAGTAATCAAGCTTGATTATAATTTTGTTGATCAGGTTGATTATGCACGCGCATTGCGAAGGTGTACGCAGGTGTGTTTGTCTTGAATCGTAAAAAATGTTACAGTAAGTAAGGCTCAAGTATATCAACCGAGAAGTCGGTCGATTGATTTGTTCTTTGTCGTCGAACTTATTATTTTACGGAAAATATCCACTAGGTACAAAGTGAATTTGGCTTTATTTAAAAACAACAATAGGGCACTCCAGCGGAAAATAGATTTCCTTTTAATGGATCATTAAAAACATACATTAAATAACTGTTGCTAAGTAATGGAACCTTGTTACCGTATAATCGTATACAACTGCTGATAAACTAAAATTATCATACTCAAATTTGATGCAATCAGTGCACAAAGAATACTTCTCTTCAAATTTATGAGATTTTCCTTTATATTCACTAAGTTTTTGATTCGGCTCATTTGCTCTTAAACTTTGCGTGGCCATAACCAGGGCCGGTTAAACCCAGGTGGGTAATTTTTCATACCGTGGGGAACGACCCACTATTTTAAAGTACATCAAATTCTCAATTTACGCGCCTTTTATATCTATATATCTATTCATATATGCACGAATATATGCATATATGTTTATATCTTTATACATACATAGACTGGTTAAGTTAATGTGTTTATGAATATGTCTTTATACATATTTATACATGGTTAAGGTAATATGTTTATGCATAGGTATTAACATATGCATATATATGCACATATACGTGCCTATGTGTATACATATTTACATACATAACGCGCGTAAATTGAGGTTTTGGTGTATTCCTCTATTCTAATGGAAATGGTTTTTTTTGTTTCGATTATTGAGGTTTTAACCTTAAGGTCATTCGCCTCTTCGAACCACAAAAACTTTTTGGCCCTATGTGCAGGATTGGGAATCGAACACCAGACGGGCTGCGTGATAGGCATCGACTTACCCAACACGCTATACCCGTCCCCAGAAATGATACTGATCCTTTGCAAGAAAGTCGTTTTGCCTTTCTCATATATAAAGGTTCTGCAATCACTGTGAAAATTCGACTCAGCTCGACGAACTGAGCAAATGTCTGTGTGTGTTTGTTTTTTTTTTTTTGTGTAGGAGGTGAAATCGCCGGATCATTAACCCGTTATAACCCGAGGGTTTTAAAATTTGAATCGAATGAACTGATAACATCAGCTCCATCATATTATGTGTTGAAGATTATGGGAAACGCAAAATCACTGTTAGAAATCCTTTCTAAACGAAATTTTTCCACCGTACACACAAATGTTAGCATCAAATTTTACATTATTTTACACATTATTTGGGATTTTCGTCTTCTTCGACCCACGGTTGGCATAATCCTCGCTACTGTATTAACCGCCTTTACGCAAGCATAGTCGACGTGCGCGTTAAAGTTTAGGGGGTCTTCGACCATCACGCCCAGGTGCTTCAAAGCGCATTGCGATGAAATTCTCTCCTCTCCGATCGTGATATCCAGCATTTGGACTGGTATGCGGTTACTGACTACGAGCACTTCTGTCTTGTGATGGGCTATCTGCAGCTTCACTCCATTTATCCATCTTTCGACAGTGTCTATTGACTCCGATAAGGAGTGTATCGAAAATAAGCTATCCACAAATTTTCCTTTTAAATTATGATAAAAAACGATATTTTATTCAAACTAAAAATTGATCCGTTATTGTACGAGGTTAAACTTTAGTATAATGAAAACCGAATGAAATTTAAGTTATTCCTTCAAGAATTTTCGAACTTTTGATCGAACGCTCTTCATCAAGTTCCGGACAAGTGTTGCATCGCATTTTTTGGACGCTTGAGACCAAATTTTTTTGAACTCCTGCATGTTCCCAGCTGCCTTACCAGTATTGTTGAAGAACCTCTACCCGATTGCCCAGTAACGTTCGATGGGTCGAAGCTGAGGGCAATTTGGTGGATTGATATTTTTTTCAACGAAATTCATACCCTTTTCCGCAAGCAAATTGAGAGTGGTTTTGGCATAGTGAGCCGACGCTAAATCCTGCCAAGGAGGTATACTATGCTTCTTATATAAAGGCAGCAATCTCTCCTAGAGACACTCAGATCGATAGATTTCTGCATTTATAGTTTCGGTAGTGTAAAAAATGGTTGACTTCAAACCACAGGAACATATTGCTTGCCATACCAGTACCTTTCGACCGAATTTCTGCACTTGAATCGATCTGACCGCATCGCTCACATCTTCCCCAACGACGACAGTAAAGTATTGAGGATCTGGAAGGGTTTTTGAGTCCTCTTTTACATAAGTCGCATCGCCCATCAAAACGCATGCATCCGGACACTGCAAAAGACGCGAACACAATTTCCGGGTCCTTGCTGCTGCTCGCTTCTTCTGTTCTACACTTTGTTTCGAGATTTTCTGCTTCTTGTAGGTCTTCAGGTGATTTCGCCTCTTCATACGTTGGATCATTCCGACACTCGTTCCTGCTTTTTTGGCCAAATCATGTATTGACATTGATTTTTTCTTCAAGACTAGAGATATCACTTTCTGGACTAGTTTCGGGTTGGAAAAACCGGGTTTTCTGCCCCTTCCTGGTAGCTCATCCAACGAATAGTGTTCCCCAAACTTATTAATGATAGTTTTACCACTGGCATGATGAATTCCGAACCGCTTTGCCAATTGTCGCATAGTAATACCCTTCTCACTTACCCATGTGTCCAGAACCTTAATTTTCACTTCCTTTTCAATACACGACATTTTGAAAACGCGGAATTTCAACCGCACAAACAAGTAAACATACGAAAGCTAACAGCCAAACACAAAGCATGCTGTGATCTGAACATAAAAAAAACATGACAAATACATGCGAAAAACACGAATGTATGTGGATAGCTGAGTCTGTGTATGCGGAGCTAAGATTATAGGATATTCTATCATTTTTCTTTGAGTGAATGAATCCTTTCCGTTGTTACCCTAAAAGGTTTTAGCGTACTGTTCGGTATCCCTTATGAAGTACCGAATTTACTTCTGCTCATACATACTGCGAGTCGTGCTGCATTCTTCCGGGAAAGCAGAATGGTGTCGAAGGTTGGAGTTTTTATTAAACGCTCATTTTGACGCTGCAGATTATTCAGCATCCAATCAGTTCTGATTCCCGAATCCTGAGTCTATTTTAAATCAACATACATACGTTCCTAAGGAGTGTATCGAAAAGTAGTTAGCAACATTGATTACTGAATAAAAAAGCGAAAATAAACATATTTTGACATCAGTTTTCGATATATTGTAGAAAAATTACATTTTTATGCATTTCACTGATTATATTGAAGAAAATCCTAGTTCCTATGAAACGCTCGCACTTTGGACTTGACATTCTTCATTAAATTCTGCACAGTTACTTTTGTGACTTTCCTGGTGGAAGCCGTCCAGTTTTTTTTAACTCCTGCATGTTTTGGGACACTGTACCTTCCTTCCGAAAGTGCCGCTTGACAATTGCCCAATACCTTTCAATTGGCCGAAGATCCGGGCAGTTCGGTGGGTTGATGCCCTTTTCCACGAATTGTACATTATTTTTTGACAACCACTGTAGAACGGAGTTAGCGTAGTGGGCTGAAGCCAAATCCGACCAGAAGAGAGGAGGAGCCTTATGCTTTCTGTACAGTGGCAGCATTCTTTTCTTCAAACATTCTTCCTCGTACACCTTGGCGTTAATTGTGCCCTTCGTGAAGAAAATCGACGACCGGAAATCACAGGTACAAATTGCTTGCCAGACCAACACCTTCTGCCCAAACTTTTCCATCGCCACCGTGGTGTCAGCGTCGTCCAGGTCCTGGTACACCGATTTCGTATAATATTGCGGTCCGGGCAGCGCTCGAGAGTCTTCCTTGACGTAGGTTTCGTCGTCGATCAGGATGCATCCGTATTTATTCTGTAGAATCCGGTTTCGCACTCTGTTTCTTGTACGTTTTCAGGGTGTTCCGAACTTTGATCCGTTGAATCATCCCGATGCTGGTGTTCAACTGCTGGCCGTTTCCCGCGTCGACGCCGATGGGTTTTTTCCTGATGTACTCAACCACTTTTAAGTCCCGGCAGGGCTGGCTGGGTCCCGTTTTCCTACCGGATCGGGGCAAATCCTTCATGGAAAGGGTCTTACCGAACTTCTCGATAATATTTTTGACACTGGTGTGGTGAACTTTCACCCGTTTTGCAATTTCGTTGTACGTGACACCACTTTCTGAGCACCAAGTGTGCAGAATTTTCTTTCGCGTTTCCGGATCAATTCGACTCATCATTGAAACGATAAACCGTACCGAAACCAATCGATTGCGCAGCTGTTATTGACATGTAAACAAACATGTTACCGCAAAACACGCTGCAAAAAATTAAGCCATTTCAGAGTAATAACTGTTTGAATGTTGCTAACTACTTATCGATACACTCCTTAGTCTATGGTTCCCACTTTATCACTATTGTTTATGCTGATTCAAACAGATATTATAAAATTTTGCTTATAATGTATGTTCATGGTTGTGTTTTATAGTTTTAGTTGTAGTTTTTTTCATTGTCATAGATCTGTATGTGCTCGTGTTTTTAGCACTTCTGGTAATGGTCTGCATTGTTCGAATATCCGTTAATATTGTCAGTTATATAGAAGTGATGGTAGTAGGAATAACAATAATAATAATCTCATGAATGAGTTTACCACATCGATAATTGCCATGCGTGGTAGAGGCGAAACTTAAACAGGGAAGTCGAATTCACGTTTACAGGCTTAATAATATGTTTTTCGTTGAATACTACTGCAAGTAAAGTCTTGGCATTACATTCCTTTCAAGAAAATTGGCTTTTCTAACAGACTATTGACTTAACAGACTATTGACGCCAAGAATCCTACCAGGCTGAGGCTCGAACATACGAAAACTAGTTTGTGAGACCGGCGCGTTATGCATTGAACCGCCAACCCGAATTAGATACTGACAAACGAATCCTTGAAGGGCGTAATGTATCTTCAAAACAAATTATTAAAACAGTGCTACATGAGTTGAGCTATTCTAGCCTTGAGCTAGAAAGTGTCTCTGCGTCAAATGAATAGCTATAGGACAAAGCTTTGTTCTGTACACTTGAGTTGGTTGAAAAGCATGTCGAAGCAAATGGTCAAGAATGTAGTAACGAGGCTTTGATTGGCTTTTGAGTAAAATTAAAGTTAAACTAAGGAAAAGCACTAGCTTTTTCTTTGACACGAGATTTTTATTTATTTGTTCTTCAACAACTATAGTAATTTCTAAACACATTGTCTCAGCTATTCCTTGAAAACAGCCCGAATCTGTTCAACTAACGTTTGCAAATCAACTTCTCGTACAAAACCGCTTATATTGCCTAACATAAATCTCTACCAACATGCTATTCCAGTCAATCAGGTGGGGTGTTTCAAATGTGCAGATTCGACTACCCATCGGGTGAAGCATCGTTTATAAATATCCAACATCGCGCAAGCTGTTGATAATCGGCACTGAAGAGGATAACCAGTCACAGGAGAGCCAAATTACCAGTTTTGAAATGTTACAACATGGGCGACAGTTGGCGAAGTGTGCCAAAAAATAAACAAGAACGGAGGAGTTCGATGAGAGGTGCTTGTGAAAAGTTTGGCTCGATTGAGGTGGACAGCTTCCGAACCGATCATCAAACCACGCACACACACACACGTCAGCCGCGGTTGTTGGGCGGTGAAATGGTACTTTTGATCGTATCGCGCCATAAATGCTACTCAATAGTACTACTACTGTTATGTAATGAGAGGCGTCAGGGTAATCGCGTACAACACTTTTGAGTGGCGTTTATTGTATTCATCATTTCGATTCAGACTCGATGTAAAGAGAAAATCAATACGAAATTGTTTTGAGAAAGCATTTTATGTATTTTGAAGCATCGCCTTTAGTGCTTAGATTAGTTATGTTTAGACAGCTACTTATTCTTGAAGAAAATTGTCAATTCGGATAATCTTCCAAGACAGTTTAAATTGCCCTTTCAATGCTAACATGATACTGGTACCTGGGGTGCGACAGCTTGACTGAAAGGTTTTGAGTCGATCTAGAGTAACCCAGCCCAATTCATGAGTTAGATCATATGGAAAACTAACAATTTATTTATTTTGTTGTAAAGACGAATAAGCCGTCTTTAGCTTAGTTTTTCCTCTATAAGTATCCAACGAGAAAACAGACTTTTAAAAAGACTGATGAATTATAGAGTTTATATAAAAATGTACAATCTAAATTACCACAAAGACGAGACTTAAACCCACTGTTTTTTGTCGCTTCTGATAAAACAATACAATAAAATCAAAGACAATAAAATCATACAGTCACATGCCCAGAGAGAGCCGGAGGGGCCTTGACCCCTCTCGAAATCAGAAACAGAAACGTAAAAAAGTTTGAGAAGTGTTATGGGGCGGTTTATCATGTATATTACACCGTGAGATAGAGGTTTTGAGAGTTACGTAATGGTCAAAATTCTACTACCGATAAAGCACACAGTGGCAGGACCTAGGAAGCAAAGCAGAGTTAAAACCACATGAAATGGAGGATAAAGTCGTGGTAAAATAAATAACAATAATAATAATACATAATATAGTAGTTTAGTTTTTGAAGCGTTACGAAGTTTTTTGAGGCCTGTCTGAGTCAAGGTACTATGGAATATATTTTTGTTCCGATTTTAGAGGTTTGAACCTTAAGGTCATTCGCCTCGTCGGTCTAGAAAAACTTTCTGCCCCTATGTTAGGGGTTGGGAATCAAACCCAGGCAAATGCGTGGAATAATGCGATAATTTTCTTAAATTGAGAGTTACAAATCATAAGAGTTATTTTATGGAAATTATGAATGTTAAGAACTGTTATAAGGGTTAGATTCTTGCGTTAAACGAATTACGATGCGTTACTTTTTTGTAAGTTAAAGGCGTTACGAAGTGTTACATGCGTTATTTTTTTTAAGTTATGGCGTTACGAAGCGTTACTTGCGTTACTTTTTTCAAAGTTATAGCGTTACGAAACGTTATTTGAGTGACTTTTTTGAAAATTATTGACGTTAAGAAGCGTTACATGCGCTAGTTTTTTTTGTAAATTATGCCGGAACGATGCGTTACATGCGCTACTTTTTTGTGAGTTATGGTGTTACGAAGCATTACTCGTTTGTAAATTACAAGTGTTGCATGCGTTACTTATTATAAGTTTTGAGCTTTACGAAACGTTATATGTGTTAATTTTTTGAGTTATAGGCGTTACAAGAATTAACCGTTCGTATGTTACAAGCGTTACGATGCATTACATGCGTTACATTTGAGTAAGTTGTAGGCGTTACAAAGCGTTACATGCGTTACTTTTTTTTAAAGTTATGGCGTTACTAAGCGTTTCATGCGTTACTTTTTTGAAAATTATTGACGAAACGGAGCGTTACATGCGTTACTTTTTTGTAAGTTATAGGCGTTACGAAGCATTACATGCGTTACTTTTTTAAAGTTATGGCGTTACGAAGCGTTACATGAGTGACTTTTTTGAAAATTATTGACGTTACGAAGCGTTACATGCGCTAGTTTTTTGTAAACTATGACGGAACATGCGCTACTTTTTTGTGAGTTATGATGTTACGAAGCATTACTCGTTTGTAAATTACAAGTGTTGCGTGCGTTACTTATTATAAGTTTTGAGCATTACTCATTCGTATGTTACAAGCGTTACGATGCATTACATGCGTTACTTTTGAGTAAGTTGTAAGTGTTACGAAGCGTTACATTTAGTTACGTTACCGTTAATTTTTGTGAGTTTTAGGCGTAACGTGTGTTACACTTTCGTGAATTACAGGCGTTGCGAAGTGTTATACGCGTATTTTTTTTGTATGTTGGAGACGTTACGAAGCGTTACATTCGTTACTTAAAATAAGTTTTAGGTATTACAAAAGTATTACATGCATTACTCTTTTAACTTTTGTAAGTTATAGGTATTAAAAAGCGTTACAATTGTTTTGGCATCCCAATTTTAACATATTGAAGAGTCACTTATTTGCAAAATCTGCTGGAAAAGTCGAAATTATGAGTTCGACGTTTTTCAAAATCGATCACGCCATCTCTGAGTAAAGTGAGAAAGTAGTTTGAAATAGGATTTGTTTCACTAATCACCCTGTAATTCCGGAACCGGAAGTCGGATCAAAATAAAATTCAGCAACTTTGTATGGGACAATTATAACTTTCATTTGAATCTAAGTCTGTGAGAATCGGTTAGTGCACTTACATTCATTTGTATGCGCATATCACCCTGTAATTCCGAAACCGGAAGTCGGATTCGAATAAAATTCAGAAATTTTGTGCGGGATTACAAAACCATTCGTTTGAATCCAAGTTGATGAAAGCCGGTTCAGCCATCTCCGAGAAAAGTGAGTGCAACAAAATGTTGCATACATACACACACACAGACATTTTGCGTACTTGACGAACTGAGTCGAATGGTATGTGCCACTCGACCATCCGGGCCTCGATTCAAAAGTCGGTTTTCATAGTGATTGCATAACCTTCCTATATGAGAAAGACAAAAATGGATAACAACTCTTCTGAATCGTTACAAAAACATTTAAAAAAATTTAAGCATTAGTTCGGAACATGAAGAGCAAATTTTGTTTTATACAGCTCTTACGAGTTAGGGAAAAGAATCCCGAAGTTCGATTTTCGACAAACCGAATATTGCGCATTTTATACTTGATTGGACTCCTACTGAAAACATACAACATACAAATATGCCCAATATAGGAAAATTAGTGATGTGTGCGGATTTATCTCTAACAAACGCTGCAGATATTTAAAGATTTTACTCATTATAAAATGTTAAATGGAGCGTTTGACTTTCATTTTTGCACTTTGAAAAGCAATATTTTTCCGCTGTCACTCCACAGTTTGATTGCACAAACTTTTTAAAAACCACTTAAAAATTTAAACCGGCATCCCTGATGTGAAAGGCAGATGGCACTTGTACTAATATTAGTGTGTGTGAGCAAAAAGTTCTAGTCAAAAATTTTAGTACTGGTCTATAAATGCATAACATTAGCAATATATAATCACCTGCGACGACCAGTAGTCGGTCGTCAATCGTTTACGCACGAGACGTCAAAAACGAAATAGCACCTTATTCTTTCTTTTTGTAATGCTTTTCATTAAAATAACATTGAATGTAGAACGAGTTTCGGCTGTCACGGAAAATCACGTTTTTCGATTGGTCACTGAACAAATAACTGCAGTGCCAGAACGTGACATACAGCGATTGCCATAGCTTTGTATAGACCAACTACCTTCTAAATAAATAGTTGTACATGTTATGCCATTTTCTTCGAATTCCTGAAGATTTTTCCTCTATTGCTTTATCCACTGATCTGTTTGCCATTTGCTTGGTAATCTCGTCGTTTTCCTGTTCTGTTCTCATATATGTTTTAAAACACATAAAATGGGGACCTAAATAGGCTAAGAACTCTTCTCTGTGACTATACGTTTCTCCACTGGCAATTATAGCCCAAACACCATTTTTTCGTCACATATTTTGCACTTCAATAATATTGTAGCAACCATAGATTTATTTCGAAATTCGGATGGCCGCATGTCTTGAGATGGTGCAGAGTAAGAGCACAAATCCGTCTTAATAAATAATCTATTTCGACTACTCTACTTCCTTCGATAGTGCACCAATCTTAATGCTCATAATTGACAAGCTGGTGAGTATTTGTACATTTTGCAAATCTAGACTAGTCATAAGTAATAACCTATCGTTATTTCATTTTCATCTTAATTATCGTTTACTTGGTATACAATATAAATTTTGCATCCCACCCAAAGTTCATATACATTTTGTATTTTTTTTTTCATGTTCTCTGCTGTAATTGCTTTGGACCGACCGTCGAATATAAGTACATGCAACATTCTAAATGATCGAGCAAACATAAATAATCAAATCGAAATTGCTCTCTGACCCCCGAGTTCCTTTCCTATTTGTAAGGTACAAACATACACCTGGCAAAGACGCTTACTCATACATACATACAAACGTGTATACACAATTTTGGAAATAAGAGTTCGATTGAGTATTGTACGGAAAGAAATCTGTTACTGCTGTCATGATTAGAAAATCATGAAACCAATCATTTTAAATTCTCATGAAACCATGAGTAAAAAATCTTCTTCCATAAAAATTAATCATGGTCCGAAAATGCGTTACTTGAGGAATGTATTTCTTTTAAAGCTCGTAACTCCAATTTTTTATCTGGACATCACTTTGAACCCTCTACCTCAAGTGACGTGATGGATTGTTTAATAGATTAATGGTAATACAAAAAGCAGACATTGAAAAGTATGAACTACTGAAAATGCTTGATCCTTAGGCATATTCATTTTATAATTGTGTTGGTTTACCCACCGGCTGACAACATAAAGATAATGAACCGAAAATTGACATCATAAGTTTTACATTTTGTATGAATATATCTGAATGTATTCTTACATATTCGATGTGACTGTTGTTGTTAAAATAATATTCCGAGAGATAACGTAAACCGAAAAATAATGTCGATGTTTTGAAAACAAAAAAAAAAGGTAAAAAGGAAAAATCTATCAGTGTTATTTGCAAGAATTCAACATAGAGTATCTTTTTAAGAGGTTTGATTCACACGTGTATTTTCATGCAGTTCGTTTATATTTTCCAAATTCAGAAACAAAAAATCAAATCTGGAGCAATGAACGCAAGTAAACACGTTATTTTAGGTGTCGTGGTTGTTCAAAAACATATTTAAATTGTTGATGCTTCAGATTAAAAGAAATTCGTTGTGCTTTTCACTGTTTTGCTATTCAAATGTACATTATTTGAGACATTAGTTGAAATCGTATAAACAATACGCCACACACTTTCACACCATTCCATTTAATTCATACTTAAAATCTTCATATTTTAAAACATAACGCCTGAATTTATGTTGCAAAGATTACCTTCGTAGTAGAAACACGCCTGAAGTTATACCCAACAACGTCAAATGCGTTACGCTAAATTTCAACAAAATCAGTTCAAATGGATCATGATCCGAGAACTTTTAATCATGGTCTATTATCATAACATGAAAACATACTATTTTCCCCAAATCATGACTCGTTTTGCTCATTTCTTGAATCGGAATTTTGCCCGTGTGGTAGTTAGTTTTCATCCTATTGAGAATGATAGCACGTCAATAAATAAAGAATACTTCTTTTTCCTTGAAAACGTTTTTTTATAGGCAAAAATCCATTTAAATTTTTTCGAGGCACTATTTTGTCATATTTGTTTACTTGGTTCTGAGCTGGAAACATACTTTTTTATGTTAAACATGTCGAATTTTGAGTCTTTATGGCATGTGATGAATTTCTTTTTTATTCAAAATAAATGTATGGCAAAGTTATCGCATCTATTATATTATAATGCTTTGTGATTACAACGTTGAAAGATAATTCACTCATTTCAAATAGTTTACACAAATTCTACGAAGTTATTCAATACATCCCTACAACGTTTGAGTATTGCACAATTTATTGTAATCAACTTACAATAATATCGCACAGAAATGCTGTTGCTAGAACAATATTCTATCTTTTCGAATTCAAATGAAGCAATGATGCAATTTATCTCAGAAGGCCAAAAGTAGCGAAATATTTGAAAATTAGTTTGTTTTCCAGAAGTTTATTTCAAAACGTTTCTTACAAATGTCAATTCTTTAAATTTTAACAAAATAATTTGTATTTGTTTTGTATACGACGAAACATCAGCAGCCGAAATGTATGCAATTACACTTATACATAGTGGTTGCTTAAGTGCACGTTTTTCTTGTGTGCAATTATTGACGTGAATACGTCTTACTTTACTATGGGGCACCTTTTTAAAATTCACTCTGTAGAAGAATGAGTAGAACTTAATCGTGTATATCTCGAGTTGAGCTATACGCAACAACTTCATTCTTTCTCCATGCCATCAGAGATATAATCAGCAATTTATAATTAAATTTTCAACAATGTGAGATAACCATGAATAACCCAAAGTTTGAGTTTTCTCAATTTTGGAAACAATGAGGAAAATTCATCACGCTTACTTGCCTTTCTCGTACCCGCGACGACAGTTTTGAGGTAGTCAGGGACATATCAGTCCCGATGTTCAACTGAACGAGTATAGAATTTTCAACCACAGTCGAAAATTGATCATCATTTCGTAACCAGTCCCAAATCCGAGTATAGTTATTTGATTCAGTTCCAGTTGTAAACATTAGATAAATTTTTCTCCACTAAGTACGCTCTATGGTAAGCAGGTCGTCAAATGGTGAGATAACTAAATCCTCACAAGTTCCTATCTCATGCCTCTCCGTGTATCTAAAGAATGTCCCAGAAAGTATGGACGCACTTTGATTTCGCCGTAAATAATTCACAAGTGTTAGATATTCAAATTCTATTCGATATACTGATAATATTAGACTACAACAACAGAATATTATTCTCAACATTTGCTATTTAGCCATTGTAGACTAGCTGGCGCACCTTCTTGCGAACGTTCCCCATTAAATTCCGTACAGATTTCTTGGTGACAAGTTTTGACACTTTTTTCAATCTTTTTCGAACTGTTGAATGGTTTCGGCTGCCGAGACATGTTTCCTAAGATGTGCTTTCGTTAATGCCCAAAATTCCTCAATTGGTCGAAGTTGTGGGCAATTTGGTGGATTCATGTATTTTGGGACGAAAGTGACATTTTTGGTTGTATACCATTCTACCGTTGATTTCGAGTAGTGGCAAGAGGTAAGATCTGGCCAGAAGACAACAGGATCCTTGTGGCTTCGAATCATGGGTAGAAGTCGTTTTTGTAAACATTCCTTGATGTATATTTCGCAGTTCATTGAAGCAGTGGTGATGAAGGGTTTCGAAATCTTACCGCAGCTACAAATTGCTTGCCAGACCATAGCTTTCTTACCAAAGTTTTCGACTTCAATCGATGTCTCGGACTGGTTTAACACTTGCCCTTCTCGCACCGTATAATATTGTGGTCCCGACAAGGATTTGTATTCGAGTTTCACGTAGGTTTTGTCGTCCATGATTTTGCAGTTCAAGTTTCCAGCAAGAAACGTATTGTACAGCTTTCGAAACCCCAGCCTGATCGATGCTTCTTGTTCCGGACTACGTTTTGGTTGTTTCTGCTTTTTATAGGATCGAAGATTCAAACGTTCTTTAGCACGAAGAACATTTGACTTTGAAGTGCTCACTTTTTTGGCCACATCCCGAACTGAAACCTTCTTCTTTTGCTCGAACGCCTTCAGTATACGTTTATCCAACTGAGGGTTAGCAGGACCTTTTTTCGACCCGTTTTCAGTTTATCCTCAAAGGTGTTATCCTCACCGAATTTCCTGATTGCATGTCGCACGGCTTTTTCACTTACTCCTTCCATTTTTGCTATCTTCCTCAGTGACAGTCCGCGTTCTGTGCACCATTTGAACACAATTTTTCGACGTTGTTCTGCTGAAAGTCCACGCATTTCGAAACAAACTAATGAAAACGAATAAACAACTGCACATGTGGTTAGAGACAAGTGTAAACAACAGGACGCAGCCATAAAAATTGACAGATTCTGAACCATTGCGAAATGGCAGCGGATTTGGTTGCGTCTATACTTTCTGGGACAGTCTTTATGATGACATTTGGTCAATAGAACGGCGTCGACTGGGTGCTATCGCCTTCTGCGTTAGTAGTAGAATGAGAGGGAGCCTAATGACTTATAAGTTAAAGCCCATCTTAAAGTGCAAAATTTATCATAGTATATTGCAACATATAATTCTGCTGTTTATTATATTATTATATATAATTATATCATCATTTTATATTGAAATAAATTATAATACATTATATTATATAATTGTTATTTTTATTATTATTAAAAGAGAAGTATTATATTTCCTGCAGTATTTCGACGAAAGAAGAGCATAACTTACACTGCTACATTAACTGTTATATATTGGATCATAGCATATTATATTGTATTATGTTATTTTATATCGTATCATGCGCAATTATATCAACAAAGGGGAGAGGCAGAGATTGCATCAGGGTATCTTACAAGTGAATGACTGCATGATGGAGTGGATTGCCAACCTGAGTCACGTGGGGGAAGCTTTGTGTTTCATCCTGAAAGGTCTGACATGAGTAAGACGCACCCTTCTAACAAACAAACCATCAGGCGGGCTCAAGCTGGTATAGCGAAATTCTATATTATATGGCCTGATGTTTTTGCTGGAAGGTGCCGGGTCCTCGAAACCCATTTTAGCCTTCTTAAAAGCAGTTATATGAAAGCTATCTGATAATCAAACTCGGATCTGCTGTAAGTCTACCCGCATTCACTGGTAATGCCTTGAACTAATGGTGGCTTCACACATACACGTACACACATACTAAAAATGTGTGTATGTGTATACTAATACGAACGATTTTTGGTATCCGGAAGTGTGAGAGAAGCATGCCAGTTTTATTCCTATTCAAGTCCGCCAGTTATGTATCTGTCATTACCCACCCGCCTTTTCTACAGTGTAAATTTTCGCGTGGGAATGCGTTATGCAGCGATTTGAGTTCGAAATATGACTCTATCAGTCGTGTTTCTGTAATCAAAATTGGAAGCTTATCTTAAGGATCATTCAAGAGCTATTTTTAATTTCTTTCAATCGTCAAGCTTCTCAGAGCATGCAATCTTTTTGTAACACTACTCGTGACGTATGTCGCCTGGTAGCAACCTTCCCCCGGCATGTTTCATGTAAGACTGAAACGTTAGCTATAAATTCGCTTATATTCATAGATTCGAACGCATTCGATACTTCTCAACTGATATGCCGATCACTCCTTCAAAACCATCATCTCCGTTAGGGAAAGCCAGTAAGCCTGCGTAGTGTTTAGATTTTTAGCAGCAAAATAGAACACTGCTCACACTTGATAACAATTTCATTCACATTCACATGTACATGCAAATACTTTAAACTTTATCCATTCAAATCGATGCATTCCAATCAATTGGTGAAATAACATTAATGGTGAAATAAAATTGATCACTTTTTTGTACGTTTACTTCTTGAGTTTCTAATTTGCTCGCTTATATAGAAAACAAAGATGTGTTCCACATCCAGAATAAAAAATCCAAGCACACTTTGTTTTGATAAATTCAATTACGAAAAGTTAAGTGATTTTTGGTTTTCGAAAAACAGTCTAGTTCTTAACTTCTCTAGTCGTTCGTAGAGATAAACAGAAAACAGTGAACAATTTTAATATAATGCTTTAATATGTACGTTGTAAAAACAGTTTGATGAAAGATTAAGTTTAACTATACATTCCTACAAAATACTTGAGTTCTCCGATCTGGAAAAGATAATCGATGTGACAAAGTGAATATGTTTTTGAGTTTCGCAATATGTAGTTAAAATGCAGATCATATACAGCCAGTTAATTAGTGGTTATTGGAATTTAGGAAAAGAACAAAATCCAAGTTTCCTTGATTGAAGTGAAACTACCTGCTACTGGCAGATGCTACCATTGCGATGCTAATCATGTCACGTGGTCGACCGAATACGATTGATGAGTCCCATGAACTTAAAATGATTATCTCCTCCTGTCGTCAGGAAACAAGTTCCATGCTCTTATCGAAACCCCGAATCGGGCTTGTCTAGATGTGAACTTGGCATGGCAACGAACGACAACGCACCGAATGGCTACGCGGTCCGTCGCCTGCGGAGGCACTCAAAACAGTCAATGACAAGGTCGTCAACTGCAACTCAAAGGACGTTGATTCTGTGTGTGGATTCGTCGAAGCAGTGCCTCAATCGTACCTACAAATAATAGTGCCGGTCGATGGCGAATAAATAAAAGTCGCACATCTTCACTTTGGAGCAGCGTGCAGTTTTGAACCGCTCGTCGAGCAATGCGTTCACCTTGACCTTCTTAATTTAAACTCACCGGCTGCGAACCTACTGGCAGCGGCGAAAGAGGGAGCCCGGAAAGAGTACGGACGGTAGCCGTTACTGATGGGGTTCATAGGAATGCCACACTTGGCTCCTACAACGGCGCGGTAATCAGTCCGGTCCGGTTCAGCAGGTTGCGCATCGCGATGTGTGGCTGATAAAATGCACAACACGCAACAGGTACGCGTGTGACTTAGCAATGGACTCCGGCAGTGTCCGTTTTGGTCCGGAGGAGCAACATGTGGTAGCAAAAGTACTGAGCCACGACAAACCGGTTCACGTCAAATTTTCAATAACAAGCATCATCAAAGTGTTTCTACAGCTCTTCCAGCTACTGTAATTCGGAATATGCCAAACGGACGCCAGATTAAAAAAAAGGTAACGATGCCGTCTTATGTTTCCTTCACTAGACATGACATAGCTTTGCAAATACACTCGCTATTAAATCTGTTAAGCTGGGGGAGGATATTACATTATTACATACATTAAGTTGACTTCAATTGGGCTCAAATTGTGGGAAGTCCTTTTAAACCTAACCCTCTCTTCATGTCTCATCTTCAACTCATGAGTACGTAGCAGTTACACTTGAACTAATCATTACGTTTACGAGGATTGATATTGTGCCGGCTTCCACACTGTCATTAAATGGCGTATATCTAGGAGTCACTGGTGATGGTACAAATGAGCGAAATGAGTCATGATTTCGAGAAAATAGTGTATTTTCATTGTTCATGTTATGGAAATACACCGTGAATAATGGTGAAGATATCATGAACTGTTTTTGACAAGCTTTACTAGAATCAAATCGTAACTTGCGTTGATGAGAATAAATTCAGGAGTATTTCTGTTATGATTCTATGATTATCTTCTATATAGTATGCAGTATGTAGTAGAGGATAGAAAGTCAGGCGTATTTTTTTGTAATATAATTTCAGGCGTTATGTCTTAAAATAGGAAAGGAATTCCAAATATGATATGAAATTGTTTGAGGAACGAGAAAATTCTTTCCAAAGATCAATTTCAATTCAATTAATCCGAATCATTTCAAGCTTAAAATATTGCGTTCTAAAAGAAACAAAAAAGTGGGAGGGTAATATCAGAGACATAACTGGATTAAGTGAAAACGAATAACACTAACACGCTTCATTCACACTTCTGAATATCTAACATTCTCATATGTGAATTTTAAAGGTTTCATCTCTTTACTTCAAGAGTCGTAACGTTGCACCTATACTAAAGTACGAAAAATTCACGAAACACTTATTTTAACACACAAATTAATGAGGTAGGGCTAAAATGAGTAAAAAATTGTTGACCTGCAGAAGAACATAGGGTACGGATTACAATAATTTCAAATATCAAAAAGTTCTTCAATAATTAATAAATGATACTAAAAGTCAACTTCGCTGGCTAGAATTCAGGAAAAGCGGGTTAAGGGTTAAGGGGCTGTCCATAAAAGACGTCACGCTTTTTTGACGATTTTTGACTCCCTATCCCCCCTTTGTCACAAATTGTCACAGAAGCAAAGACCCCCCACCACCCCTATGTCACATGTCATGAATTCAAAATAAATAAAATTAATCTCAATACATTCTCAATATGTATGACAAACCATACAAATATGAAGGAAAAATCAATTTATTACATGCTGTCATTAGATTAAAAAATATCCCTAAAACTACAAAATCATCGGAATTATTTTATTAATATCAATTATATAAATTAACAAAAGTATTTGGTTGGCATTGATGAAACATTTAAATCATCTGCTTTATTCCTCCTAGGGGTACACAGATATATTATTGTTTTAGGTAAAGAAATATATTTCCGTAGTGTAGCATACAGGGCTGAGAAAATAAAGACAAAAATCTCATCAAAACGATATCACTGCCGGAGAATCTTTTCATGATCAGTTGATCAGTGAATTTTAAATCACATCGATCGATATCGGTACTGATCTTCCGTCACACAAAGGGTAGTGATTTTGAGCTAAAATGATTCTTGATTTATGTAAGTTCAATCATTGGATGATTCGATAAGCTTTGATGTTGGTGGAGGAAAATCACCTATGATCAAGATAAGACATGACATGATCTACGTCTGAAATCGTTGATCTCCCGCCCTTTTTCAAATGGAGTACAATTGAATAAACTGCATCAGAATCAGATAATAGAAATTCTTATGATATACTATTATCAATGCTAGAAAATCAAATTACCGAAAAAATTGTCAGTGCATAACTTAAGTTAAAACGTTTGAAGGTATCTTTTTCTTTTTTACTCATATTAGGCAAAATTTATTAATTTCGCTAATTTACTCACTCCTCCGTGCACTTTTGCTGATCACAACAGAAATGATTTCCTGCATCATTCATTTCCGAATATACAAGAAGAAGCTTTTACATCAACAAATACACGTTTTCCTATAGAATGTAAACGTTTATTGTGGAGATTTTTTTCAGGAAGTAGGGCAAAGCAGTAATATAATTAGGTCTTTCAAAAATGCGCTCATTGAAAATATTGGACGTCACATTCCAAAAACCTCCCCCCCATCCCCCTGTCACATAAGGTCACGTTTTATGAAACACCCCCCTCCCCCTTGCGGCGTGACGTCTTTTATGGACAGCCCCTAAGTACAACAAGGGATATTCACGATTAAGTTCTACCCATTCTTGTACATGGTAAATTTTGAGAAGGCATCCCATAGCAAAGTAAGTCGTATTCAAACCAAAAATATCGCGTTCTCAAAGAAACACACGACACTTTAAATATCATATTCTCCAAGCAGTTTTTCGTGTATTGCTCCGGGTACTCAAACAAAAAATATTTTGTGAAATTACATCTATTTTCATGCATATATGATTTGGAACAATAAATTGAACATGAAGTTACTTTACAATTCTGTACGTTTCAATATAATTCTTAGTTTATTAATTGAAAGAGACAGTTCAATTTATTGAAAATTTACAGGAATACAGTTTAGTATGGCATCGATAATGGATTTCAATCAAAAACTTTCGATTCAACCAATGTCGATTCCATATTACTATTAATTCAGATGTCGTGTAAATTTCATTATTATTTCTGTGTATGCATCCAACCTCATCAGGCACAGATATTTTCAAATCCTTCCAAACGAATAGCACGAAAAAACGTGCTAATTAGAACTTACAGAAAAAATTTTCAACATGAAATCTTGTTAATATGTTTTAAATAAAATAAATACTTTTAGAAACCATAAAAATCTAGATTTGTATAGAAAACTATTTAAATAAATATATACAGTCTGTGCTGTAATCTCCATGCAACAGATAAAAGGCCAGGTTCCTCAAAAACCGTTTTTTAAATTCTACTTATCGTTTAAGCAATATATTAAAATTATTCCTTTTACAGATAAATGCAAATATATTAAACTTGAACTTTTTTTCAATTTAGCGGCTCTGAAAACAGCTGTTCAAACTCGTTCGATTTGTTGGTCGATGTCATCATTTCTTGGCAATCGATAATCGGAAAGCAAAAAGCAAGACCGTTCTGTATCGGATTGGCTATGGTCGGAAGTAAAATGAAAAATTTCCACCGGAAAAAAATCAATATGGCGCCCATTTTTCGATTTTCGACCCTTTTTGCCTTTCTCATATAGAAAGGTTATGCAATCACTGTGAAAACCGACTTTTGAACCGAGGCTCGGAGGGTACGCAAAATGTCTGTGTGTGTGTATTTGAGTATGTGTGTGTGTGTGTGTGTATGTGTGTGTGTGTGTATATAACGTTTTTTTGCACTAACTTCTCTCGGAGATGGCTGAACCGATTTTCACAAACTTAGATTCAAATGAAAGGTCTTGAGGTACCATAAAAAATTCCTGAATATTATTTGGATCCGACTTCCGGATCCGGAAATATAGGGTAAAGTGGGTTAAAAATTGTATACCATCACTGAAAATGGGGAAAAACCTTAAAAAGTTTTCTAAATCGACCTCAAATCTTTTCAAATTGATAGTTCTTATCAGTAGACGGTCAAACAAACCGATTTCGGTTATTCTTTTAAGAATCGAAGAAAATTATTTTGATGAATACCACAGTATTATATATGATAGTAGGATTGATATGAGAAAGGCATCATTACACCACTAGGTGGATTAAAACAGGTTTTTGCACTTTTAATTGGTGATAACATTTAGGTGGATGTGCCTCTTTCGGTACAACATGGACCGCATCCTCTTTATAAAATTCAAAAATCTCTTTGGCAAAGTGACAAGATGCCAAATGACACCAGAATAGCATCATAGCTGCGTAGGAATGGTAACAATAGCTTCTTTTGGGCATTTTTAACGGTATATTTCCTTGTATACCCTTCCGGTAGTGATGATGCTTTGGCTTGCTCAACCACAGCTGCAAATTGCCTGTCAAACTAAATATTGTTTACAAAACTTTTCGTCGTTTCGGAACGCTACGCTTTTCCGTTGCATGGCATTGTAAAAAACCATTCCGGGAAACTGCTTAAAGTCTTCCAGTACATAAGTTTCATCGTCCATTACCACGTAGGAAAACTTCGTCAAATATTCGTGATAGAATTGTCAGACACGAGTTTTAGCCGTTATATCATTATCATTATTTATCACTACGATTTGGCACAGTTGTCAACTTGAGCGGTTTTATACTTTGGCGGTGCATAAAAATATTCACTAAAGTTGGAGACATTTATTTTCCTAGCGCCACCACCGGTACCGAAAGATCTGGCCTCTTCTGCAATATTTTCTTCACCTTCGCGTCCTTCTGGCAGTTCCCGAGTTCCCGTTTTCGTTCCACTCCCAGTCTTCCTGGCTGTTGTCAAACTTGTGTCGAAAGATTTAAGAACTTTATGAAAAGTGCATGCAGGCAAACCCAACTTTTTTGCAAGTTTTCTTACTAACAGATCCAGATTTTCATTGCGACCGTACACAATTGTTTTTCGCACTTGCACTTCGACGTTATCTTCGATCCAAAAGCTTGTATTGTTGTATTAACAATTTGAGTACAAAGTCAAAGTATTGGCATTACATTCCTTTTGTGGAATTTGGCCTTTCTGTTTCAACAGACTTCGCAGCCGATTCGTTAGTATACAGAAACGATCCTACTGACACTATGAATCCTTCCAAGTCGGGGCTCGATCATATGACAACTAGCTTGTAAGACCATCGTCGTATGCATTAAACCGCGAGCCCGGGTACAATTTGAGTGCTTGTATTCCAATGTTTACTTTTTGGCTTTTCATTACTCTTCATATTATCGTTCGATTCAGAAGGCTAAAAGTGGTAGCCGGGAAGAAAATTGAAGTTACGAGTTCCAAATAATTCCGCAAGTAATGATTTAGTTAATTTTGATTATGAAATCATGAATAATTGTTTTAATTTCTTTAGAAGATAAAATGAACGGTTTCATGATTTGTTTAATCACGACAACGCTAACGAATTTCTTTTCAAGTAGTGTGGTGTTATTTTAAAAAGAAATTAAACTAAGTGCGGAGTGTTTTTACATTGTGGTTTTCTTCGCGTTTCGGTAGCTCTCGAGATGACACTCTAGCATCAGAATAGATTCTGAAACAATAAATCAAAATAATACTGTGGTGTTAGCCAAGCTTTGTTTTCAAGTAAATCTAATTTTTATTTCATTTTTTTGTTCTCTATTATACTCTTGTAGAGTTCGACGAGACATTTCCGAGATCCAAGGAGAGGACTTTCGATCTTATGCTGAGACTATAACACAAACTGTTTGATAACGATTTTGGAAACTTTACCCTTTTTGCCTTTTTCATATAGAAAGGCTATACAATCACCGTGAAAACCGACTTTCGAACCGAGGCCCGGAGGTCCGAATATCATATACCATTCGACTCAGCTCTGTCTGAGTAAATGTATGCGTGTAAGTGACAAATAATGTCACTCAACTTTCTCAGAGATGGCTGAACCGCTTTTTAACAAACTTAAATTCAACGAAAGATCTTATGGTCCTATAGCTCGATATTGAAGTTTATCTTTATCCGACTTCCGGTTCCGGAATTACAAGGAAATATGTGCAAATCTATGAGAAAATGCGCATTCAAATTTCCCCGGAATTTACTTAATTACTTAACCGATTTTTACAAACAATGATGCATATGAAAAGTTTTCAAAATCCTTTGAACAGTCCCCGAAATGTCGATTCAGTTCCGACTTTCGATTTCGGTATTACAGCGCAATAAGTGAAAAATTTTCGATTACATGAGGTTTTTTTCCAAAAGTGATGGCGAAACAAGGTGCACATTTTTATAAAACTTACTGGTAAATAGTAGTGAATTAATCTAGTTGGCTGACCTTGTTAGTTAGTGGATATATAAACACTACTTTGGGACTACTAGTTCTCGGTTTCCGCTTCCGAACGCACCGATAATAGTGAATAAAGGTTCCTAAAATGAAACTCAGTTCGATTTCTCAGCAACGGTTAAACGGATTTTCAGTACTCGTGATTCAAATTAAAGTTGTCTTAAACGATACTATGCAATTTCATCCAGATCCGATTTCCGGCTTCGAAATTATAGGGCAATGAGCATCAAAACTTTCAAGCTGTAATACAAAATGATGCAAAACCGGTACGTGCTGGTACGGAAGAAGAAAACACCACCGCCCAGCACACACCGTGCTTTGTTCAATTTTGTATAGCGTGCAGGGTTGCCACATTTAAATCTATATTAACTTGAAATAACTGTTTACGAATTGAAAAGGTTATGGTAGTTTATACCCAAAGAAAATTTTTGATTTTGTTCAAGTTTAAAAAAAATTCTTGCCATAATCTTCTAGTGATGTTTTTGAAAATATAAGCAAAGGCATCATTACACCACTAAGTGGACAAAAAAAAGTTTTTTTTGAAAAGTTGTAATGAGGATTCCATTGACATTTTTCCATGGCAGGGATCATTTGATCTGACTTGGAGAATTCATCTCCTTGGGTATGAATTCGACTCCGTACCTCATGTTCTTCGCATAATGCACTGAGGCCAAATCCGACCAAAAGAGCACGGTATTAAGCTTATTTTTGGATCATGGGGACAATGCGCCGCTGATAGCATTCTCAAATGGACATCCTCTGTCGTCATATTTGTTGTCACAAATGGAATCGAAACCATTCCACACTCACAATCTTGTTTATCAAACCATTGCGTTTCTACCGAAATAGTAAAATTCGGCTTATCGACATCTTCAATACTTTTTTCAGTACGGACAGTTTAGAACTGATCATCTAGAATCGTCTTATCTCGATGAACAGTAGAAAAGGTCCCAAGTGGAAATGACAGTTTCTCTTTATTTACTTTCTCTTTCAATTATTACGACTAATTCCAGTAAATAAATTCTACAGTGCAGATCGAGAATTGATGGTTTTAGTCATTATTCTATGCAAAGTAACTGTCATTTGCAGTTTGGACCTTTTCGAATTGCACGTAGAATTTATCATCCATGATTAAGCATATTGATTTTCCGCACAGTAGTTTATCGTATAACTTACGAGCTCTTTGTTTGACAGCTGCGTCTACTCGTTCACTTTTCTGCTTCTTTGAAGCTCTCAGTTCATTTCGTGCCTCTGCTCGATGTTGGCCACATCTCGTACAAAAGAACCCTTTCTACGGATGAAAGCTTGCACGACTTTTTGGTCCAGGTTTTGGTTAGCAGTTCCTTACATCCACATTTATTCTTCCTTCCGGTTTTGTAAGTATGGTTAGGTAATTTCCTATATTTGCTAACAGACTCAGTGAAGCGTTGAAGAAACACACTTAGAAAAACCGGGTAGAGCTTGAAAGTCATTGAATTAAGAAAAATCGGAAACAGTGCGACTAGAACCGAGAAACATTAATTCACAAAGTACACCTGTTTATCGGCTGAGCCACAGAAGCACAGATACAGCGGAACTTGCTTGCCAAGTGCAAACTACAGTCAGCGCCTGTAAAATTAAATACGAATGGAATCTTCTGTCTGCGACAAGTTAGGTTTTTATAAATTGTATCATATGTTGAATTAGGTAACTTGTAAAATTCATATTTCTCTGTGTGCGTGTGTATGTTTGCCACATATTTAGGTCATTCTTGTAAACTTCAGTCATTTGACGAATTTACCTCGTATGCAAATTTACGTCACATGGAAACTTAATGTTTGGCCCCATTTGTGCACACCACTTTTTCGTAGAAATTCCTTGCAACGAAATTCACCGGCACTTAAGATCAAAGTTATATCCATGTACAAAATTGGAATTACGAGAGCGGAATGAAATACAGTATGCCAAATATTTTAAATATAATGAATTTTTGCATATGATATAGATAATTTTCATCACAAAATCATGAACAATGATCAAAACTCTATGAAAGGATAAAAATTTGTGTCATGATTCCTTTTCGTGATTGAATTGATTGAATCATACTTTGGTACATTTCGCCGATAGTCTATTGGGAATTCGAATCCAGATAAAGTTTGAAAAATCTTCAAAGAATAGTTACTTGGGCATGAATATCAATGAAAGCAGGCGCAAATGTACATCTCATTAGTGAACCAAATATGAATGAGTGAGTATTGGTTTATTATTAATATCCAATTATACTGACATTCCATCAGATGTCTAGCAAGCTTCAAAACGTAAACCCAAGCGCATCCGACTTCTTTTCGACTTCTTGAACATATAAAACAAAACGAAAAAACGAAAGGGATATGATGTCACGTTGGGTGTGATCGTAATCTTAATTTGTGTCTGTCCTTTTTAATGCTAGGCATCTCCCTATCGAAGAACACTCTCGACGTCGCACAGTGGTTCGAATCAATAAAAACGTGGACATAAATCAGTAACTGCCAAACCGTTCTTTTAATTCATATAGTTGCTTTGAAGAAATTATTTACAAATATATATCGCGTATTTTGATCCTATCATTAATTGTTCATGGCCTACTTTGACAAAAAATGTAACCATAACTTTTTTTTCTGAAGAGATAGAAATTTTTTTTCTTCTACAAAGTTTTAGAACTATTAAAAATAATTTACTTTGTCAAACATACCAAAAGTCTAGGTCGCACTGTTTCGGATATACAAAGCGTTTTTATGGCAACCCCCTTAAAATCAGTATTTTATTCATAAATTGTTTCGAGTTGTTTTGTTATGCATACTTTGTTTGGAATAATTGTAGAATTTATAAAATCGCATATTTTTGTTGAAGATAGTGCATAGGTTTGTTCTTTCCTGGCAAAGTTATGCAACATTTTACCTTTTTTTTACCTAGGATAAAACCTTGCACCGAAGCGAAATATGCAACTTTATGCAGCTGATTTTTACAAAATTTGTAGGAAAAGATGTGCCCAAATTCATAAAAAAAAATCTAAGTGGAACTCGGTGGAACTTTTTTTTTAGGTCTTTTCAAAGTTAGTTTTAATTACTGAATTATGGCAACCCCCTTAAAACTAGTTTTCTAGTCATAACTTGTTTCGTGTTATTTTTTTATGCATACTTCGTTTGGATTAATTGTAGAAAATATAAAATTTCATAATTTTGTAGAAACTAATGCATAAGTTTATTCTTTTCTGGAAAATTTATGCATAATTTTACTTCTTACCTAGAAAACCTTGTGCCGAAGCGAAATATGCAACTTAATGCAGCAAACTTTTATAATGCTTATAGGAGAACATGTACCTTATCCAATTTATTTTCCAATGAGAATATCTTGAGTAATATTCGTGTGACTCATTTTAACTATGGCCATGCTGAAACCATGAATGGTTAAGAAACAGAGGGCGCACAGTGGTCCAAAACTGGAAAAAGACAGTCACAAGTCTGTACAGACTTTCATTGATTTTTAAGAGCTAACGTGTCTTCGAAGAAGTTTTACAAAATTATATAACGCTTTTTTTGAAAGTAGCACCTTAAATTTTGTTAAGGGGGTAGTACCGATTTCGAAAAAAAAAATTTTGTTTTTGACGAAAATTTTTTTTTCTATCTCATTTCAAAGAAAAAACATTTCAAGTATTTTTGATGAAGATATGAATAATGTAAAAAAACATGTTTTTGAGATATTCGCTTTATTTTAAAAACAGTTTTTTTTTCATTTACCTACGTAGAATTTATCTCTATTACCTAAGTATCTACTACAAAGTTAGCATTTCAATGAGTAACTTTTCCCAATACTTTTCACAACCTAATCAATCAACTAGGTTACCTAATGAATCATTACAATATGTCCCTTAGTCGCATTGCATTCGATCAATCAGTATCAGCCACGCTATCGTCCGAGTTTTCCGTATCGCGAATTTCTTGTTCTGTTGTAAGTTCTAGCATATCAATTGCTTCCAGTGACAATTTCTTTCCAGTTTTGATAGGTTAGTAATAAATATTCGAAATCAGTGGGTCAGACGCTACTAGGAGTCTACAAAAAACATCTGTCATCGTTTTTTCACGGCTGTTTTTCCTCGTGTCCAAGTTTGGATTTTTTTTATTTGTTTATTAATTTTTAACTTTTTTCATTCAATGAACTATAGAGGTTGTTTTATGGAATCGCTTATTTGAAACCTAAGAAAAAACCGAACGAATTTTTGTATCTTTGTTATATTTTACAGGCTGTTGAAAAAAGGCTTTGTGTGAAATACCCCATGGATTATTACTATACATGCTATGCACGTATGCAAATATATGGAAGATATTTCTATCCTATTTCCGACTACCAGTCTGGACGCGCGTAAACACGCATAAACAAGTTCATGCTTGCACGCGCAACTTAAGCAAATTGTTACTTTTTACAATTGACAATATTAGAATAAATCTAAGTCGAACTAGATGCAATTTTAGGCCTTTTTAAATTTAGTTTTAATTATTGAAAATCCGAAAAATTATCAAAACTTCAGCACATATTTAAAAATGGAAAAATGTTTTCTAGACAAAATATGATAAAGTATAGTTAAAGTACAAACCTTTACGAAGAGATCTCATGTTTAAACGTGTAAATAAATTGAGTTATCGCGAAGCAACACGATTTTTAAGACGAGATGTTGATCGGGCGACGCTCACTGCAAAAGTGAGTTACAGAAATAGCAGACGCGTGACGCCCTCTGTTTCTTAACCATTCATGGTTTCAGCATGGCCATAGTGAAAATGAGTCACACGAAGAGTACTCAAGATATTCTCATTGGAAAATAAATTGGATAAAGTACATGTTCTCCTATAAGTATTATTAAAGTTTGCTGCATTAAGTTGCATATTTCGCTTCGGCACAAGGTTTCCTAGGTAAAAAAAGGTAAAATTATGCATAAATTTTCCAGAAAAGAATAAACTTATGCATTAGCTTCTACAAAATTATGAAATTCTGTATTTTCTACAATTAATCCAAACGAAGTATGCATAAAAAAATAACACGAAACAAGTTATGACTAGAAAACTAGTTTTAAGGGGGTTGCCATAATTCAGTAATTAAAACTAACTTTGAAAAGACCTAAAAAAAAAGTTCCACCGAGTTCCACTTAGATTTTTTTTATGAATTTGGGCACATCTACAAATTTTGTAAAAATCCTACAAATTTGTAAAAATCAGCTGCATAAAGTTGCATATTTCGCTTCGGTGTAAGGTTTTATCCTAGGTAAAAAAGGTAAAATGTTGCATAACTTTGCCAGGAAAGAACAAACCTATGCACTATCTTCAACAAAAATATGCGATTTTATAAATTCTACAATTATTCCAAACAAAGTATGCATAACAAAACAACTCGAAACAATTTATGAATAAAAAACTGATTTTAAGGGGGTTGCCATAAAAACGCTTTGTATATCCGAAACGGTGCGACCTAGACTTTTAGTATATTTGACAAAGTAAATTATTTTTAATAGTTCTAAAACTTTGTAGAAGAAAAAAAATTTCTATCTCTTCAGAAAAAAAAGTTATGGTTACATTTTTTGTCAAAGTAGGCCATGAACAATTAATGATAGGATCAAAATACGCGGTATATATTTGTAAATAATTTCTTCAAAGCAACTATATGCATTAAAAGAACGGTTTGGCAGCTACTGATTTATGTCCACGTTTTTATTGATTCGAACCACTGTGCGTCGTTGCCGCCGACGACAGAAAAATCATTCATGGGTTTGCGGTTGGTACGAACGATTGGCAACAGTAACGAGTAAAAGTTAACGTTCACCTCATCACGTCAGCAAATTATGCAACAGTTGATTTGGCCTAAACTTGCGGTGTCCACAAAAATTGCACATGTCTGCTTTACTCTACTTTTCCAGGTGGGATAACGCGCAGATATGACGCACCTTAAATTGCATCCATAACTTATTATTCAATGCATATTTTAAATAACTTGAATTCCACAATCGTGTTTTTCACTTGAAATCCATAATTAATTTAAAATATCATGCATCAATTAAAAAACACAATACATTTGTAGGTTTAATTTAAACCTTAAATCATGCCATTATATTACAAACATAAAACATTTGTTTCGAGTTTGTGACTCATTATGTTACTCTAGCTTTTATACATTAACATTTGATACATGGCGCATAAAAGTTTTCTAAAGTATAACTAACTTGAAAAACATAGTGAAATAGAATAAATTTCAGATTTTTTGCCCTGATTATTTGAACTTACATTCCAGAATAAAGATTAATCGAAATTTTCACAAAAGTTCCGTTAATTATTTGTTCAGTCTTCAAAATTTTAAACATTATTCTTTATTTAAAAAAAAAACAATTCGAAGATACCCAAGCTTCTCAAAAGACTTGTGTAATTTCCCAAGTAAAATCTAACATCAGAATGAGAACAAATTGAAATCTGATTATGATAACAACATCAGATTTAAATCCTAATATGATATCGACTCATCAAATTTTCAATTAATATCACATTATGTTATCATTTTGCTGTTTAAAGGCAAAAGTTTTGTGAAACACAAAAAATGAAAATATTAAAATCAACAACTTAGTGAATCGATTGAAATTGAGCAAATTTCAAATGGCAACACAAAAATACAAAGTTAAGTTTCAATGGAAGAATTATTCCTTCAATCCTATGTTGCCTTTCACAAAAATGCTTTGACATCCTGCCGAGATCCTGCAGTTGACCTCAACCATAACCGCGAAGAAACGATTTTTTTCAACATTTTTTCAACTTTTACGCAAATAATGCTCCTTCTTTCTAACCACGAGAATATTGGTGTCAAACCACACGTCTAGGAGGCATTAGATAAATTGGCGATCATCGTTACCACGTTTGTCTGAAGCAGATCAATCTGAATAGTGGCTTTGGCATTCCCATCTCGCTGATCGTCTGCCGTAGAAGGAGCTTATTTCAGAATTTGATATGAGAAATATATTTGACGTCATTGATTTCCTTCTAGCTACGTTAAGTATTCGATCCTGTAACAATTTTTGCGTTTAGTTTTAAAAAAATGTTTCGATATTTGTAATCACACGACGTCGCGAAGTTCATTCCAAAGTTTTTAGACCATTATTTTCAGTGCATCCAGAAATCGGGGCCTGGATGGCGAAAATAATCTACTCGCCAAACCCGTTCTGAAAATATCCATAACTTTATATCCAACAGTATGGAAAAATTCATTGTTTACAAAGCTCGAACATCGAACATTGAATGTCTCCGATTTCAGAACCTAGAGCTAATTCTAAATAATACTTTAGTGGCTTAGAGGAGCAACCAAGAAAATATATATTTAATTGGTATATTCCTAAGTAGTCCACAAACTGTGGCGAAGAACCTCTTCAAAACAATTCTCATTCCTAGTTATAAATGCTTAGAACTTCATATTCTCACTAACGCTAGATACTATGAGAAGTATTTTATCAATCATCTAATAGATCTTGGAACTTTAATACACTTTGCTAAAGAAACCGTCTAACTAAATCTTCATAATTTTGAGTCACAGGACTAATTCTGCATCAAATGATCGTAAATTATAAGTCTACACAAGAACTAAAAATTTACTGAAGAGGTTCTGGTTCTACCTGTGGTCAGAAGCGAGATAATCGTTCATTGTCCCAAATAGTCGAAAAAACAAATGATCTGGGATACCTTTTCGCCGGATTCCTAATTCACGTTCCCTGTGTTGTAGGAGACTTCACTTTAAAACGTTCGGTCTTCAGAGCCTCTAAATTGGTATTTCAAAGTGATTACATGTGCGAGTTGTGTGAGATCAAGTAGATAACTCAATCTGATGATATAATATTCGAATGCTACAGCTTTGGATATGTGAAGGACAAAGAGAACATTTTTATACAGTGCACAGTGGTTCAAAAGCGAAATTTCACGCTTTTAATTGATAACTCATATGATAGTGGTTTTTGAGGTACAGTGTCTTCAGAAAAGTTGCTCAGAATGATAAACGCCATCTTTTGGCAAATTTTATTTATGTGATTAATCCCCCTAAAAGTGAGATAAACATTTTATTTTACCTCAGAGCCAAGATAGAGGCTAAGTTACTTCGACAAAGTTGCGCAGAAAGTTATTTCAAACAAGTTTGCTGAAGGTACTATTCCCGTAACTTGAGTGTAATTCAAGATATAATGTATTTTCTGAAAAGGGTGTCCACAAACCAGTTTTTGTAAGAAAACATATATATTTTCAATTTATATGAGTTTTTCATGTTATACAAAGTTTTTCATCTTTAAAAACTATACAACTTTCTCGAACATACTATGCTGCTATCATTTCAGTTTAATGAAATAGAGAAATTTTTCATGTTTTTTTAAATAAAATTCAAACTCGTCTATTATCAAAAGGTGCAGATGAGACTACTTACATATTAAACTACTTCAAAAGAGCTTTCATACCGTCGTCTGCAGGCGAGATATGTTCTTTTCAAATATCTTTGTCCTTGACATTTTCAATGATAAGGTTCATTGTATTTCAGATCAGATTTCAGTATATATTCGTTACCATGGAAACTCTCACAATAAAAGGTTTTTATAGAAATCAAAGTCTACAAATAGAAAAGTTTAGTAATAATTACAGACGATTTTTTGAAAGTAAGTTTTTTAAAAGTGAGATAAGAAGCCACGACTTTGAAAAAAGGCGATTATCATGTCGAATTACGTTATGTCATTTTTTGGTAAATTTTTCTATAGAAAAGCTCTGCGGATAAATATCCCTTATTCATCAATCAAAGTGGAGATCGATAAACGCTTGCTATATCGTACTGTTCATAATGATTAAGAAGTTTCTTTTATACAGATGTCGGGAGTATTATACACGCGAGCAGTCCAGATCACTTATAAATCGGGATCCCATGAATTGGTAATTAGTTTCATTGGATCCTTTGGTTACAAATATTCGTGAATGGCCAAAACAGTCCAAGAAGAATTTGTCGAACGATACTAAGAGTCTTTTAGCTGGTTAAGAACATTGTCAGCTATCATAAAATAAATACAAATAACTAAAAAATGAGTTTTGATCATACTTTTCTCTACCAGAAGATGACATAACTTAATTCGATTTGATGATGACTTTTTTAAAGGTCGTGACAAAATAGTTACTAAACTATTCAATTTATAGACTTCAATGTGCACAAAAAAATAATATTTTGTAGCGAGTACCATAGTAATGAATATGTACTGAAATCTGATCTGAAATACAATGAGCCTTATCATTGATATTATTGAAAATGTTTGAAAATATTTATCATTGATATTATTGAAAATATTTGATATTTGAAAAAAACATATCTCGCCTGCAGACGATCGCAGACGAGTAATTCAACCACGGTATGAAAGCTCTTTTGAAGTAGTTTAATATGTAAGTAGTCTCATCTGCACCTTCCTGCGCCTTTTGATAATAGACAAGTTAGAATTTTATTGAAAAAAAAACATGAAAAATTGCTCTATTACATTAAACTGAAATGATAGCAGCATAGTATGTTCGAGAAAGTTGTGTAGTTTTTAAAGATGAAAAACTTTGCATAACATGAAAAACTCATATAAATTGAAAATATATATGGTTTCTTACAAAAACTGGTTTTTAGACACCCTTTTCAGAAAATACATTATATCTTCAATTACACTCAAATTACGGGAATAGTACCTTCAGCAAACTTGTTTGAAATAACTTTCTGCGCAACTTTGTCGAAGTAACTTAGCCTCTATGTTGGCCCTGAGCTAAAATAAAATGTTTATTTCACTTTTAGGGGGATTAATCACATGAATAAAATTTGCCAAAAGATGGCGTCTATTATTCTGAGCAACTTTTCTGAAGAAACTGTACCTCAAAAACCACGATTCAATGAATTGTCAATTAAGAGCGTGAAATTGCGCTTTTGAACCACTGTGCAGTGGTCAAATAGCCACACTGCTATTCACGGCGGATGCGTGATGGAAGCGACGCAACGAGTGTGCACTGAGAGACACTACCTGCATACAACTTTGTGAAACAACACTGCTTGTCATATAACCAAACATTTTCCATCTCCTGATAGCTAGCACTTACAGTCCATAGCAATCGCAAAAAGTTTGCTTTCAAAACACCTAAGTTCGAAACCGGGATTCTTTCCACGGTATGTGTGGGGAGATTGCATGAAATCTTTTTTCTTACTTGCGTGTAATATCGCCTAAATGTATATTATCCCGGAC